>NC_056728.1:1690281881-1690649381 GCF_019279795.1 Protopterus annectens
TGCTAGAATCTGCCATTGCTAGAACATACGTGTGATCTGATTGAGTGTGCTTCTCAAACAGTCTGGAAATATACAGCTGATAAGTATATTTTGGCACTTTTGAACTGTTTGGAATTCTGCACTGTCTTAATTTTAGCTTGACTGAATTATTTATATATTTGCTGACATTGTTTTCTGATACTCTAAGTGCCCCCATCTTGTTTTTTTTTCTAATTTACTGCCTTCTGCACTTTTTTATTATTTTTTTAATTTAATTGCATTTATTTAAATTGTATTTGCTTTAATATTCCTACACACTCAGGTGTGCTAGCTTGCACTGCATTTGAATTGTTTTTACTGCTGTTTTAGCTGCTTTTCTGTAAAAAAAAAGTTCTAAACTTGTTTCCTGGCTTTCCTGTAACTAGTCTAGTCCAGATATAGATTTGCTGTATCTGGGACTTTTTGTAAGCTTCTGAGCCCCCCAACACTTTCTGTGTTGGAGGGAAGTCTTCTAGCTTATCAATGGGAGTGGTAAGCACTAGGTAGCCTATCTACCACAAGAGGAGTGGTTTCTGGCCCAGAAATTGTAGTTTATTGGCCATTTGGGAAGTTTTTCCATCCCTTTCAACTTTCTGGTTTAAAAGCCCACTTTTACCCTTGTTTCCACCTTTCTTGTAACTAGTTTAGTCCAGATACAGATTTTCTGTATCCAGGACTGTTTGTATGATTCTGAGACACCCAAGCCTTTCTGTGTTGGAGGGAAGCCTTCTAGCTTATCATTGGGAGAGGTAAACACTAGGTAGCCTATCTACCACAAGAGGAGTGGTTTCTGTGCCAGAAATTGTAGTTTATTAGCCGTTTTGGCAGTTTTTCCATCCCTTTAATCTTTCTGGTTTAAAAGCTCGCATTTGCATGGGTTTGCACTTGTTTAAGCTCCGCACTGCAGAGCCGAGCTGAGGTATACTATTACTGAGGCCAGACGGTCTGCTCTTCAGTTTTTCCCTTAGATCTTGCTAGTTCTTTCTCTCTTGCACTTCAAATAGCCTAATTGCTTTGCACTTCAACAAGTTTTTGTAGCAATTATTGTAGCACACCTAAGTGCCATCAGCACTAGTCATTCTTCACCAAAATAGCTCCAGTACTTAGTAGTTATGACCACCCCTCCTGGCATAATTAAAGGACAGTTCCCTATGCTTTCTTTTATTAACCTGGTGCACTTGGGCATTCTGAGGCAGTGTAACAACTGCCTCATGTGCATAGACAATCCTCTCCTCTTACCTCCCAGCACTCAGACTTGTGAGAGATGAGCTTATATCTCCAAATTGGAAGCTATGCAGTCTCCAGCCAAGACCAGGCTAGCTGGTCAAGAGAAGGTCAACACCTGCACCACACCACATGGAACACATAACCCTCCAGAACAACCACTATCACAGCTGTCACATAAAAACACAAACCACACACCCACCTTCGCAGAGGGTCTCAATTAAAATTTACCCAAACAGCAGAGACCTCCAAGACAGAAACGCACTCGGCCACCACAACACAGCACAAACCGCAGGACACATAGCTCACCTCCACAGTGTGCCCATCAACCTAAGCCCCTAAGGCTAAACACCTTGCCAAATACACTAATCATAGGTGACTCAATAGGGAGGCACACAGATGTCCCACTCACTAGGTTGAATAAGGAGAAGGAAGCTACTACATGATAGAGCAAAATCCCAAAAAGGGAAGGCATCTCTGATCAGTATTAGCAAAAAACTAAGGGCACTCATAAAATCGTCAAAGGCCAGCTTCGAGAGAAAAATTGCACAGGACACTAAAGATAATCACAAGGCTTTCTTTAGTTATGTTAGGAACCTGGGTGGGAATTCACAGATATGCTCAGAATTAGTCCAAAATGACAAAAAATACACTGATCCCACAGACATTGCCAACATCCTAGCTGACAGGTTCAGCGCAAACTCCCTCCCCACCAAAGGGCAAATATCTATCCCAGCAGAGTGCTGCCCGGCGACATCTCAGATGCTCAGGTGGGAGCCGCCCTCTCCAAAGCAAAAAACACAGCATCAATGGGACCAGACGGTGTCCCAGGCTGCGTCCTACATGAACTCCAAGAAGAGCTAAACCCAAACATAAAACTACTGTTCAATCTCAGCCTTACTACAGGATATGTACCCAAAGAGTGGCGTACAGCAACAGTGGTCCCTCTCCACAAAGGTGGTGCCTCAACGGACCCTGGAAACTATCGCCCCATAAGCCTGACTAGCTTGGTTTGCAAAGCTATGGAAAGGATCATTATGGACCTCATAAATAAAGATATTCGGGACCTACAGACACTGGATCCTACCCAGTTTGGCTTTGTTAAGGGCAGATCCTGCCTCTTAAACCTGGTTGACTTTTTTGAAACAGTCACCAAGGCCATTGACGAAGGGAAGGTGGTCCACACAGCCTATCTGGACCTCGCAAAAGCCTTTGATACAATACCCCACTCGGGCATTATAGATAAGCTCACCAGCTTAAATATAAACCCCTATGTCACTAGATGGGTTGCAAACTGGCTCAAGGACAGAACCCACATGGTTAGAATTGCTGGAGCCATGTCAGACTCCAAACCAGTTACAAGTGGCGTCCCACAAGGCTCAGTCCTGGGACCTCTCTTGTTTGGTATATATTTCTCGGAGGTACAGGCCAACACGGAAGGACTGTGGCTGACCAAGTTTGCAGATGACTGCAAACTGGGTGCCATAATCGACTCTCCAGCCGACACAAGCATCCTCCAAAAGGGCCTCATAGAAACAGACAACTGGTGCCAGAGCCATGGCCTCAAGCTAAATGCCAAAAAGTGTATAGTCATCCCCTTTGGCAAAAACAAAGTGCCCACAAATTACCACATAGGTGGTAATCCATTAAGTACAGAAGAAGTCATTAGGGACCTGGGGACCCAAGTTGATAGCAATCTCTCATTTGACAACCACGTGGCCAAAGTGGTTAGAAAAACATTTTATATAGCCCACCTAATCATGAATGGATTCACATCTAGATTAGGGGAGGTCATCGTGCCTCTTTACTCATCCCTCATCAGGCCCATAATCGAGTACAATTCCCCTTTTGGGATGTACCTTACCAAACACCTGCAGCAACTGGAAAGACCCCAAAAGTACCTCACCAAGACGATCAAAGGGCTCAAACAGATGCCATATGCTGCCCGGTTAAAGAAACTCCAGCTCTACTCAGTGGCATACCGACTGCTCAGAGGTGACCTGTGCCTGACGTATAAGGCCATGTCCAACCCGGAATTAAGGGACATGCTGCACCTCAAAAAATCCAAATCCCATCGAGCTACATGCTCGAGACTTGAACCTCAGCACTGAAATAAATAGGACATGCTGGAGGGACAGATTCATAACTCAGAGGCTCCCTTCACTATGGAATAAAATCCCAGTCCAGGTTAGGCAGAGTCCCTCATTGACTCTCTTCAAGAGGAATCTTGATGAGTGGATGGGAGATCATAGGTTTACCCCAGGTATCACTTCTGTGTCACTGTTAGACAGAGGCACAGTATACTAACCTCGAAAAAGGGCATAGCAAAATTAATTTAAAATGGGTGGCGAAAGCCAAACATTCTCTGGCTAGGCTTATAAATGCCCTAGGGCAGATAGCCTAGTATGAACCTATGAACCTATGAACAGTCAGCTGTCTATCAGATGCCAGAATCTGACACTTAACACACGCACTAAGGTCACTCCACAACAAGTACAAGTATGACGCTGTCATTGTCCATGTGAGTGTGAATGACCTGAGATGCACCTCCCTGGACTACATGAAAAGGGACATGGTAGAGCTCTTGGATTATGTGGCCCAGTCAGGTATGACACTAGTTCTGAGCAGTATCCTACTGTCACCCTGAATGATACCACAGTTCTTCTTCTTCTTTTGGCTTTTCCTAGTTAGGGGTGCCACAGCGGATCACCTGTCTGCTCATGACTGGCAGTGGAGTTTTACAGTGTCGAGTTGCCAGCCTGGCACCCAACCTTCCACAGAAGGCACACACATGCACACACTCACACCTAGGGCTAATTTTTAGAGTGTCCAATCCACCTACAGCATGTCTTTGGGATGTGGGAGGAAACTGGAGCACCTTGAAGAAACCCACACGACCACAGGGAGGACATGCAGACTCCACACAGTAGGAACCCCAGCCGAGGATCGAACCGGAAAACCTCTTGCTGTGAGGCAGCAACGCGAACCGCTGCACCACCGTGGCTGCCCTTACAGATGAAAAATGATTGACTTCAACAATTGGCTAAGTCATTCTAAGGGAATCCAGTCTCTATCTGCTTGGGATGACATGACTGTCAGACCTTGATGCTTTGCTAGAGATGGCCTGCATCTGTCATACTGGGTTTCAGGGTACTGGCTTAGGCTTTTGCCTCCCCTATAGTGCCTTTTTTAGGTGGTGTGCCAAAAACCAAATTACCACTGTAACAGCTATAAATAAATGCAATCGAGGGTCATGCTGCCCAATGCTAGAAGTCTAAATCTCAAGATGCTCTCACTTAAAGCACTCATCAAAATGGAGAACATTGGCATTTGAGCTGTAATGGAGACCTGGTTTAAAGTGGCAGAAAGCACCCCTGTGCTACCAGGCTATAACTCATTCCACACCTTTCAGCTCTGAAGCATGGACCAAAGCTCCAAAGGTGATAGTGTCTCCATATTCATAAAGGATATGCACAGCTCCAGACAAGTAGCCCAGCTTAATGCATCTGAGATACTTCAGGTACAACTAACATTGGGTAAGACAGCAGTCTAGGTCATAGCCTGCTTTAAGTCCCCAACCATGACCCTAGACTCTCACTCCACATTCCTAAGCACCCTAAAATCTATCAAGGTCCAACCCAAAACTCTCTTACTAGGAGACTTCAACTACCACTCGATCAACTGGGAAAAGTACTCAAGCACCAATACACTGGTCCAATGCTTCCTGGAATTCATCAGTTCCAATGCCCTGGACCAGCTCATTCTGACCCCCACTAGAGGAAGCAACATCCTTGACTTGGTTATTACTAACATGGGCGACCATTGCTCTAAACCAATAGTCAATCCATCCCTGGTCAGATCCAACCATAAACTAATCACCATGGAAATCCACATCTCACCCACAGCCCCCACAAAGGTAACTACCTTGAAAAACTTCTCCAAAGCTGACTTTGGACTCCTAAAAACAGAGATGGCTAACTTCATGTCACCCATGCCAATGGAAAATAGCTACATGACTGCCGAATCATACACCAATGCACTGTACGAACATGTACACATATGCATGGAACTAGCCATACCCAGCAGAACCAAGACACTCTCTTCCAAACAAAGGAAGCCATTCTGGTGGTTCCATGCCATTAATAAACTCTACAACAGAAGGAAGAAACTGTTGCAAAAAAGGTGAAGTCCCAAGACTGGAAAAACTCCTTTATTAGCCTCAACAAAAAGTTGAGATTCCTCATCAAATCCTCTAAAGCCAGCTATAAAGGCAGAATTGCAGCAGATGCTAAAAAAAAAAAAATCACAAAACCTTCTATAGCTATATCAAGAACTTCCATGGCAATACCCAGATTTGCTCTGAGATTCTGCACAATGGTACCTCCTATACTGAGCCAACAGATATTGCCATCATACTGGTCAACAGATTCACTGCCAACTTTACCCATCTCTCTTCCCCAAAGGACCAATCACAATACCGGAGGAATGCCAGGCACCCAGCATTACTGCAGCACAGGTTAAAGCTGCATTGTCCAAGGCCAAGAATACAGTTTCCATGGGACCCAATAATATCCCTAGCTGTGTTCTACATGAACTACAAAGCGAACTGGCACCACATCTGTGTGCCCTGTTCAGTCACAGCCCCACCTCAGGTTTTGTCCCTACCAAATGACGCACTGCTACAGTCATCCCGCTCCATAAAGGGGGAGTGACTATAGACCCTGGGAATTATCATCCCATTAGCCTGACAAGTCTGATATGTTAAGCTATGCAGCACATCATCATGGATCTGATTAACAAAGATATAGGAAATCTCCAAACTCTAGACCCCACACAATTTGGTTTTGTGAAAGGGAGATCATATCTGCTCAAAGTGGTTGGCTTCTTTGAGTCAGTCACCAGGGCTGTGGATGAAGGTAAGGCAGTGCATGCAGCCCACCTCAATCTGGCCAAGGTCTTTGATACTATTTCTCACTCAAGAATTATTGAAGAAGTCACCAAATTAGGCATCAACCCCTATATCACTAGGTGGGTTTCAAATTGGCTCACAGAACACACAGTGTGAAAATAGCGGACTCCAAGTCAGACTGCCGACCAATCATGAGTGGAGTCCCACAGGGATTGGTCCTGGGGGGTCTCCTGTTCAGCGTATACTTCTCAGAAGTTCCAGGCAAACAAAAAGGAACTCTGGCTGACCAAGTTCGCAGATGACTGCAAGCTGGGAGCCATTATTAACTTCCCAAGTGATGCAGACATCCTACAGAAAGGCCTCACTGAGACCAATGACTGGTGTCAAAATCATGGCCTTAAGCTTAACTCCAAAAAATGTGTCGTCATCCCCTTTGGTAAAAAATCAGTTCCCACTAATTACCACATCAATGGGAGCCCACTGAACACTAAAGGCATTATAAGAGATCTGGGGATGCAGGTTGATAGCAACCTCTCCTTCGACCACTACATTGCCACTGTGGTCAGAAAGTCCTTCTGTGTGGCACATCTCATTACCAAGGGTTTTGAATCCAGGAAGAAAGAGGTCATCATCTCTTTCTACTCTTCCATCATTAGACCAATCATTGAGTATAATGCCCCATTTGGTATGTGCCTCATTAGACACCTGCAACAGCTGGAAAGGTGACAGGAGTACCTCACGAAGAGAATCCTAAGCATTAAACACATGCCCTTCACGGATAGACTCAAAAGACTCCAGCTATTGTCTGTCTCATATCGCCTACTTAGTAGCAATCTCTGCTTGACTTACAAAGCCATGTCTGACCCAGCTCTGTTAGAAATGCTACATCTAAAGAAATCCCAGTCCCTCTGCACCACATGTTCCAGAGACTTCAACCTCATTACCACAATCAACAGAACATGCTGGAGGGACAGGTTCTTCACCCAGAGACTGCCCATGCTCTGGAATAGACTTCCCATACATGTCAAGCAGAGCATCATGCTGACCCTCTTTAAGAGAAATCTTGATGAGTGGATAGGTAATGAAAAGTTCACCCCGGGGATCACTCCAGTGGTTCTACTTGATAGCGGCACTGGGAACTAACGTCAGGTGGCACGATGCCAGGGCACTTCTATGGGCTAGGCTTGTAAAGGCTCCAGGGCCATTAGCCTAGTACACCCCAATGAACCTATGAACTTATGAACAGCTTTAACAGTCTGTGCCAACTGCAAGACATTATGTTGGATCTAACCTTAACTGCAGATTGACAACTGTGAATTTTTTTTCTAATAATGACATCTGCAATCTCCTTACATGTTAGTCTATTTCAAAATGTCAGAAATAGCAACATGCCATATAATTCTGTTAATTCAAATCCTGACTATGTGGTGTTGCTGAATTCTTGACAGTCCTTTCAAAATGACCACACATCCTGCTTTCTTTGGCTGCTGGAAAAGTCATCAATGCAGGGATGATGCCTGACCACTGATATGATTTTAATTCAGCTGTCAGCTTGTCTTATACCATACTGTTAAAGCATAATTATGTTCAAGCACTTTCAAAAAAGTATATTAAGCTTTTAGGAGCTGGAGATGTGACAGTGTGACATCTGGCTTCTACCCCACTTAAGGGAAATATTATGGAAGGAATCAGAAGAAAACCTTTGACTAAGACATTTCTAACAGCTTTACATATCTTTTCTTTTGGAGAGTAGCATTTTTTTATCAGTTCATTTAAAATGTCTCTTTTTGAAGCTGACTGTGTCCTCAGTAGGAGGGTATCCTAAAGATAATTGATGGTTGTCACTATTCTATAGCATAACCATAGAGAGGACATCTAATTAGAATAAAGAAGGTCTTTACTCCAAGATTTTATTTAAAATTGAGCAGCTGGGCTGGTTCATGGACAGTTTTCTGCCACAACCGAGTCCAAATGAAGATATTCCATTAATGCAGTTTCCAAAGAACTGCAGAGTCATCAATACTACAATGCACAGTATTAAGAAAATACTTTCTTGAATATGCAAGCATAAAATAGCGGCTGAACATTAGACTGAATACATTTAGAATTGGTTATCATAATTAAAACCTACTATTATAGTATATGACAGTCTGACAGAATAATTTATAATACCTCCAAAAATATCTCTGGTTACCACCAATAAGTGCCAACGACTGCCAAATAATCTGATATTCCACAGTTTATTGAATCAAAACATGGACTGATATGACAAACAGAAAGAATCAAACAAGATACAACAAAATGAAAGTGTTAAGCGCTTTCAACCATAATAACTGGTCTTCATCAGAACTGTAGAGTTTAGTTGTTCTGCTGCTTAAATAACTTTTCTGGTGCCAAAATGCTCTCCACTTCTTAAAGATACATAAACACATAATTGCATAACATATGTAAATAAATCAATCATTGAGTGACATATGTAAATAAATCAAAAGTCCATCCTAAAATAGGAAAAATTCCTTAAACCAAAATCATTTGTGTTCATAAACTTTCACTAAATTGCATCTTTCTACTTATAAAAATGTATAAGATTTATAAAATTTTTTAAAAATATATATATTAATCAAATGATTTAAAAAAACCAAATGATTTTTAAATGATTTTTAAAAAGCGCTGAGAAGAAATATATATATATGTAAAGTATGCTAAAAAATAATTAATATGTATAAAACTAAAAATATATGTGTATTCATGTAAGATAGTTAAATTACAGTTCATATATAATCATATAAATATGTAATAGGTGATAACAAAAAGAACAACAAAGACATAGGCAATAACTATTTCCCCTCTAAGGAAATTAATTCATAAATTTCATCTAAAAAATAAATAAATAATTACTTATAAATATGTAAAACAATATAACACTATCTAAATATCTACTAGTATATTATATATGTAATGTTATGTAGATATCTTGTTACTTCACTTTATAAAAATAACAAAGGTTTAATTGAAATAAAATCATTTAGTCCAGGAGGAGTGGTGGCATCTAAACATATTTGCCACCATGTTTCTTTATATGCTAATAAACTTTTAAAATCACCTCCTCTTGGATCTATGTCTATTATATCAAGGATACTAAAACTAAAATGATGGTCGTCACATTTCATATCAACGTGTCTAAATAATGCATTGGTTTTATCTTTAGTCTTGATACTATAAATATGGTCATATATATGTCTTTTAAGACATCTTTCCATCTTTCCAACTTAGAAACTTGGACATTTGTCGCATTTTGCTAAGTATACCACCATTTTTGTATTGCAGTTCCCATATCTGCATCTTATATAAGATTTAAGTCCATTCTGTAACTTTATTTTGCTTTCTTGCGACATATATTTACATTGATTGCAAAATCCACACTTTCTACTTCTACTAATGTTGCTCACAAAATTTTTTTCCTTCTTCTCCGTATATCTATATTCTATCAAAGACTTCATATTTCTTCCCATTTTGTATATGAAGTTTGGTTTGGTTCCCAAGATCTTGACTAAACCTGTATCACTGCATAATATATGCCAACATTTATAAATTATTCTTTTAATATAGTCTACCCCTAAATTACATTGTAATATAAATAATCTTTGAAAGTTAGAAGTTATTTTATTCATAGGTATATTGTTGTCTGTATTATTAAATAATATGTCACCAGCTCCTAACAGTGGTCTATATTTTATATTCCACTGTTTTGTGACATAGTCAATTATTTCATCCAATATTTTGTCAGGGTATCCTCTTTGTTTAAATAAATTTTTGATATATTCCAATTCAATTTTCATATCTTCAAATTTCGAAACCATTCGTGCTACCCGGATACAGTGGCCCTTGAATACGTTGTATTTAACTTTGGGAGGGTGACAACTAGTGTAATCTAAATAACTGTTAGAAAAAGTGCTTTTTCTATGTATTTTTGAGTATACTTCACCCTCGTCATAGTAAATATATGTGTCCAAGTATGGTAAACCTTTTTTATTGAATGAATATGTAAATTTCAGATAATCACTACTAGTGTTAAGAAAAGTAATAAATTGTTGTAACATATCTTGTTCTCCTTCCCACAAAATGTAAATATCATCAAGAAATCTTGAATAGTATTTTATATGATGAAAATATTTACTGGGAAACAGTTGAGTGTCCTCCCAGTTAAGCATAACCAGGTTGGTATATATGGGGGCAAAAGCTGCCCCCATAGCTACCCCCCTGGTTTGCTTGAAATATTCACCCTCAAAATAAATAAAATTATTGTCTAATACTATCAACATCATTTCAACCAATAAACAGATTTCATCCCATTCTAGATTGGTGTGCCTAACTATACTATTATTAAAGGCCTCCAAGCCTTCCTGTTTTGGGATACAGGAGAACAAGTCGATGACATCTATTACCACAGTGATGATTTTATTATTCTTCATAATATCAGTTGGAAAGTTAGTTAAAAAAAACATGAATCTTTGACCATATGTTTAATAATCGAATACATAACTTTTAACTTAATATCTATATACTTACCCATAGGAAAGGTTTTAGAATAGGTTTTAGAATTACTTCCCGAAACTATCGATCTGAAGGGAGAAAGGTGACGACCATCATTTTAGTTTTAGTATTCTTGATATAATAGACATAGATCCAAGAGGAGGTGATTTTAAAAGTTTATTAGCATATAAAGAAACATGGTGGCAAATATGTTTAGATGCCACCACTCCTCCTGGACTAAATGATTTTATTTCAATTAAACCTTTGTTATTTTTATAAAGTGAAGTAACAATATATCTACATAACATTACATATATAATATACTAGTAGATATTTAGATAGTGTTATATTGTTTTACATATTTATAAGTAATTATTTATTTATTTTTTAGATGAAATTTATGAATTAATTTCCTTAGAGGGGAAATAGTTATTGCCTATGTCTTTGTTGTCCTTTTTGTTATCACCTATTACATATTTATATGATTATATATGAACTGTAATTTAACTATCTTACATGAATGCACATATATTTTTAGTTTTATATATATTTGTTATTTTTTAGCATACTTTACATATATATATTTCTTCTCAGTGCTTTTTAAAAATCATTTAAAAATCATTTGGTTTTTTAAATCATTTGATTAATATATATATTTTAAAATTTTTTTATAAATCTTATACATTTTTATAAGTAGAAAGATGCAGTATAGTGAAAGTTTATGAACACAAATGATTTCGGTTTAAGGAATTTTTAAACAACAAAAGATTTTTCTATTTTAGGATGGACTTTTGATTTATTTACATATGTCACGTAATGATTGACTTATTTACATATGTTATGCAATTATGTGTTTATGTATCTTTAAGAAGTGGAGAGCGTTTTGGCACCAGAAAAGTTATTTAAGCAGCGGAACAACTAAACGCTACAGTTCTGATGAAGACCAGTTACTATGGTTGAAAGCGCTTAACTCTGTTTTGTTTTGTTGTATCTTGTTTGATTCTTTCTGTTTGTCGTATCAGTCCGTGTTTTGATTCAATAAACTGTGGAATATCAGATTATTTGGCAGTCGTTGGCACTTATTGGTGGTAACCGGAGACATTTTTGGAGGTACTGTGGAAGAATAATTTATAATGGTAGAGTGTACTATCAAGATACATACTAGCACTGACCATTTTATGAGTACAAGAATAATTTTTGGTATGTTAATCAAAAAGCATAACAATGAGATAGAAGAAGGAACACACAGTAATTATGGAATTCTTTAGCAATAACTCATGTTTGGGCACAGATAATACATGGTTTACACACTTTTGGTGTGGATTGATCTTGAAGGTGAAACCTGAGTGATGAATAAAGCCTGCACAGGTAAATCCTGCATTACCCTCAATGGTCCATGAGGTATTGCTATTGTACGTTGACATTACTTAAGAAAGAAATCTTTTACAATTTTAAAAAATGTCATACTACAATAATTGCTCAACATTCTTCCACTTCCTCTTGGCTGACAGATGTCTCCCTGACACACTGAGTATGGCTGAGTCATGTACACACCGATACTTACATAGTATATTAGTAAAACATGAACAGACAAACAAAACACACTGTAAAAATAACAGACAATCTCTCCATTACAGAGAAATCCAAGCAGTGGCCCCTAAAATAACAGAAACACCCCATCCTACTTATTATGCATTTCTTTGTATCAAGGAGGTTTTGTGTTTTTGTTTTTTTTTTTGTTTTACAAGGGTATACTTCTTGGCTGCTTGTGTTCTATGTTTGCACTCTATCAGACTATAGTAGCCAGACTTCTTCTTGTGGGTAATGCTAAATTTTAAATAGGCAAACTGATTAACCAATTAACATGTACTTTTTGAATATAAATGAGATTTAATTGTATAATTATCACTAAATCACTCACCAGCTTAGTGGAAGAAAATACAGAGAGGGAAAAGCATATGTACTGGAAAAGTAGACTGCACCAACCCTAAATTCACATCATATCATGCTGCACATTTCTGTTATAATAAGTCAGTAGACTGCACCAACCCTAAATTCACATCATATCTTGCTAAATATTTTTGTTATAATAAGTCAGTAGACTGCACCAACCCTAAATACTCCTCATATCATGCAGCATATTTCTATTGTTATAATAGGTCAGTATACTGCACCAGCCATAATAACTCATTACATTATGTTGCACATTTCTATTGTAATATGTCAGTAGACTGCACCAACCCTAAATAGGTAGGTACTAGGCTATCAGCCCTAGGGCCCATACAAGCCTAGCCAAAAAATGTACCCTGGCTGTTGCCACCCAAGAAAACTATTTTCCTGTGCCCCTGTCGAGCAGAGCCACAGAAGTGATCCCCGGGGTGAATTTCTCATTTCCCATCCAATCATCAAGATTTTTCTTGAAGAGTGCTAATGAGATACTCATCATATCAAGCTGTGCATTTCTATTGTTATAATAGGACAGTAGACTCAGTGGCGGCTGGTGAATTCAAATCACAAGGGGGCTGCAGGAGACAGCTGAATGGGTGGGGTCAAGGGGAAGGGGTGTGGTCAACCATAAAGGGGAGGAGCTATGCACAAAACCACAAAAAACTAACTTTAATTAAATACGCTGCCCTGGGTGGCAAACCATCATTATGAAAGTCCAATCAAGACAAAAATAAGTGTAAAAGAATAAAAATATTTCAATGCATTGGCTGCATGACAGCTTACTTAATATCTAGATGGAAACAAAAGGTTGTGAGGCATGAAAAAATAAATTACTTTTTAAATACATTACTGGAATGCCAGTCAAAATCAAGTATAAGAAAAACCAGAAGCACTCAACTCAAACCACTTCTCCTTGCACTGCAGTTTTAATTATAATATATTCAGCTTTATTAAAGTACCAAGTAACATGCTGAAAGTAGAAATCTATGTGATGCCCCCACTTGTAAAAATGTTTCTTATCCAAAAAAGACCTGCTGCCTGACAACTTGTTTCATGGGGAAAACATGATAAAAGTAAAAAATGAAAAGCAAACAAGAAACAAGCTCAAGATACATTTCTTAAATGATTACTGTACAGGTTATGGACCACACATGATTGGCATTCTGTTTAGTTTACGGGTAAAGTCTGTAGAGATGACTGGAAGTCTCCAACAAGTGTAATGAGCTTTTTAAAATAATGGAATCCTGTCCTTTAATATCCAAGGCTTATACATTATCTAGTCAAGTATTCTCTGCATGGCAACAACAGAAAGGCTTTCGATGTTGGCAATTCTATAACAGTATGCTTATTAAAGCTTACTGTAATCTTACGATGTCAGACAAGCTTACCTTATGGTCATTAAAGCATTGCTACTTAAACACAGAGCAACAGGCACTTTGAGTAATAAGCATAAATCTGAGTAATAAGCATAAATCAACAGTACAAAAATATGACAGAAACCAGACCATTCTGCAAAATCAAGGACAGATGAAAAGCCACTGTAGTACTTATGCAGTGTGTCCTCCCCATCCAAGGTAGATACAACTACTCCTTGCCTTGCTTGGACACATCCAGAGTCACTACACGGGGGAGTGGGGTGCAACAAGCATGTCACAATTTGAAAACTCTCTGGCTGACTGTGATGGCCCTGACACATTTGTCATACCTCTCAACCTCAAGAGCAAGAAATCTGGACAAAGCCATACACAGAATTGGGACAAAGGCCCAACAATAAGGACAATTTTTAAATATTGCTCTAATAAACTTAGAAAGATAATAGAATAGGTCTTGCATTAGTATGAATTTTCTGAAGGGTATAAAATCTGAAACTCAAATGTCTGTCATTTTCTAACTTCAGTCTTTAGTGATTTGTCACTAATTTGCCAAAAAAACAATTTTATGAAAAATGGACCAAAAATGTGATGCAAAAATATAAAATGGACACACAATACAACTGCTACCTGTCAAAGAAGGGACACTTTAATATTAGTACTGCTACCTTGAGCAGCTGACAAAATAAAAGAATCTACATGCATTTCAAGTAATCTATAACTTTGATTATTACAGTTATTTCTTAATTGTAAACCCTCCATGTTTTCTTCCAAAATTGCTATTTTGCGGAGGGATTATTAGGGGGAAGAGCAACATTTTGAGCCAAAAATTGGGGACAGTTGAGAGGTTGGCTATGCCTAATTCTATAAAGCAATTTATTTGCATGTACCTCACAACCTGTTAATGCAATAAATCTGAACAAAGCCAAATATATTGGGGGCACATATAAACAGTACTAAAAATTGCTCTTGTATAAATTGAAACAGTTGATAGAACAGCTCTTACTTTAACATGCATTTTTCTGAAGGTTATGAAGTCTGAAACTTATTATTTAGTGACTTCTGGCAAATCATTTAGGAATTAAAACTACAAATTTTATGAACAACAAACCAAAAATAAGAAGCAAAAATCTATTCATTCTTTGAAAATCTGGACAGTTGGGAGGTATAGTTCAGCTGGGCCTGTCTGAGTTTGCTGCCCTTCCCCCCTGACAAAATAATGGTTGAATGGAGCCTTTGCAGCCATTCCAATGAACCATTACTTGGCTATTTCACTCCATTTACCATAAACACTAATGTGCATACTGCTTTACTTCTATGATGAGTTGGACTTCATTTGAAAGTTTTATTTTGTATTTTACAGCACAAACACTAAGTCATCTGTTAAACAAAGCAATGCAGTCTCACAATGAAAACTTAGCATTAAAACTTCTCTGCCCTTGAAACTCACATTCATTGAAACAGCATTGAAACCCACATTCAAAGAAAATACATTTTGCCAGTGGCAGATAAAGATTAATTTTGGGCTGTTTTCGAATCATAGGCCCCTTGCATATGAAACATACATGTGCTATTTGATACACCTTCCTCATTGTACTAAAATTATATTCTTTGTACAATACAGTACACTTGTTAGAGGGTGTTTTAAATTTGTTTTGAGCATTTTTCCAGTAAGCAATGAAACAAACCATATGCACCCATAATGGCAAAACTGCCCAGTTGAGAACATTTATCATAAAAAAGTCTACTCAGACTTCCACAGTCCACCATTATTAATAAATATACACAATTCTACAGTCCACCATTATTAGTAAATATGCACAATTCCACAGTCCACCATTATTAGTAAATATGCACAATTCTACAGTCCACCATTATCAGTAAATATGCACAATTCTACAGTCCACCTTTATCAGTAAATATGCACAATTCTACAGTCCATTATCAGTAAATATGCACAATCTCTGTAGTAAGTCATCTAAATAATTCCACATTAAAGAAATCTGTAACTAATGAAGCGGTTGCTGCTAGCAATCACCTTTATATTTCATGGTTTCATCAAAAATAAAGTGTCTGTTGCCCTCAGGAATAAATTGCCTATATTGCATTAAAAATGATAAGCTAGTAATAATATTGCAAGAGGAAATGGATGGCAAACTGATAATGAACTCATAGTTAGTATTTTCACCAAGGAGAACATTCTCAGTACGGCAGCATCCACCCCTTGTGGGAGTAGAACCCACAGCCTTCTGCATCAAAAGCAAATACACAACCCGTTGTGCTATAGTATTAACTAGGCAAAGCACTAAACTTCTATTCCCCTGCAGCTCTCAGCTCCTTGTAAAATCTACTCAATACTCAACTGCATCTCAACTTCGTAGCTCAAGAAAACTGGAAAAATCCAAAATGTATTGGGAGGGGGGGGGGTCAAAAGCCCAAAAACCAGGGACACATTAAACATTGCTTGTATAATCTTGGAAAGTTGCTAGAATAAAATGTTGTGTTGCCACCATATATTTTACTGCCAAGATCCCTGAGCAAAAAACAGTCAGAGTAACATACCACTATGCCACATCAGCTGCTTTGTAAAAGAGAGGAAGACTGAAACTTAAATGGCTATCATTTAGTGAATTCAGTTCTCACCATAGCTGTCAACCTCTTAGTACAAAACACCTGGACAAACCCAGTAATGAGGGAATACAGCCCTCAAACATATTCAGCGAATTCAGTTCTTGCCATAGCTGTCAACCTTAGCACAAAACCTGGACAAAGCCAATAATGGGGGAATACAGTCCCAAAAATAGGGACAAATTTAAAATATTCATCTTATAAACTTAGAAAATTGCTAGAAAAAAGGTTGTGCTACTATGTATTCTGAAGAACATGAAGTTTGAAATTCAAATGCCGGTCAATTTTACTGCGGACAGAACAAAAACAATTTTCAGAAGAGACGCAGGGATTAATACTGCAGACACGTCTTTGTAAAATGGCAGGGCACCAGAGCAAATCCACACAAACACAGGGAGGAGATGCAGACTCCACAGAGAAGCCACCCCAACCAAGAATCAAACCAGAAAACCTATAGCTGTGAGGCAACAATACTACCACTGCACCATCAATTATGCAAGAAATTAAACATTCAGAAACCTGAAGTCTGAAATTCAAATGCCTGTCAATTTTACTGCGGACAGAACAAAACCAATTTTCAGCAGAGACGCAGGGATTAAAACTGCAGACACGTCTTTGTAAAATGGCAGGGCACCAGAGCAAATCCACACAAACACAGGGAGGAGATGCAGACTCCACACAGAAGCCACCCCAACCAAGAATCAAACCAGAAAACCTATAGCTGTGAGGCAACAATACTACCACTGCACCATCAAATATGCAAGGAATTAAACATTCAGAAACATGAAGTCTGAAATTCAAATGCCTGTCAATTTTACTGCAGACAGAACAAAACCAATTTTCAGCAGAGACGCAGGGATTAATACTGCAGACATGTCTTTGTAAAATGGCAGGGCACCAGAGCAAATCCACACCAACACAGGGAGGAGATGCAGACTCCACACAGAAGCCACCCCAACCAAGAATCAAACCAGAAAACCTATAGCTGTGAGGCAACAATACTACCACTGCACCATCAATTATGCAAGGAATTAAACATTCAGAAACCTGAAGTCTGAAATTCAAATGCCTGTCAATTTTACTGCGGACAGAACAAAACCAATTTTCAGCAGAGACGCAGGGATTAAAACTGCAGACACGTCTTTGTAAAATGGCAGAGCACCAGAGCAAATCCACACAAACACAGGGAGGAGATGCAGACTCCACACAGAAGCCACCCCAACCAAGAATCAAACCACAAAACCTATAGCTGTGAGGCAACAATACTACCATTGCACCATCAAATATGCAAGGAATTAAACATTCAGAAACCTGAAGTCTGAAATTCAAATGCCTGTCAATTTTACTGCAGACAGAACAAAACCAATTTTCAGCAGAGACGCAGGGGTTAATACTGCAGACACGTCTTTGTAAAATGGCAGGGCACCAGAGCAAATCCACACAAACACAGGGAGGAGACGCAGACTCCACACAGAAGCCACCCCAACCAATAATCAAAGCAGAAAACCTATAGCTGTGAGGCAACAATACTACCACTGCACCATCAATTATGCAAGGAATTAAACATTCAGAAACCTGAAGTCTGAAATTAAAATGCCTGTCAATTTTACTGCGGACAGAACAAAACCAATTTTCAGCAGAGACACAGGGATTAATACTGCAGACACATCTTTGTAAAATGGCAGGGCACCAGAGCAAATCCACACAAACACAGGGAGGAGATGCAGACTACACACAGAAGCCACCCCAACCAAGAATCAAACCAGAAAACCTATAGCTGTGAGGCAACAATACTACCACTGCACCATCAATTATGCAAGGAATTAAACATTCAGAAACCTGAAGTCTGAAATTCAAATGCCTGTCAATTTTACTGCGGAGAGAACAAAACCAATTTTCAGCAGAGATGCAGGGATTAAAACTGCAGACACGTCTTTATAAAATGGCAGGGCACCAGAGCAAATCCACACAAACACAGGGAGGAGATGCAGACTCCACACAGAAGCCACCCCAACCAAGAATCAAACCAGAAAACCTATAGCTGTGAGGTAACAATACTACCACTGCAACATCAAATATGCAAGGAACTAAACATTCAGAAACCTGAAGTCTGAAATTCAAATGCCTGACAATTTTATTTAACATTTGTTAATCAGGACAGTCTGACTTGGAACAAAAAAACAATTTTCAGCAGAGGCCCAGGAAGAAATAATGCAGACATGTCTTTGTAACATGGGAGGACACAAAAGCAAACCCACACAAACACAGGGAGAAGATACAGACCTCACAAAGAAGGAACCCCAGCCAAGAATCAAACCTGAGAACCTGCAGCTGTGAAGCAACAATGCTACTACTACACCATCAAATATCAAGCATTAAAACATTTACAAACCACAGATATTATGAGGAACAGATCAGATCAAATATGAGGCAAAAATCTGCAATTTTTTTACAAATGGTGGTGGGTAGGGAACTCAAGTCTTTAACACCTACATACAGGGTACAGGGTTCAAGCCTGAGGTATTCCCTACCACACCACCATGAGCACCTGGGGCATTTACACACACACACACACACACACACACCCCACTTACTTTCAAGTATGAAAGCAGCAAGCACCACACACTTCAGATAGTAAATACAAGCAAACACCATATATTCAATCAAGTACCATACACTTACCTGTCCTGTCTGTTCTCCATAATATCCATCCAGCTAACGTCCTGCCCGCACAAGACCTGTGAGATCCCTGCATTCAAAAACTCCTTCCCGAGATCGGTGAGACTGTTCTTAAATCCTGACTGCTGCTGTTGCAGTCCGGCCCTGACATATTCTCCCAGTGAGTCTGTGCACAGACGTCTCCTTGTGTCCCCCTATGGGGACTGCTAGGAGCATGTGCATAGACGCGCAGTAGTCAGCACTACTGCGCATGCATGAAGTCCGCGAAATTTAAAAACATTTTTTTTCTATTTTTTATTTTCTTTTTGATTTGAGGGGGCTGCAGTCCGGCAGTCCAATAGCACGGGCCACCCCTGAGTAGACTGCACAAACCATAAATACTCATCATATGATGCTGAACATTTCTATTGTTATAATCGGTCAGTAGATTGAACCAACCCCGAATAATCATATCATACTGCAGACTTCTATTGTTATAACAGGTCAGAAGACTGCACCAACCGTAAATACTCATCATATCATGCTGCACATTTCTTTTGTTACAACACGTCAGTAGAATGCACCAATTGTAAATACTCATCATATCATGCCACACATTTCTATTGTTATAATAGGTCAGTAGAATGAAACAACCTTAAATACTCACCAAATCATGCTGCACATTTCTATTGTTATAATACGTCAATAGACAGCACCAACTGTAAATACTCATCACATTACGCTGCACATTTCTATTTGTTATAGTAGGTCAGTAGACTGCAACGACCCTAAATACTCATCATATCATGTTGCACATTTCTATGGTTATAATAAGTCAGTAGACTACACCAACCCTAAATACTCATCACATCATGCTGCACATTTCTGTTGTTATAATAGGTCCACAGACTGCACCATTATTGTTATTATATGTCAGTAGAATGCACCGACCATAAATCCTAATCATATCTTGCTGCACATTTCTATTATTATAATCGGTCAGTAGACTGCACCAACCCTAAATACTCATCATATCATGCTGCACATTTCAATTGGTATAATAGGTCAGTAGAATGCACCAAACATAAAGGCTAATCATATCATACTGCACATTTCTATTGTTATAATAGGACAGTAGATTGCACCAACCATAAATACTGATCATATCATGTTTCATATTTCTATGGTTATAATAGATCAGTAGAGGTCACCAACCCTAAATACTCATCATATCATGCGTCACATTTCTATTGTTATAATCGGGCAGTAGACTGCACCAACCCTGAATAATCATATCATACTGCAGACTTCAACTGTTATAATAGGTCAGTAGACTGCACCAACCCTAAATACTCATCACATTATTCTGTACATTTCTATTGTTATAATAGATCAGGAGACTGCACAGGCCCTAAATATTCATTATACCATGCTGCACATTTCTATTGTTATATTAGATCAGTAGATTGCACCAACCATAAATGCTCATCATATCATGCTGCACATTGCGATTGTTAAAATAGGTCAATAGAATGCACCGACCATAAGTACTCAACATATCATGCAATGCATTTCTATTGTTATAATTCATCAGTAGACTGCAACAACCATAAATACTCATCATATAATGCTGCACAGTTCTACTGTGATAATAGGTCATCAGACTGCACCAACCAAAAATACTCATCATATCATGCTGCATATTTCTATTGTTATAATTGATCAGTAGACTGCACCAACCCTAAATACTCATCATACCTGCTACAGATTTCTATTGTTATAATGCGTCAGTAGAATGCTCCGACCGTAAATGCTCATCATATGTTGTTCCACATTTCTATTGTTATAATAGGTCAGTAGAATGCAACAACCATAAATACTCATCACATCATGCTGCACATTTCTATTATACAAGGTCAGTAGACTGAACCAGCCCTAAATACTCACCAAATCATGCTGCACATTTCTATTGTTATTATATGTGAATAGAATGCACTGACCTTAAATACTCATTATATAAGGCTGTGTATTTCTTTTGTTATAATAGGTCAGTAGACTGCAACGACCCTAAATACTCATCATATCATGTTGCACATTTCTATTGTTATAACAGGTCAGTAGACCAAACCAAAATACTCATCATAGCATGCTGCACATTTTTATTGTTATAATATGCAGTAGACTGTACCAACCATAAATACTCATCATGTTGCACATTTCTATTGTTATGAGTGGTCAGTAGACTGCACCAACCCTAAATACACCTTATATCATGCTGCCCATTTCTATTGTTACTATAGGTCAGTATAATGCACTGACCATAAATGTTAATTATATCTTGCTGCACATTTCTATTGTTATAATCAGTCGGTAGACTGCACCAACCCTAAATACTCATCATATCATGCTGCACGTTTCAATTGTTAGATTAGGTTCATAGACTGCTCCAACCCTAAATAGTCATCATATCATGCTGCACATTTCTATGGTTATAATAGGTCAGTACACTGCACCAACCATAAGTACTCATCATATCATGCTGCACATTTCTATTGTTATAATAGGTCAGTAAACTGCACTGACCGTAAATACTCATCATATCATGCTGCACATTTCTATTGTTGTAGAAGGTCAGTAGACTGCACCAACTCTAAATACTCATTATATCTTGCTGCACATTTCTGTTGTTATAATCAGTCGGTAGACTGTACCAACCCTAAATACTCATCATATCATGCTGCACATTTCTTTTTTCCAATAACAATTTTATTATCTTGTGCATCAAAAAGCAGACTCAGTAATACACACATATGAAAGAAAAGAATACAATCATGGTAGCACATATAATACAGCTAAAAACTACTGAACACAACTCCTCTAAATCAAGCAACTATTTACAATATCTACAAAAGTGCTACATATGCTAAATTGGGAAGAATATGAGAAAAAAAACATATGAATATTATCTAACTTCTTACATTAAAATGAGCTATTGTTGAGTCTGATATTACTTTGAGAAGAATGGGGTTAATATCCTTCTACTTACTGCATAATTATTGCAGTTAACTGAAACAATATAAGA
The DNA here is from genome assembly GCF_019279795.1 of Protopterus annectens. Lineage (NCBI taxonomy): Eukaryota > Metazoa > Chordata > Ceratodontiformes > Protopteridae > Protopterus > Protopterus annectens. The sequence goes on from NC_056728.1 coordinate 1,690,304,251, forward strand.
CTGTTGTCATATGTCCAAAATATGTTCAAAGAGTAACTTCCAGTATTTCTGATAGTAGACACATTTCTTTGCATCCTTTATAATGAGTTTTTGAGAGGAAATATGTGCTGTTGCCATATTCCTGAAACCATTCCATGAAAGTTTGGTACGATCCAACCAATTTTTGGTTATATACAGTTTGATTACAGTACACAGATTAATTAGGATTGTGTAACTTCAAGCTGGAAAATTTTGATTCAGTAATATGGAGAATGGCTAGTTCCCAAGATAGTGTTGATTTATAATATCCCATCTTTTCTAACCGTACCTTAAGAGAGCACCACAGGTTTTGTGAATATTTGCAAAACATTACCACATGAAGGAGATCCGCTTGAGGGAATGAACAGCAAGTGCATGATGATGAGGATTTGGATCAAATTTGTTCAAAATCGTGGGAGTATAATAGATGTTATTATTAATCATTAGTTGTGTATATACCAACTTTTGAAATGGGGATAGCTTAGCTGTGAGGTTTATTGCTTTAAGTTTCTTCTCTTCTGTGAGTGAGCTTCCCTTATCATCCCAATATTTGGAGTAAATTACTGAATTTTCCTATTTAATAGCATTGATAGTTTTATAAGTGTTGGAGAGTGCTTTCTTTCCACTATATAAACTTACCATAATATCTAGTAGTCTATTTACTTCAACCTCCTTTATAGTTGTGCTTCTGGTCATTGATGCAATGATCTCCCTGATCTGGTGTAGGATGGTGGTATATTTTTTATTTATCTTTAGGGCTTCATGAAGCTTTTGAAATGGTTCCTCTTTATGTTTATAACTATCCCAAACACTACAATCCTGAAATAGTGTGTAATATATTAGATTTATCATTTTATTATTCATTTTGATGTTTGGGTTTAAATGGATAGGTTGAAGGAGAAATAAAACACCATCCAGTTTTATGTTTTTTATCAAATCCTGAAAAATCCTAATATTTTTATTTAAAGAACTTTTCAATTTGAGATTCTTTATATTATCTGGAGATATGAAAGGAATGGATTTGTGCTTTATATTATCCTTAAACACATGTTGATGCCAAATCCTAACCCATGTTGGAGACCGTGACTCTTTGTCAGCAGAAGAATTTGAAATTATTGTCAGCCTGATGGCAGAAATGATGTTATAATACAGCTGGAAGTCAATTAGACTTAATCCACCTTTGTCTTTAGGGTAGGTTAATTTTAAATAACTTATCCTAAAGGATTTGGGATACCAGGTAAACATAGCAAGTCCCTTGTACTTTCTGTGAAAAAAGTAATTTGGGATTATTGAATGTGATGCATTGAAATGATATAATAATCTTGGTAGTACGTTCATTCTAATTATAGCTGCTTTAGACATCATGGACATTTTCAGTTGTCTCCATCTATTCAGGTCTGATATAAAATTAGACCATATTTTTTCCACATTAATCTGAAACCATACCTCTGTACCCATGAACTACCACATAAGTGGTAGTCTGCTTAATGCCAAAAGTGTGATAAGAGGCCTTGGGACACAGGTGGACAGTAATCTCTCCTTTGATAATCACATCACCACAGTGGTCAGGAAATCCTTCTACATGGCTCACCTCATCACAAAAGGTTTCTCATCCATAAAAAAAGAGGTCATTGTTCCCCTCTACTCATCACTCATTAGACCCATTATAGAGTACAATGCCCCTTTTGGTATGTACCTCACAAGACATCTACAACATCTGGAAAGGCCACAGAAATACCTCACAAAGAGGATTACTGGCCTCAAACAGATGCCCTACGCAGACCATCTCAAAAAACTCCAGCTTTACTCCGTCGCATATCACCTACTCAGAGGCGATCTCTGCCTAACATACAAAGCTATGTCAAACCCAGAGCTGTTGGACATGCTCCACTTAAAGAAATCCTAATCCAAGCTGCACAACCTAGGGACCTAAACCTTGTCACCACAATAAACAGAACATGCTGGAGGGATAGATTCCTGTCACAGAGACTTCCCATACTCTGGAACAGACTACCCATCTATGTCAAACAGAGCTCCTCATTAGCACTCTTCAAGAAAAATCTTGATGATTGGATGGGGAATAGGAAATTCACCCCAGGGATCACTTCTGTGGTTCTGCTCGACAGGGGCACAGGAAAATAATTTTCTTGGGTGGCGAAAGCCAGGGTACCTTTTTGGCTAGGCTTATATAGGCCCTAGGGCTTATAGCCTAGTACCTAACTATGAACCTATGAACATGGATAAGTGATTATGTTCATAAGATATCCCTAAATATTTAATAGCGTATACTGTTTTAAAAGGGGAGTCGGGAAAGTAGCCTCCTTTGTGGTTAAGATGGTTGATGGGAAATATCTGAGATTTCTTGTGATTAACCTGTTAGTTTGAGACTTTTGAGTATTTATCTATTGGTGCCACAATTTTCCCTAAATCTCTATTAGGGAATTCAAAATAGATGTTCAAGTCTTCAGCAAAGGTGGACAGCATTACTTTAAAGTTTAAAATTTTAGGTATTGAGTGGAAAGTTCTTTGCGAGATATGGAGAAAAAGTGGTTCAATGTAAAGATTGAATAAATGCAGTGAAAGCGGACAGCCCTGTCTTGCCCCGTTAGATATTTTAAAGGGACTTGATAAGGTTTTATTAATGCATAGATATGTGCAGGCATTATTGTATAAAGTTTCTATCTGGTTAATAAAATCTTTTGAAATATTAAATTAAGAGAGAGATAAGAATAAAAAATTCCAGTTAATGCTATCAAATGTCTTGCAAGCGTCTAGGACTAATGCATAACTGGTATTTCTTTCCTTCTTAATTATTTGAATCATGGCATCTAAAGTTAGAGTATTATCCCATGTATGTCTACTAGACATAAACTCAGATTGTTCTGGGGATATAAGTGAGGGCATGATTTTCTTAAGTCTTTCTGCTAGGAGTGCAGCTAGTATTTTAATGTCTACATTGATCATTGAAATCGGTCTATAGTTGTGGGGGTTAGCTCTGTCAATTTTGTTTTTGGGAATGAAGATAGTTTTAAAGGTTTTCATATATAAATCTGTTAAACCATTTAGTCTAATGGGATTAAACAGTAGAGCTACAGAATCCTGAAAGCCCAAAATCCTGGAAGTTCAAAATCCTGAAAACTTAAAGTCCTGAAAACATACAGGATACTAACACTTACTATATTCCAGCACAAGTACATACAGAAACAAATCAAACAAAAACCATATTACTCTTCTCCAAGTATAAGCAGGAGGTAAACCCCCTTGCAACCCCCCACACCCCCTGCTACTTAAATATATCTACTCCAAGATTACAGTTAGTGTACTGAAGTGCAATCTTGGATTTGTTATATTTAAGTAGCAGGGAGTGGGTGGGCACAGCCCCCGACATGGGGGTGCACGGGGCCTTGCCCTCCTGCGTATAGTCGAAAGGTAATATGTTTCTGTATATACTTGTGCTGGAATATAGTAAGTGTTGGTATCCTGTGTGTTTTCAGGATTTTAAGTTCTCAGGATTTTGGTCTTCAGGATTTTGGGCTTTCAGGATTCTGTAGCGCTCCTGATTAAACACATTTAAGAGTATGGAAGAAAGTTATTGTTTGAATGTTTTATAAAAATCTTTGGTGAAATCATTTGGACCCGGTGCCTTGCCTAACTTCAATTTCTTAATCACCTCGATTATTTCCTGCTATTTGAATGGGGCTGAGAGAAGCCCTGCCTGGTTGTTATTAATCTTTGGAAATTGAAGATCTCTTAGGAATTTCTCTAGCTCAAGGCTAGAAGTCTGTTGTGCATTCAAATGATATAATTCTGTATAGATTTGTTTAAATATTCCTAGGCTCTCTTGATCTGACTTGTATATCCTGTCTTGATAATACAAAAGAGTAATCCTAAAGGCTTCCTGCTTATTGTCAATTATTCTAGCCAGAGTTCTGGATGGAGTTTGCACACACTCAATGTATCTAGCTATGAATTTAAGTTCTTGTAGTGAATAGTTTTGCTGGTGTAGTTCAAAAATTTTTTTTTGTGTTACATTTATCCGCTTCTCCAACTCGGGGGATTGGGTTGTCTGGAATTTCCTTTACAACTCCTTAAGTTCCATAACTAGGATACTCTCCTTTTCTTTTCCCACTCTTTTGAAATATGAGGATTTTTGAATTAAAATGCCTCTAAGAGTCGCCTTACACGCCGCCCATTGAACATCGTACGGAATATCATAATGCATAATATTATTATCCAATTCTTAAGATATCAGACACTTCCCCAACCACTTCGGGTTTAAAGAGTAAGTTATTGTTTAGGGACCAGTTGCATCTATTATAGCTACTGAATGCTTTAGCTGCCCAGTTTATTTTAAGTGTAATTCTAGCATGGTCTGACAAAAGTCTGGGTTTACTGAAATATTTAATGTCTCCCCTTATAAATGTTTCAGAGATTAAAAATAAATCTAATCTGGACCAGGAGTTATGGCATTTAGAATAGTACATGTAATGGTTATTTTTATCTAATTCATTTCCAAAGGAGATAGAATCAAGGAGATAGAAATCAGACATGAGCTCATTCAGAGCTAATGATGCTTGAAAGTTGTATGGGATAGATTTACTAGAACGATCAAACATAGGGTGAATTAGTGAATGCCAGTCCTCACCAAGTACATAATAGTGATCTGGATATTTATATAGTATATTATGAATTTCTGAGATTAAATTTTGCTGGTTTGAGCGTGGGCCATATACATTCAGAAATAGGGTTGGCTTTAACATTTGGGGGGGGTTTGATGAAACGAAGTAACACCATCTACCATTTATATCATATTTACACTCCATGATAGTCTCCTGAAATGACCTTTTAATGATGATAGCCACGCCCTTGGAGTTAGTGCTATCCCCAAATGCAATTATAGTTTTAATTCATTTCTTGTTTAAATCCCCCTCCCATTCATCATGCAGCATATGCATTTCTTGAAGGAAATAAATATTCACTTTGATTTGAATATTAGGTGCATTAACAACTTTTTCTTGTTCTTATCTTGCAATCCTCTCACATTCCATGAGTTTAATGACCACATGTTAAGTTATATAAGTAAATTTAATTGTTGTAAGTTTTGTTATTAGCAGTTTATTATAAACATAAGCCTGGAATTTCTTCTCTCTACACATTGTGAAAACATAACTTAGTTTTGTAGCACTTAACTCCTACAAAGCTGATCCTGTGCCTAACCACTTAAACTCCCTGGCTGGAGGAGAATGGATGGAAATGGCTACCAAATAAAGCAAGGATGAAATCCAAATTAATATTGTGAGGGTGTAACCTTTGAGACTTCTTATATTTAACCTATCAAATTCACCCACCCATCCTAAACTAATATACATTGCCATACCTAACCCAGGATTGGCCAGCCTTTACTCAACACCACATTCCACTAATCCCCAAGTTCGGCTTAGTGCCAAAAAAAGTAATAAAATAATAGTTAACATTAATTGAATTCAAACTGGTATTGCTGTCACAAAATTCTAAAAGTGTTAATGCCTAGTTTTGGAGACATGTATTTGTTAAAGAGAGCAGGTTAAAAAGTCAGGGCAAGGACAGATCTAATTAACATAACCAAGGCTGTCTTTGGGATTAAGTTCCCCAGAGTTTTGTTCATTGAACTTTACTAACTTTGTTTAGTAACTTTGATTCTAGGGACCTAGCAAAACTGAAAACGTTTTCTTGCAGGGACAATTGATACAGCCACCAATACAATTATGCATGTTCACTTATGTCAAAATAAATTAACTAGTGTTATCAATTTAAATATGTAATTTCTCCTTGTCTGAACCCATAAAGGTTTAACTTCTATACCCATTCTTATTGTCTTATTAAACTTCTAAATAGCTAATGGTTAACTTTCCCTGCTTTGCTGGCATACGTAGGAAAAGCTTACCAAAACCAAAACCAATAAACAGTGACGTTGCCTAATTTTATTAAATAGTAGTATCTAAAAAGTATACTGAAATATATGTACAAACTGGGTCACATAAACTGTATCAATAGAAACTACATGTCAGACAAAGTGTATTAATATCCAATGCACATTGACATTGTGGTCAATCAGACTAAAGTAAGCTGCTTCTGGTATGAGCCAGATATATGTAGTTATCTAAAACAACTCTGTCATATGAAAATGTATATGATTAGATAGTAGGTAACTCAATTAAACAGTAAACTAACAACATCATGACAGTTGATTTAGATATACAATGCACTCAAAACAAAACACATAATAGCCTCTAGTTCACCCTTCTCTGTCGAACTTTTTCTAAGGACAGGAATACTTATAATGCTCTAAGTTAACAACACACAGAGCAAATCTGAGGCGTAACTGCAGTTCAAGCATACAGATATCAAAACACCACAATTACTAATAGTTAGATCAGCTTCTATAGTCCTATAAAGTGTTCCGATTTGACAGTTCACTCCTCTGTACCATTATATAAAGTCAACTGGACCAAGTATCGAGCAGTAGTTGTAGTCTTATGAAAAACGACCTCCCCTTTCTTACGACAATATCAGAGATCAGTTCCCATACCTTTGGCAGCTGTGCATCAGTAACACTCTCTGACAAGAAACAACAAATAGCTAACACTAGGGAGAAGAGTTTAATATATATCTGTCATAGTATTACTTCTATAATTGCACAGGGTGATTTCTATTCAGCACCTATTTCTGCTTGAAAGAACAAAGAGCCAAGTCCTTTAACGAGCGCATTTGTCTGGTCATTCAGAATAACTCTCTTGTTCAATGTCAATAACTCAAAAACCCTTCTCTTTGCTGCAATTCCAGAAAAAAAAAACAAGTTTTATTTGGCATCGTAAATTAAATCTACCAAAGAGGTTTGCTCCTTGCTTTGTTGGATGCTATCTTGCCTGCAGATTCAGTCTCACTAACATCTTGAAGTTATGTGAGGTTATTTGAGAGCAGTGAACTGGAGCAACAGGAAGTTGTTACTCTTAATTCTTCTTTACGTGCATCAGCTTCAATGCCTTACGTTCCAATGTCTCCTTACCAGATATAACTGTGCGTTTATGGTAATTTAACATCTGGTTACCAGAACCGGAGATCTTATTAAATAGATCTCAATGAAAAAGAAATAACAAGAAGTAAAAAAAAAATCCTGGATAAGTGTAGTAGAAAAACTAGGCTCAGTGGAACTTCATGATTCCAGTGTTTTGCCGAAGCACTTGTTAAATGCCACTTTGACATCTTTGGTGAGTTTGACAGCAATTTTTGTGTCATTACTGTTAAAAATTAAAGTGTTAGGGAAGCGCATATGGAATTTAATTCTCCATTTGATTATGTCTGCGCAGTAAGGTGAGAGGCTCTGACATTTTCCCTTGATCAATAGTGGAAGATCTTGGGGGATAGTAATTCTGTGGCTGTTCCATATTATCTGTTTGTTTTTTGGTGGCAAGTGACATTCTTAATGTGTCTTGATAGTTTTAAGATTTTTACATATATTTCACTTTTTATATATATATATATATATATATATATATATATATATATATATATATATATTTTTTTTTTTTTACATTTGCCTTGGTTGGTCTGAATCTAGTTTTCTCAATAGAGCTTGATGAGGCCTTTCTATTACTATGTTGTCAGCTTCCTCACTAGTTTGCAATATCATGTTGAATATCTGTTTGACCACATTTATTAATTCATTATTTTCGTATTTCTCTGGTACAACTCTTATCAATAAATTATTAAGTTGACTCCTTGCTTCTGAATCAGTGATTTTCTATTGCATATCTGAGAGTATAACATTCTTGGTGCTTAGATCGTCACTGAGTTTTTTAATTTGGTGTTCACTTGCTTGTGTTCTGTCTTCTATCTGGTCCATGCTGTCAGCAATCTGGGTAATTGGGTTACCGAAACTGCATAGTTGGTCAGAAAAGTTTTGCATTGCATTCTGCAGTGGTAAAGGGCTTGTTTAAGTTCATCCATCTGTACATTTGTTTCAGGTTTCTGTTTTGCATTAGTTTTGGATCCTTCTTGCTGTTGTTTCATAGTTTTTTGTCTCTTGGCTAATATTTCTTTTCTGGTGATGCTATTGCTGATAACTTCAACTTTGTAGTCTGGGTCTCTATAATATCTAAATCTTTTGACATCCTTAGGGTCTCGGAAGCCAATATTTTGCATGCAGGTTTTGGTAATTATACCTTTAGGCCTATGACTTACATGTGGTGGTATACCTCAAGGAGGTTCAGAGATGGAAAGATAAGTAGGTTTACCTGTTCAGTGCCTGGGAAGGCTCCTTTAGTTTGATACCTGCTGTAAAATGCCTAGACTCAAAGAAATAGCATATCAGTCTTGCAGTTATTTGGCTTCTGAAGGGAATTAGTTGTTTACTGTTAGGAGCACTGTGGAGAGTGTGCTACTCAGATGTCCACCATCTTGGAATCAAATCATGCAGCACATTTCTATTGTTATAATAGGTCATCAGACTGCACCACCCCTAAATACTCATCACATCATGCTGGACATTTCTATTGTTATAATAGGTCAGTAGACCAAACGGAAATACTCATCACAGCATGCAGCACATTTCTATTGTTACAATATGTCAGTAGACTGCACCGACCCTAAATAGTCATCATATCATACTGCACATTTGTATTGTTTTAAAAGGTCAGTAAACTGCACCAATCCTAAATACTCATCATATCATGTTGCACATTTCTACTGTTATAATAGGTCAGTAGACTGCACCGACCCGAAATACTCATTATATCATGTTGCACATTTCAATTATTATAATAGGTCAGTAGACGCACCAAGCCAAAATACTCATCATATCATGCTGCATATTTCAATGGTTATAATAGGTCAGTAAACTGCACCGACACCAAATACTCATCATATCATGCTGCACATTTCTATTGTTCTAATAGGTTAGTAGACTGCACCAACCCTAAATACTAACAAATCGAGCTGCACATTTCTGTTGTTATAATAGGTCAGTAGACTGCACCGACCCTAAATAGTCACCATATGATGCTCCACATTTCTATTGTTATAATAGGTCAGAAGACTGCACCAATGCTAAATACTCATCATATCATGGTCCACATTGCTATTGTTATACCAGGTCAGTGGACTGCACTATTCCTAAATACTCATCATATCATGCTGCACATTTCTATTGTTATAATAGGTCAGTGGACTGCACCACCCCTAAATCATGCTGCACATTTCTATTGTTATAATCGGTCAGCATAAGGTACTGACCCTAAATACCCATTATATCATGCTGCACATTTTTATTCTTATAATAGGTCAGTAGACTGCACCATCCTTAAATACTCATCATATCATGCTGCACATTTCTATTGTTATAGTAGGTCAGTAGACTGCAGCGACCCTAAATACTCATCATATCATGCTGCGCATTTCTGTTGTTATAACAGGTCAGCAGACTGCACCGACACTAAATATACATCATATCATGCTGCCCGTTTCTATTGTTATAAAAGGACAGTAGATTGCTACAATCCTAAATACTCATTTCATGCTGCACATTTCTGTTATAATAGCTTAGTAGACTCCACCAGCCCTAAATACTCTTCACATCATGCTGCACATTTCGATTGTTATAATAGGTCATTTGACCAAAAGGAAATACTCTTCATAGCATGCTGCACATCTCTATTATTATAATATGCCAGTAGACTTCACCAACCCTATTCATCATATCATGGTGCAGATTTCTATTGTTGTAATAGGTCAGTAGACTGCACCAACCCTAAATACTCATCATATCATGTTGCAGATTTCTATTGTTATAATAGGTCAGTTCAGTGCACCAACCGTGAATACTCATCATATGCGACACAATTCTATTGTTATAATACGTCAGTAGACTGCACCAAATCTAAATACTAGGCACATTCTGTTGCACATTTCTATTGTTATAATCGGTCAGTAGACTGCACTAACCCAAAATACTCATCATATCATAGTGCACATTTCTATTGTTATACCAGGTCAGTAGACTGCACTATCCCTAAATAGTCATCATATCATGCTGCTAATTTCAATTGTTATAACAGGTCAGTAGACTGCACCAACCATTAATACTCATCATATCATGTGGCACATTTCAATTGTTTTAATATGTCAGTAGACTGCACCATCCCTAAATACCTATCATACCATGCTGCACATTTCTGTTCCTATAATAGGTAAGTAGACTGCACCAACCTTAAACACTTGTCACATTATGCCTCACGTTTCTATTGTTAGAATAGGTCTGTAGACTGCACCAAGTCTAAATACTCATCACATTATGCTGCACATTACTATTGTAATAATACATCAGTAGACTGCTCAAACTGCAAATACTCATCATATCATGCAGAAGATTTCTAATAATATAACAGGTCAGTAGACTGCAGCAGGCCTAAATACTCATCATACCATACTGCACATTTCTATTGTTAAAATTGGTCAGTAGACTGCACCAACCGTAAATACTCATCATATCATGCTACACATTTCTAATGTTATAATAGGTCAGCAGACCGCACCAACCATAAATACTCCTATCATGCTGCACATTTCTATTCTTATAATATTTCAGTACACTGTATCAGCCCGAAATACTCATCATATCATTCTGTACATTTCTATTGTTATAACAGGTCAGTAAAATGCATGATACTAAATGCTAGTCATATCATGCTGCAGATTTCTGTTGTCATAATAGGTCAGTAGACTGCACCAACCCTAAACACTCATCATATCATGCCGCCTATTTCTATTCTTATAAAAGGTCAGTAGACTGCACCAATCCTAAATACTGATTTCATGCTGCACACTTCTATTGTTATAATATGCCAGTAGACCTCACCAACACTAAATACTCATCATATCATGCTGCACATTTGTATTGTTATAGTAGATGAGTAAACTGCACCGGCCCTGAATACTCATCATATCATGTTGCACATTTCTATTGTTGTAATAGGTCAGTAGACTGCACTGACCCTAAATACTCATCATATCATGGTGCACATTTCTATTTGTATAATAGGTCAGTAAAATGCACGAACCATAAATACTCATCATATCATGTGGCACATTTTTATTATTATAATATGTCAGTAGACTGCACCAACCCTAAATACTTATCATACAATGCTGCACATTCATAGTCTTATAATAGGTCAGTAGTGTGCACAAACTGTAAATAGTCATCATATCATGCTGCACATTTTAAATAATATAAAAGGTCAGTAGACTGCACCAACCGTAAATACTCATCATATCAAGCTGTGCATTTCTATTGTTATAACAGGTAAGTATACTGAACCAACCGTAAATAGTCATCATATCTTGCTGCCCATTTCTACTGTTATAATAGGTCAGTAGACTGCACCATATTTCTATGGTTATAATAGGTCTGCAGACTGTTCCAGCCCTAAATGTTCATCATATCATGCTGCACATTTCTATTGTTATAAAAGGTCAGTAGACTGCACCAACCCTAAATGCTCATTATACCATGTTGCACATTTGTATTATTATAATAGGTCAGCAGGCTGCACCTACCGTAAATACTCATCATAAAATACTGCACATTTATATTGTTATAATAGGTCAGTACACTGCACCAACTTCAATTACTCATTCTATCATTCTGTAAATTTCTATAGTTATAATAGGTCAGTAGAATGCATGATACTGAATGCTCATCATATCATGCTGCACATTTCTATTATAATAATAGGTCAGTAGACTGCACCAACCCTAAATACTAATCATATCATGCTGCAAATTTCTACTGTTATAAATGGACAGTAGACTGCACCAACCTTAAATACTCACCATGCCATGATGCACATTTCTATTATTATAATAGGTCAGCAGAGTGTACCTACCTTAAATACTCATCATTATGTGCTGGTCATTTCTATTGTTGCAATAGGTCAGTACAGTGTACCATCTGCAAATACTCATCATGTCAGACAGCACATTTCTTTTGTTATAACAGGTCAGTAGACTGCACCAACCCTAAATATCAGGCTACACATTTCTGTTCTTATAATAGGTCAGTAGACTTCACCACCCTTAAATACTCATCATATCATGCTGCGCATTTCTACTGTTATTATAGGTCAGTAGATGCCACCAACCTTAAATACTCATCATACCATGCTATAATAGGACAGTAGACTGCACCAACCCTAAATATCATCATATCATGCTGCACATTTCTATTGTTATAATAGTTCAGTTCACTGCACCAACCTCAAATACTCATCATATCATTCTGTACATTGCTATTGTTATAGTAGGTCAGTAGACTGCAACAACCCTAAATGCTAATCATATCATGCTGCAAATTTCTATTGTTATAAAAGGTCAGTAGAGTGTACCGTCCCTAAATACTTATCATGCCATGATGCACATTTCTATTGTTATAATAGGTCTGTAGAGTGCACCAACCTAAATACTCATCATTACGTGCTGGACATTTCTATTGTAGCAAAAGTCTACAATCCACAAATGCTCATCATATTATGCTGAACATTTTGATTCTTATAATAGATCAGTAGACTGCACCAACCCTAAAAACTCATCATATCATGGTCCACATTGCTATTGTTATACCAGGTCAGTAGACTGCACTATTCCTAAATACTCATCATATCATGCTACAGATTTCTATTGATATAATAGGTCAGTTGACTGCAGCAACCCTAAATACTCATCATATCATACTGCACATTTCTATTCTAATAACAGGTCAGTAGACGGCTCCAAACCTAAATGCTCATCATATCATGCTGCAAATTTCTATTGTTATAATAGATCAGTAGACTGTACCAACCCTACATACTTGTCACATTACAGTGCACATTTCTATTGTTATAATACATAAGTAGACTGTACAAACCATAAATACTCATCATACCATGCTCCACATTTCTATTGTTAAAATTGATCAGTAGATTTCTCCAGCCCTCCCTAAATACTCATTATATCATGCTGTGTATTTCTATTGTTACTATAGATCAGTAGACTGCACCAACCCCAAAATCTCATCATATCATGCTGCACATTCCTATTGTAATAATCGGTTAGTACACTGCATCAACCCTAGATACTAGCCATATCTTGCTGCCCATTTCTATTGTTATAACAGATCAGTAGACTGCACCAACTCTTAATACTCATCATACCATGCTGCACATTTCTATGGTTATAACAGGTCAGTAGACTGCAGCAACCAAAAATACTCATCATATCATGGTGTACATTTTTATTGTTATAATAGGCCAGTAGACTGCACCAAGCCCAAAATACTCAACATATCATAGTGCACATTTCTATTGTTATACCAGGTCAGTAGACTGCAATATCTCTAAATAGCCATCATAACATGCTGCTAATTTCAATTGTTATAATAGATCAGTAGACTGCACCAACCATTAATACTCATCATATCATGCGGCACATTTCAATTGTTTTAATATGTCAGTAGACTGCACCCTCCCTAAATACTTATCATACCATGCTGCACATTTCTGTTCCTCTAATAGTTAAGTAGACTGTACCAACCATAAACACTTGTCACATTATGCCTCATATTTCTATCGTTATAATAGGTCTGTAGACTGCACCAAGTCTAAATAGTCATCACATTATGCTGCACATTACTATTGTTATAATACATCAGTAGACTGCACAAACTGTAAATACTCATCATATCATGCTGCAGATTTCTAATAATATAACAGGTCAGTAGACTGCAGCAGGCCTAAATACTCATCATACCATACTGCACATTTCTATTGCTAAAATTGGTCAGTAGACTGCACCAACCGTAAATACTCATCATATCATGCTGCACATTTCTAATGTTATAATAGGTCAGCAGACCGCACCAACCATAAATACTCCTATCATGCTGCACATTTCTATTCTTATAATATTTCAGTACACTGTATCAGCCTGAAATACTCATCATATCATTCTGTACATTTCTATTGTTATAACAGGTCAGTAAAATGCATGATACTAAATGCTAGTCATATCATGCTGCAGATTTCTGTTGCCATAATAGGTCAGTAGACTGCACCAATCCTAAATACTCATTTCATGTTGCACATTCCTATTGTTATAATAGGACAGTAGACCGCACCAACCATAAATATCATCATATCATGCTGCACATTTCTATTGTTATAATAGGCCAGTTCACTGCACCAACCTCAAGTACTCATCATATCATTCTGTACATTGCTATTGTTATAGTAGGTGTCACTGCACACCAACAACTACTAATCAATCATATCGCGGCTGGAAATTTCTATTGTTACAAAAGATCAGTAGAGTGTATCGGCCCTAAATACTCATCATATCGGAAATTTCTATTGTTAAAAAGAAAAGTAGAGTGTGTATCGCCCTCGTACTCATCATGCCATGATGCACATTTCTATTGTTATAATAGGTCTGTAGAGTGCACCAACCTAAATACTCATCATTATGTGCTGGACATTTCTATTGTAGCAAAAGTCTACAATCCACAAATGCTCATCATATTATGCTGAACATTTTGATTGTTATAATAGATCAGTAGACTGCACCAACCCTAAATACTCATCATATCATGGTCCACATTGCTATTGTTATACCAGGTCAGTAGACTGCACTATTCCTAAATACTCATCATATCATGCTACAGATTTCTATTGATATAATAGGTCAGTTGACTGCACCAACCCTAAATACTCATCATATCATGCTGCACATTTCTATTCTAATAACAGGTCAGTAGACGGCACCAAACCTAAATGCTCATCATATCATGCTGCACATTTCTATTGTTATAATAGATCAGTAGACTGTACCAACCCTAAATATTTGTCACATTACGGTGCACATTTCTATTGTTATAATACATAAGTAGACTGTACAAACCATAAATACTCATCATACCATGCTCCACATGTCTATTGTTAAAATTGATCAGTAGATTTCTCCAGCCCTAAATACTCATTATATCATGCTGTGTATTTCTATTGTTACTATAGATCAGTAGACTGCACCAACCCTAAAATCTCATCATATCATGCTGCACATTCCTATTGTAATAATCGGTTAGTACACTGCATCAACCCTAGATACTCGCCATATCTTGCTGCCCATTTCTATTGTTATAACAGATCAGTAGACTGCACCAACTCTTAATACTCATCATATCCTGCTGCCCATTTCTATTGTTAGAATTGGTCAGTTCACATCACCAACCGTAAGTACTCATCATACCATGCTGCACATTTCTATGGTTATAACAGGTCAGTAGACTGCAGCAACCAAAAATACTCATCATATCATGGTGTACATTTTATTGTTATAATAGTTCAGTAGACTGCACCAGCCCAAAATACTCATCATGTCATAGTGCACATTTCTATAGTTATACCAGGTCAGTAGACTGCACTATCCCTAAATAGTCATCATATCATGCTGCTAATTTCAGTTGTTATAATAGGTCAGTAGACTGCACCAACCATTAATACTCATCATATCATGCGGCACATTTCAATTGTTTTAATATGTCAGTAGACTGCACCGTCCCTAAATACTTATCATACCATGCTGCACATTTCTGTTCCTCTAATAGTTAAGTAGACTGTACCAACCATAAACACTTGTCACATTATGCCTCATATTTCTATTGTTATAATAGGTCTGTGGACTGCACCAAGTCTAAATAGTCATCACATTATGCTGCACATTACTATTGTTATAATACATCAGTAGACTGCACAAACTGTAAATACTCATCATATCATGCAGAAGATTTCTAATAATATAACAGGTCAGTAGACTGCAGCAGGCCTAAATACTCATCATACCATACTGCACATTTCTATTGTTAAAATTGGTCAGTAGACTGCACCAACCATAGATACTCATCATATCATGCTGCACATTTCTAGTGTTATAATAGGTCAGCAGACCGCACCAACCATAAATACTCCTATCATGCTGCACATCTCTATTCTTATAATATTTCAGTTCACTGTATCAGCCCTAAATACTCATTATATCATGCTGCACATTTGTATTGTTATAGTAGATGAGTAAACTGCACCAACCCTAAATACTCATTATATCATGCTGCACATTTGTATTGTTATAGTAGATGAGTAAACTGCACCAACCCTAAATACTCATCATACCATGCTGCACATTTGTATTATTATAATAGGTGAGCAGACTGCACCTACAGTAAATTCTCATAATAAAATGCTGCATATTTCTATTGTTATAATAGGTCAGTACACTGCACCAACTTCAATTACTCATCCTATCATTCTGTACATTTCTATAGTTATAATGGGTAAGTAGAATGTATGATACTGAATGCTCATCATATTATGCTGCACATTTCTATTGGTAAAATACGTCAATAAACTGCACTGATCCTAAATACTCATCATATCATGCTGCACATTTCTATTCCTATAATAGGTCAGTAGACTACACCAACCCTAAATACTAATCATATCATGCTGCAAATTTCTGTTATTATAATAGGTCAGCAGAGTGTACCTACCTTAAATACTCATCATTACGTGCTATTCATTTCTATTGTTGCAATAGGTCGGTACAGTGTATCATCTGCAAATACTCATCATATCAGACTGCACATTTCTATTGTTATAACAGGTCAGTAGACTGCACCAACCTTAAATATCAGGCTACACATTTCTATTCCTATAATAGGTCAGTAGACTGCACCACCCTTAAATATTCATCATATCATGCTGTGCATTTCTATTGTTATTATTGGTCAGTAGACGTCACCAACCTTAAATACTCATCATACCATGCTGCACATTTCTATTGTTATAATAGGTCAGTAAACCGCACCAACCCTAAATATCATCATATCATGCTGCACATTTCTATTGTTATAATAGGTCAGTTCACTGCACCGACCTCAAATACTCATCATATCATTCTGTACATTGCATTTGTTATAATAGGTCAGTAGACTGCACCAACCCTAAATACTAATCATATCATGCTGCAAATTTCTATTGTTATAAAAGGTCAGTAGAGTGTACCGTACTCATCATGCCATCATGCACATTTGTATTGTTATAATAGGTCTGTAGAGTGCACCAACCTAAATACTCATCATTACGTGCTGGACATTTCTATTGTAGCAAATGTCTACAATCCACAAATGCACATTATATTATGCTGAACATTTCTATTGTTATAATAGGTCAGTAGACTGCACCAACCCTAAATACTCATCATATCATGGTGAACATTGCTATTGTTATGCCAGGTCAGTAGACTGCACTATTCCTAAATACTCATCATATCATGCTACAGATTTCTATTGATATAATAGGTCATTTGACTGCACCAACCCTATATACTCATTATATCATGCTGCACATTTCTATTCTAATAATAGGTCAGTAGATGGCACCAAATCTAAATGCTCATCATATCATGTGGCACATTTCTATTGTTATAATAGATCAGTAGACTGTACCAACCCAAAATAATTGTCACATTACGATGCACATTTCTATTGTTATAATACATAAGTAGACTGTACAAACCATAAATACTCATACCATGCTCCACATTTCTATTGTTAAAATCGATCAGTAGATTTCTCCAGCCCTAAACACACATTATATCATGCTGTGTATTTCTATTGTTACTATAGATCAGTAGACTGCACCAACCCTAAAATCTTATCATATCATGCTGCACATTCCTATTGTAATAATTGGTTAGTACACTGCATCGACCCTAGATACTCGCCATATCTTGCTGCCCATTTCTATTGTTATAATAGGTGAGTAGACTGCACCAACTCTTAATACTCATCATATCCTCCTGCCCATTTCTATTGTTAGAATTGGTCAGTTCACTTCACCAACCGTAAATACTCATCATACCATGCTGCACATTTCTATGGTTATAACAGGTCAGTAGACGGCAGCAACCAAAAATACTCATCATATCATGGTGTACATTTTATTGTTATAATAGGTCAGTAGACTGCACCAACCCAAAATACTCATCATATCATAGTGCACATTTCTATTGTTATACCAGGTCAGTAGACTGCACTATCCCTAAATAGTCATCATGCTGCTAATTTCAATTGTTATAGTAGGTCAGTAGACTGCACCAACCATTAATACTCATCATATCATGTGGCACATTTCAATTGTTTTAATATGTCAGTAGACTGCACCGTCCCTAAATACTTATCATACCATGCTGCATATTTCTGTTACTATAATAGGTAAGTAGACGGCACCAACCTTAGACACTTGTCACATTATGCCTCACATTTCTATTGTTATAATAGGTCTGTAGACTGCACCAAGTCTAAATACTCATCACATTATGCTTCACATTTCTATTCTTATAATATTTCAGTACACTGTATCAGCCCGAAATACTCATCATATCATTCTGTACATTTATATTGTTATAATAGGTCAGTAAAATGCATGATACTAAATGCTAGTCATATCATGCTGCAGATTTCTGTTGTCATAATAGGTCAGTAGACTGCACCAATCCTAAATACTCATTTCATGCTGCACATTTCTATTGTTATAATAGGTCAATTGACTGAACAGAAATTCTCATCATGACATGCTACACATTTCTCTTCTTATAATATGCCAGTAGACCTCACCAGCCCTAAATACTCATCCTATCATGCTGCACTTTTGTAATGTTATAGTAGATGAGTAAACTGCACCAACCCTAAATACTCATCATATCATGTTGCACATTTCTATTGTTATAATAGGTCAGTAGACTGCACTGACCATAAATACTCATCATGTCATGCTGTGCATTGCTGTGCATTGCTGTTGTTATAACAGGCCATTAGACTGCACAGATCCTAAATACTCATCATATCATGGTGCACATTTCTATTTGTAAAACAGGTCAGTAAAATGCACGAACCATAAATACTCATCATATCACGCAGCACATTTTTATTGTTATAATAAGTCAGTTCACTGCACTAACCTTAAATACTCATCATATCATGCGGCACATTTTTATTATTATAATATGTCAGTAGTCTGCACCAACCCTAAATACTTATCATATCATGCTGCACATTCATATTCTTATATTAGGTCAGTAGACTGCATAAACTGTAAATAGTCATCATATCATGCTGCGCATTTTTAATAATATAACAGGTCAGTAGACTGCACCAACCCTAAATACTCATCATATCAAGCTGTGCATTTCTATTGTTATAACAGGTAAGTATACTGAACCAACCTTAAATAGTCATAATATCTTGCTGTCCATTTCTACTGTTATAATAGGTCTGTAGACTGCACCATATTTCTATGGTTATAATAGGTCTGCAGACTGCTCCAGCTCTAAATGTTCATCATATCATGCTGCACATTTCTATTGCTGTAATAGGTCAGTTAATTGCACTAACCCTAAACACCCTAAATACCCTAAATTCTCATCATATCATGCTGCACATTTCTATTGTTATAAAAGGTCAGCAGACTGCACCTACCGTAAATACTCATCATAAAATGCTGCACATTTCTATTGTTATAATAGGTTAGTACACTGCACCAATTTCAATTACTCATCCTATCATTCTGTACATTTCTATAGTTATAATAGGTCAGTAGAATGCACGATACTGAATGCTCATCATATCATGCTGCACATTTCTATTATAATAATAGGTCAGTAGACTGCACCTACCCTAATTACTAATCATATCATGCTGCAAATTTCTACTGTTATAAATGGTCAGTAGACTGCACCAACCATAAATACTCACCATGCCATGATGCGCATTTCTATTATTATAACAGGTCAGCAGAGAGTACCTACCTTAAATATTCATCAATACGTGCTGGTCATTTCTATTGTTGCAATAAGTCAGTACAGTGTACCATCTGCAAATACTCATCATATCAGACTGCACATTTCTATTGTTATAACAGGTCAGTAGACTGCACCAACCCTAAATATCAGGCTACACATTTCTATTCCTATAATAGGTCAGTAGACTGCACCACCCTTAAATACTCATCATATCATGCTGCACATTTCTATTGTTATAATAGGTCAGTAGACTGCACCAACTCTAAATATCATCATATCATGCTGCACGTTTCTATTGTTATAATAGATCAATTGACTGAACAGAAATACTCATCATGGCATGCTACACATTTCTCTTGTTATAATATGCCAGTAGACCTCACCAGCCCTAAATACTCATCATACCATGCTGCACATTTCTATTGTTATAATAGGACAGTAGACCCCACCAACCCTAAATATCATCATATCATGCTGCACATTTCTATTGTTATAATAGGTCAGTTCACTGCACCAACCTCAAATACTCATCATATCATTCTGTACATTGTTATTGTTATAATAGGTCAGTAAACTGCACCAACCCTAAATGCTCATCATATCATGCTGCACATTTGTATTGTTATAGTAGATGAGTAAACTGCACCAACCCTAAATACTCATCATATCATGTTGCACATTTCTATTGTTATAATAGGTCAGGAGACTGCACTGTCCCTAAATACTCATTATGTCATGCTGTGCATTTCTGTTGTTATAATAGGCCAGTAGACTGCACC
This sequence comes from Protopterus annectens, assembly GCF_019279795.1. Classification (NCBI taxonomy): domain Eukaryota; kingdom Metazoa; phylum Chordata; order Ceratodontiformes; family Protopteridae; genus Protopterus; species Protopterus annectens. Next base: position 1,690,324,971 of record NC_056728.1, read on the forward strand.
GATCCTAAATACTCATCATATCATGGTGCACATTTCTATTTGTATAATACGTCAGTAAAATGCACGAACTGTAAATACTCATCATATCATGCAGCACATTTCTAATGTTATAATAGGTCAGTTCACTGCACCAACCGTAAATACTCATCATATCATGCGGCACATTTTTATTATTATAATATGTCAGTAGACTGCGCCAACCCTAAATACTTATCATACCATGCTGCACATTCATATTCTTATATTAGGTCAGTAGACTGCACAAACCGTAAATAGTCATCATATCAAGCTCTGCATTTCTATTGTTATAACAGGTAAGTATACTGAACCAACAGTAAATAGTCATCATATCTTGCTGCCCATTTCCACTGTTATAATAGGTCAGTAGACTGCACCATATTTCTATGGTTATAATAGGTCCGCAGACTGCTCCAGCTCTAAATGTTCACCATATCATGCTGCACATTTCTATTGCTGTAATAGGTCAGTTAACTGCACCATCCCTAAATACCCTAAATACTCATCATATCATGCTGCACGTTTCTATTGTTATAAAAGGTCAGTAGACTGCACCAACCCTAAATACTCATCATACCATGCTGCACATTTGTATTATTATAATAGGTCTGCAGACTGCACCTACAGTAAATACTCATCATAAAATGCTGCACATTTCTATTGTTATAATAGGTCAGTACACTGCACCAACTTCAGTTACTCATCCTATCATTCTTTACATTTCTATAGTTATAATAGGTCAGTAGAATGCACAATACTGAATGCTCATCATATCATGCTGCACATTTCTATTATAATAATAGGTCAGTAGACTGCACCAACCCTAAATACTAATCATATCATGCTGCAAATTTCTACTGTTATAAATGGTCAGTAGGCTGCACCAACCCTAAATACTCACCATGTCATGATGCACACTTCTATTATTATAATAGGTCAGCAGAGTGTACCTACCTTAAATACTCATCATTACGTGCTGGTCATTTCTATTGTTGCAATAGGTCAGTACATTGTACCATCTGCAAATACTCATCATATCAGACTGCACATTTCTATTGTTATAACAGGTCAGTAGACTGCACCACCCCTAAATATCAGGCTACACATTTCTATTCCTATAATAGGTCAGTAGACTGCACCACCCTTAAATACTCATCATATCATGCTGTGCATTTCTATTGTTATTATAGGTCAGTAGATGCCACCAACCTTAAATACTCATCATACCATGCTGCACATTTCTATTGTTATAATAGGTCACTAGACTGCACCAATCCTAAATACTCATTTCATGCTGCACATTTCTATTGTTATAATAGGACAGTAGACTGCACCATATTTCTATGGTTATAATAGGTCCGCAGACTGCTCCAGCTCTAAATGTTCACCATATCATGCTGCACATTTCTATTGCTGTAATTGGTCAGTTAACTGCACCAAACCTAAATACCCTAAATACCCTGAATACTCATAATATCATGCTGCAAATTTCTACTGTTATAATAGGTCAATTGACTGAACAGAAACACTCATCATGGCATGCTACACATTTCTCTTGTTATAATATGCCAGTAGACCGCACCAACCATAAATATCATCATATCATGCTGCACATTTCTATTGTTATAATAGGTCAGTAGACTGCACCAACCCTAAAAATTAATCATATCATGCTGCAAATTTCTATTGTTATAAAAGGTCAGTAGAGTGTACGGACCCTAAATACTCATCATGCCATGATGCACATTTCTATTGTTATAATAGGTCTGTATAGTGCACCAACCTAAATATTCATCATTATGTGCTGGACATTTCTATTGAAGCAAAAGTCTACAATCCACAAATGCTCATCATGTTATGCTGAACATTTTGATTGTTATAATAGATCAGTAGACTGCACCAACCTTAAATACTCATCATATCATGGTCCACATTGCTATTGTTATACCAGGTCAGTAGACTGCACTATTCCTAAATACTCAGCATATCATGCTACAAATTTCTACTGATATAATAGGTCAGTTGACTGCACCGACCCTAAATACTCATCATATCATGCTGCACATTTCTATTCTAATAATGGGTCAGTAGACAGCACCAAACCTTAATGCTCATCATATCATGCTGCACATTTCAATTGTTATAATAGGTCAGTAGACTGTACCAACCCTAAATACTTGTCACATTACAGTGCACATTTCTATTGTTATAATACATAAGTAGACTGTACAAACCATAAATACTCATCATACCATGCTCCGCATTTAATTGTTAAAATTGATCAGTAGATTTCTCCACCCCTAAATACTCATTATATCATGCTGTGTATTTCTATTGTTACTATAGATCAGTAGACTGCACCAAACCTAAAATCTCATCATATCATGCTGCACATTCCTATTGTAATAATCGGTTAGTACACTGCATCATCCCTAAATACTCGCCATATCTTGCTGCCCATTTCTATTGTTATAACAGATCAGTAGACTGCACCAACTCTTAATTCTCGTCATATCCTTCTGCCCATTTCTATTGTTAGAACTGGTCAGTTCACATCACCAACCGTAAAAACTCATCACACCATGCTACACATTTCTATGGTTATAACAGGTCAGTAGACTGCACCAACCCAAAGTACTCATCATATCATAGTGCACATTTCTGTTGTTATGCCAGGTCAGTAGACTGCATTATCCCTAAATAGTCATCATATCATGCTGCTAATTTCAAATGTTATAATAGGTCAGTAGACTGCACCAACCATTAATACACATCATATCATGCAGCACATTTCAATTGTTTTAATATGTCAGTAGACTGCACCGTCCCTAAATACTTATCATACCATGCTGCACATTTCTGTTCCTATAATAGGTAAGTAGACTGTATAAACCTTAAACACTTATCACATTATGCCTCATATTTCTGTTGTTATACTAGGTCTGTAGACTGCACCAAGTCTAAATAGTCATCACATTATGCTGCACATTACTATTGTTATAATACATCAGTACACTGCACAAACTGTAAATACTCATCATATCATGCTGCAGATTTCTAATAATATAACAGGTCAGTAGACTGCAGCAGGCCTAAATACTCATCATACCATACCATACCATACTGCACATTTCTATTGTTAAAATTGGTTAGTAGACTGCACCAACCATAAATACTCATCATATCATGCTGCACATTTCTAATGTTATAATAGGTCAGCAGACCGCACCAACCATAAATATTCCTATCAAGCTGCAAATTTCTATTCATATAATATTTCAGTACACTGTATCAGCCCGAAATACTCATCATATCATTCTGTACATTTCTATTGTTATAATAGGTCAGTAAAATGCATGATGCTAAATGCTAGTCATATCATGCTTCAGATTTCTGTTGTCATTATAGGTCAGTAGGCTGCACCAATCCTAAATACTCATTTCATGCTGCACATTTCTATTGTTATAATAGGTCAATTGACTGAACAGAAATACTCATCATGGCATGCTACACATTTCTCTTGTTATAATAGGACAGTAGACCACACCAACCCTAAATAGCATCATATCATGCAGCACATTTCTATTGTTATAATAGGTCAGTAGACTGCACCAACCCTAAATACTAATCATATCATGCTGCAAATTTCTATTGTTATAAAAGGTCAGTAGAGTGTACCAACCTTAAATACTCATCATACCATGCTGCACATTTCTATTGTTATAATAGGTCAGTAGACTGCACCAATCCTAAATACTCATTTCATGCTGCACATTTCTATTGTTATAATAAGTCAGTTCACTGCACCAACCTCAAATAGTCATCATATCATTCTGAACATTGCTATTGTTATAGTAGGTCAGTAGACTGCACCAACCCTAAATACTAATCATATCATGCTGGAAATTTCTATTGTTACAAAAGATCAGTAGAGTGTATCGGCCCTAAATACTCATCATGCCATGATGCACATTTCTATTGTTATAATAGGTCTGTAGAGTGCACCAACCTAAATACTCATCATTATGTGCTGGACATTTCTATTGTAGCAAAAGTCTACAATCCACAAATTCTCATCATATTATGCTGAACATTTTGATTGTTATAATAGATCAGTAGACTGCACCAACTCTAAATACTCATCATATCATGGTCCACATTGCTATTGTTATACCAGGACAGTAGACTGCACTATTCCTAAATACTCATCATATCATGCTACAGATTTCTATTGATATAATAGGTCAGTTGACTGCACCAACCCTAAATACTCATCATATCATGCTGCACATTTCTCTTATAATAATAGGTCAGTAGATGGCACCAAACCTAAATGCTCATCATATCATGCTGCACATTTCTATTGTTATAATAGATCAGTAGACTGTACCGACCATAAATACTTGTCACATTACGGTGCACATTTCTATTGTTATAATACATAAGTAGACTGTATTATACTCATAATACCATGCTCCACATTTGTATTGTTAAAATCGATAAGTAGATTTCTCCAGCCCTAAACACACATTATATCATGCTGTGTATTTCTATTGTTACTATAGATCAGTAGACTGCATCAACCCTAAAATCTCATCATATCATGCTGCACATTCATATTGTAATAATCGGTTACTACACTGCATCAACCCTAAATACTCGCTATATCTTGCTGCCCATTTCTATTGTTATAACAGATCAGTAGACTGCACCAACTCTTAATACTCATCATACCCTGCTGCCCATTTCTATTGTTAGAATTGGTCAGTTCACATCACCAACCGTAAATACTCATCATACCATGCTGCACATTTCTATGGTTATAACAGGTCAGTAGACTGCAGCAACCAAAAATACTCATCATATCATGGTGTACATTTTTATTGTTATAATAGGTCAGTAGACTGCACCAGCCCAAAATACTCATCATATCATAGTGCACATTTCTATTGTCATACCAGGTCAGTAGACTGCCCTATCCCTAAATAGTCATCATATCATGCTGCTAATTTCAATTGTTATAATAGGTCAGTAGACTGCACCAAGCATTAATACTCATCATATCATGTGGCACATTTCAATTGTTTTAATATGTCAGTAGACTGCACCCTCCCTAAATACTTATCATACCATGCTGCACATTTCTGTTCCTCTAATAGTTAAGTAGACTGTACCATCCTTAAACACTTGTCACATTATGCCTAACATTTCTATTGTTATAATAGGTCTGTAGACTGCACCAAGTCTAAATAGTCATCACATTATAATGCACATTACTATTGTTATAATACATCAGTAGACTGCACAAACTGTAAATACTCATCATATCATGCTGCAGATTTCTAATAATATAAAAGGTCAGCAGACTGCAGCAGGCCTAAATACTCATCATACCATACTGCACATTTCTATTGTTAAAATTGATCAGTAGACTGCACCAACCGTAAATACTCATCATATCATGCTGCACATTTCTAATGTTATAATAGGTCAGCAGACCGCACCAACCATAAATACTCCTATCATGCTGCACATTTCTATTCTTATAATATTTCAGCACACTGTATCAGCCTGAAATACTCATCATAACATTCTCTACATTTCTATTGTTATAACAGGTCAGTAAAATGCATGATACTAAATGCTAGTCATATCATGCTGCAGATTTCTGTTGTCATAATAGGTTAGTAGACTGCACCAATCCTAAATTCTCATTTCATGCTGCACATTTCTCTTGTTATAATAGATCAATTGACTGAACAGAAATACTCATCATGGCATGCTACACATTTCTCTTGTTATAATATGCTAGTAGACCTCACTAGCCCTAAATACTCATCATATCATGCTGCACATTTGTATTGTTATAGTAGATGAGTAAACTGCACCAACCCTAAATACTCATCATATCATGTTGCACATTTCTATTGTTATAATAGGTCAGGAGACTGCACTGACTCTAAATACTCATCATGTCATGCTGTGCATTTCTGTTGTTATAATAGGCCAGTAGACTGCACCGATCCTAAATACTCATCATATCATGGTGCACATTTCTATTTGTATAATACATCAGTAAAATGCATGAACCGTAAATACTCATCATATCATGCAGCACATTTCTATTGTTATAATATGTCAGTTCACTGCACCAACCATAAATACTCATCATATCATGCGGCACATTTTTATTATTATAATATGTCAGTAGACTGCATCAACCCTACATACTTATCATATCATGCTGCACATTCATATTCTTATATGAGGTCAGTAGACTTCACAAACTGTAAATAGTCATCATATCATGCTGCACAATTTTAATAATATAACAGGTCAGTAGACTGCACCAACCCTAAATACTCATCATATCAAGCTGTGCATTTCTATTGTTATAACAGGTAAGTATACTGAGCCAACCATAAATAGTCGTCATATCTTGCTGCCCATTTCTACTGTTATAATAAGTTAGTAGACTGCACCAAGCATTAATACTCATCATATCATGTGGCACATTTCAATTGTTTTAATATGTCAGTAGACTGCACCCTCCCTAAATACTTATCATACCATGCTGCACATTTCTGTTCCTCTAATAGTTAAGTAGACTGTACCAACCTTAAACACTTGTCACATTATGCCTCACATTTCTATTGTTATAATAGGTCTGTAGACTGCACCAAGTCTAAATAGTCATCACATTATGCTGCACATTACTATTGTTATAATACATCAGTAGACTGCACAAACTGTAAATACTCATCATATAATGCTGCAGATTTCTAACAATATAAAAGGTCAGTAGACTGCAGCAGGCCTAAATACTCATCATACCATACTGCACATTTCTATTGTTAAAATTGGTTAGTAGACTGCACCAACCGTAAATATTCATCATATCATGCTGCACATTTCTAATGTTATAATAGGTCAGCAGACCGCACCAACCATAAATACTCCTATCATGCTGCACATTTCTATTCTTATAATATTTCAGTACACTGTATCATCCTGAAATACTCATCATATCATTCTGTACATTTCTATTGTTATAACAGGTCAGTAAAATGCATGATACTAAATGCTAGTCATATCATGCTGCAGATTTCTGTTGTCATATTAGGTTAGTAGACTGCACCAATCCTAAATACTCATTTCATGCTGCACATTTCTATTGTTATAATAGATCAATTGACTGAACAGAAATACTCATCATGGCATGCTACACATTTCTCTTGTTATAATATGCCAGTAGACCTCACCAGCCCTAAATACTCATCATATCATGCTGCACATTTGTATTGTTATAGTAGATGAGTAAATTGCACCAACCCTAAATACTCATCATATCATGTTGCACATTTCTATTGTTATAATAGGACAGTAGACTGCACTGACCCTAAATACTCATCATGTCATGCTGTGCATTTCTGTTGTTATAACAGGCCAGTAGACTGCACCGATCCTAAATACTCATCATATCATGGTGCACATTTCTATTTGTATAATAGGTCAGTAAAATGCACGAACCATAAATACTCATCATATCATGCAGCACATTTCTATTGTTATAATAGATCAGTTCACTGCATCAACCCTAAATACTTATCATACCATGCTGAACATTCATATTCTTATATTAGGTCAGTAGACTGCACAAACTGTAAATAGTCATCATATCATGCTGCACATTTTTAATAAAATAATAGGTCAGTAGACTGCACCAACCCTAAATACTCATCATATCAAGCTGTGCATTTCTATTGTTATAACAGGTAAGTATACTGAACCAACCCTAAATAGTCATCATATCTTGCTGCACATTTCTATTGTTATAATAGGTCAGTTCACTGCATCAATCCTAAATACTAATCATATCATGGTCCACATTGCTATTGTTATACCAGGTCAGTAGACTGCACTATTCCTAAATACTCATCATATCATGCTACAGATTTATATTGATATAATAGGTCAGTTGACTGCACCATCCCTAAATACTCATTATATCATGCTGCACATTTCTATTCTAATAATAGGTCAGTAGACAGCACCAAACCTTAATGCTCATCATATCATGCTGCACATTTCTATTGTTATAATAGATAAGTCGACTGTTCCAACCCTATATACTTGTCACATTACGGTGCACATTTCTATTGTTATAATACATAAGTAGACTGTACAAACCATAAATACTCATCATACCATGCTCCACATTTCTATTGTTAAAATTGATCAGTAGATTTCTCCAGCCCTAAATACTCATCATACCATGCTGCACATTTCTATGGTTATAACAGGTCAGTAGACTGCAGCAACCAAAAATACTCATCATATCATGGTGTACATTTTATTGTTATAATAGTTCAGTAGACTGCACCAGCCCAAAATACTCATCATGTCATAGTGCACATTTCTATTGTCATACCAGGTCAGTAGACTGCACCAATCCTATATCATGCTGCACATTTCTTTTGCTGTAATAGGTCAGTCCACTGCACCAACCCTAAATATCATCATATCATGCGGCACATTTCTATTGTTATAATAGGTTAGTAAACTGCACCAACCCTAAATTCATAACATATCATGCTGTACATTTTGTTGCTATAATAGGCCAGTAGACTGCACCAGCCCAAAATGGTCATATCATGCTTCACATTTCTATTGTTATAATAGGTCTGTTCACTGCACCAATCCTAAATATTCATCATATCATTCTGTACATTGCTATTGTTTTGTCTGGTCAGTAGACTGCACAAACCCTAAATGCTCATCATATCATGCTGCCCATTTCTATTGTTATAATACATTAGTAGACTGTACCACCCCTAAATACTCATCATAAAATGCTGTACTTTTCTGTTGTTATAATAGGTCAGTAGACTGCACGAACCCTAAATACACATCATGCCATCCTGCACATTTCTATTGTAATAATAGGTCAGTAGAGTGCACCAACCATAAATACTCTTCACATCATTCTGCACATTTCTATTGTTATAACAGGTCAGTAGACCAAACCGAAATACTCATCATAGCATGCTCCACTTTTCAATTTCAAACTTCACCGCCCCTTAATATTCATCATAACATGCTGCACATTTGTATTGTTATAATAGGTCAGTAGACTGCACCAGCCTTAAATACACATCCCCCGGGATTCATGAAGCTCAGCGCAAGGCCGGCATAAGGCCTGCACCAGCCGTGCAGCGTATACATGGTGTAGTAGCGCCATATGCATATTAATGAAGGTGCGCTGCCACCACAACCACATGCATAGGAAACGTGCACGATTGCATGGGGCGTTACTAAGCTGCACCCGGAGGTGTGTCAATGTCGGCTGTCGATGAGCAACCTAAACTGCTGAATATTATAGTCTGCCTGCAATAGTAATCGCACCTATCAGTGTCGGTGGAAAATGAAATGTATGCAAAGCATGCAAGACAGTTCCCGGCCACACAAAATGGAGAACCAAACAGAAATGCACGCAACACAATATGAGTTTCCGTCCATGGAACAAATGATATTTCAAATAATGTGTCCGTAATGTACTGCACTGTAAGTAGTTATACCCAGTGGAAGTGAAGCGCATCATGTCAGCGTGCCGCCTATACACACGCCTAGCCCCATGGGCAGGGTCACCAGCAGTCCCACAGTGATAGTGATAGTACACAGCTGGGCAGTTGTGGCCATATAACAATCGTAAAGAAACCTGACAGTCCATATTGTATACCAAACTCACACAAACATATGAATATTAAAATGTGCTATACACATGAACAGGAACGTAACCGGCACATACACATAGGATGGTATATGCGGAACCGGGACATCCAAATGCAGAACCCATGCATGCAAATGCAATACACAACATCCCCTGTATAGCACATAACCCGCACCCATGTCCGAATGTCCACCAAATCCAGCTACCAGCCTTCTGCAGCCGTACACCTACACATAGCGAGTATTACCCATATGTAGTAGGAAGTATCACCCTAGGCAGTATCAGGATTGCAAATATGCATCCCACGTTTGTAAACATCCCATCACAGTTACGTAAATCCAAATACCCGCACGTTCATGTTTTGGCAAAATGTATGTACATCCTGCGTGGGATAAGTAACCTGTTGAAACATCAGAGTTGTTTACATGCCACGGTGTCTAGTACTGTACACATCTGGACAAAACATGTATGGGTAGTCACAGTACTGTTCAGTTTCTAGACAGACATGCAAAACATACTACGCAGGATGCAACACCTGTCCACCATGCAGATCTCCCAACTAGGGTTGCCACCTGTTCAGAAGCCCAAGGTGGGACATCTTTTGTAGAAATGTGAGAATTTGCAGGATAAAACATACCCCCAGCCAGTGCAAAGGACAGAATTACACTTGTTTGCCAAAATAAAAGCTTATTTCATAGCATTTGAATTGCTTATGCTAATTCATATAATAGTTATGTGTTTCAGATACAAAATAACTGTATTATGCAACTATTAAAGAAAATAAGAAATATATTTTGTCTTAAAATCACAGGACATTGGCCATGATGGCCATGGTGAATGGGAACACCACTCAACGTGGATTATGTATTGTAACCACTCCCACCCATATTATGTATTGCCAACATAATAAGCTGCTTACAGGTGCCCAAACACCTGTGTCTGCAAACACAGGTAAAATGTTTAAAATGGACAAACTCTGTCCATGTGCTTTGTCTGACATTTGAACACGGTCAGGGCAGTACTGTTCACCAGGCGGACAAGCCTAAACCCAGATCACCACATGAACACCCTGACAATTAAAGACTTGTTTGTGTCAGGACTATAAGGTTTGGGGTTCTGAATATCCCTGCAGTGATTAAATATGCAGCTTGGGTCCAGAGCAGTAGGGAATAGGGAATGTGTAATATGTAGTACTGCATTTTTACCAGCAGGAGAATGGATGCCTGTGTCGTAAGTGAAGCGGTGAGGCATATGTTAATGTAGCTATGTACTATGGCTATGCATATAAATGAGTCAGAACACCAAAAGTATAGTGGTTACAGCATCCGGCCAACGTGAATGCAGTCCTGGTTCAACTACGACTACAGCACATATAATGTTAAAGTGTAATGAATGCGTCTGTGCTGTACAGACATTTAAATATGTAAAGGTGAACGTGTGTTTCGCATATGTCCGTTAACCGGATTACAGATATTTTACTGGTACTGTCACAAGTAATAAAGCCCATGTAAGCACAAAGACTTAGTAAACATATGTAACCCACAATAAGGATATGCAAGTGCGCCTGCGCGTAACCCACAATAAGGAAATGCAAGTGTGCCTGCGCATGTGTAATCTGCTCACAGCATAGCAAATGAATGCTGTTTTCTACACGTAATGTCTATATATGAATATATACATTTGTGTATAGATATATATCCACAGACTTAAACTAAATAAATATATGAAATAAAGAATGTACAGACATATATATATATATATATATATATATATATATATATATATATGTACACATATATATATATATATATATATATATATATACACAAACACAGCATTAAATGATATATACATAACAAACATATAAACAAATGTCCTTGTAGATATAACACATGTACAGAAATAGGTTACATCATAGCTAGTATGGATAGACATACAGTCATGCAATTAAGGTAAATACACTGCTGCTTTCAAAACTATTGCCCGGAAAGTACCAGTGTGACAGATCTGCAAGTCCTTCTCTTTAAACATGGATATAGGTGTCCTTTGCAGGACCCCAAAAATTGTGAATCTATACAGGCACCATCCTGTAATGATTGCTGCAAAGAAGTGTCATCCGCAACTACAATATAGCTGTACATGCAACAGTAGGTTGTGCAAGTGTAATAACACATGGGTTGACAGAATGTATGACATATGTCCCGATACGCGGAGAGTGGATAGTGCTTAGAAGTGTCTTCATACTTTATTATCGCTCACATTAAATATGTGTTATGACTACTGTGGAGGGGTGTCAGGTCTGGGAATCATGGGTATGCAATAATGGGCCTAGGTGCCTAGGTGTTGGTTGGCACAGATATATGAGGTCCGCCCCATGGGAGTGATTAATATTCCTATGTGGATATAGCACACGCCTATATCTTCCAAAAATGAAGAACCCATCTACTGGATATTGTGTAAACTATTGGGGGAAGACGTAGGGACTTATATCAGTGTCTTGTAAGTGATTATCATGGGCGTACATGCCTACGACTAAGATGGTAACCATACCTCTCAACCCTTCAGAATAAGACATCTGGACAAAGGCATTTTAAAATAAGTACAAATAGGGAATATTTCAAATATTCCTCTTACAAAGTCAGAACGTTGATAGAATAATGGAACATTCATTAGTATGAATGTTTTGAGGGTTATTAAGTATAAACTACCAATGTCTGTCATTATTGTCTAACCCCACAGTCCCTAATGACTTGCCACTAAATTACCAGAAAGGCACAATATTATTAAAAAAGGAACAAAATTATAAGTCTAAGTTCGGGACATTTACCCAAAATGTGTACAGTTGAGAGGTATGAAGGTAACCCTGACCTAAATAAATGTACAGAACTAATGAGATTAGGTGGACAGGTGTGAAGAAAGACATGATGACAAATGACAAAACATGTATAAGTCAAAAGCATGTACCTCAATAAATGTGATGAATACTTATGCCCTGTGATAGTCAATGTGGAAGGTTAATAGAAACAACATAAATGTGTCCCTCAGGGTGTTATGCAGTGTCCCTGATACAGTGTTCAGTCTCCCACACTCACATGTGAGTTCTGCCACTGACGGAAAGCGCAAATACCGGCGAACACATAAGGTAGATGATAGCAGAATATGTTTTGATTAGCACCTGTTGGCTTTTGTGAGGAACACAACACTCTGGACGGGTGTGTCCTACAAAAGGAATGTAATGGCATCTGGCCTGTGATTTCTGCATATATTGAGTGTAGTGGTGTAATAAAATGACATATCTTGTATCAGAAACAGATACATGTCATAGGAAACAGTATTATCGACTATACTACTACAAGACAAATCTGAAGGTATGAAAAGCGCTGAAGTAGTCAGTTTAGTATTGACCGCAGGTATGTGTTGACTTGTCAAATGTCACAGCTGTACATATAGTTCCTATGATGAAAGTGGGAGCTGCTCTGTAGAAATGACAGATGTAGCAGGTCAAAACATATCTACAGCCATGCTTACTCCACAAATAGACATATTAGCAGACAGCAAAGCTTAGGCCAGGATTCACAAAGCCTTGGCCAGCGTGTACGAGTAGAGTAAGAGTAGAGCAAGGCAAGATGTCTGCCGAGCTATTCAGCAATATCCTGTAGGGGTGTGTAACACAGCCCCTAAAATGAACGTTGCACGGACAATGTTAGGATATGCAAATTACCCCATTTGTAGGTGAAAGCTATGCAAATGATGTTAAATGTGCGATACATGAAACAGTAAGTTGTCCGTGCAAGAGTACAGTTATGTGCATAAATGTACACGGATGTTAACCGAGTAACGTTCTGCAAGTAGCTAAACGGAGCAATGTCATCTGCAAATAAAGGATGGATTTATTTGAAGAAGCATGCCGATGGCCAAATATAAGGCCAGTGGCATGTTTTTCCATTGGAAATTAATAAAACTCTAGTTGTCGTCCCTGATCTTCGGTGTTTAAGCATAGCGCAGCGGCGCGAATATGCGCTGCCCGTACAGAACAAGACAAATATGTAAAATATACATACAAATTGTAATGTCAGTTAAAAGTTAGTTCGCCATGCAGGTGAATGGCAAGCTGAAGACAACATGGCTACTGAGTAGTGGTTGCTATGTGTGGAAGCGCATTCTCAGAGATGTAACCAAACATTAGTAGGCAATCCTATGCAATTGAGGCTGAGGATAGTGAAGCAAAATTTGTCATGCCATATGGGCCAAGCCTCTACAGTGTAAGAGTAGGTTAAGGGGTCTATCAGCATAGAAGATAGGTGACATCATGAGTGTGTATGTATAAAACACTGTAATCTTATTGGAGCAGTGTGTCACATGTTTGCTGTCAGTGACTCATCAGTGGAAGAGGTGTGTTATGATTTATCCTAGGTAAAGTCATGAAACTGATGGTGTACACCATGGATATCACTGAAGTTTCTTGCAAACCTGCTGAAGTGTGTTTGCGCCCGTGCGCGCCTGTAAGCCTGAGTAAGCATGTGTGCACGCGTGTCTGCCTGTGTGCGCGCGTTGAAGAATGAGTAAGATAGTGTAAGATTGTTGAAGCCCATGTAATGTCGTGTAAGCCAGTGTAAGTGTTTGTACGCATGTATAAGCCTGTGTGCACGCGTGGAAGTGGATGTGCACTTCACTGTGCTCCTATGCGCGGCGCCGCTCACTGTGGACACAGACAGTGAAAAGGAAGGTAAACAAATAGCAGTAAGTTAACCAAGGAGAACTACCACAGCTAGCAGGTGAAAACAATCAGACTGAGTATATTACACAGCCAGTACAGTAGGCCAGCACAGCACAGCACATACAACTCTACAAACAGCATTCCACCATGTTTTCTCAGACACACTGCAACACAGTAGTATACTAAGAAAAGTGAAAACTGTAAAAGCTTAACTGAGACAACATAATGTTAGGGCCTGCCATTGCTATTACACGTCAACATATGCAACATGAGGAGGGTTGTGCCAATGTGAATGCTGCTCAGCAACACACAGTGAGTAGACGGAGAAGAGTGTGCAGGCACAGGGTAACCTACCAGGGGCTACATGAGCTGGAGTCAGTAGAGCACTATAGAGTGGACAGAGACCTCCTGCAGAAGATTGTGGAGCTGTGCAGGCCATGTCTCACACACACAACCAACAGAGGGAAACCTGTCCCAGTGGAAACCAAGGTATGTGTTGCCCTAAGGATACCAGCATCAGGTACCTTCCAGAGATCAACTGGTGATATGATGTGGATTTCACAAACATCAGCATCCAGGGTACTGCACCAGTTCATGAATGCCATGTCAGCACATGTCAGTGATCATGTATATATCCCCAATTCCCGTGAGGTATTGGGCAGCAATATGTGTCTTTTCCACACAATAGTGGAATACCCTGAGTACTGTGTGCAATACACTGCATGCACATATGCATCAAAGCACCAGCCAGTGAGTGTGGTAGGGCCTACATCATCCACAAGGGCTTCCCCTCCATGAAGTGGTGGTTTGTGTGTGATGACCAGCCCATAATACTGAATGTGTGTGCTGGATGCCCTGGAAGCTGCAATGCTTCCTATATGTGGCATCTGACACAGCTGTAGAAAACATCTGGCAATGGGGATAACCTTCATGGTCACCTAGTGGGGGGTGCTGGATGTGCAGTTCAACTGTGGCTGATGACACACATCAGAAATGCACACACACACATGAACAGGAATGCCATAATGAGGCACACACACAAACAGAAACTTTAATCTAGCATGTGTTTGTGTCGCTCAAGTCACAGTTCTGGTGCCTGGACACATCTGGTGGAGCATTAAAGCACTTGTCAACTACATGTACCAGAATTGTCTGTGGCCTAGGTCATCTGTGTCACACACACACACACACACACACACACACACACACACACACACACACACACACACACATGACAGTTGATATACATAGTGTGAGTGACTGTTCATGTATGTGTATTACTGCAGAACAGTTCAAACACAGCAACGTCTGTCAATAATGGACATTCATCATAGTTGTACAACCACCTTGGAGGATATGCATGCAGAACTCTCATTGTTCATGTGATACAGTGATGTACTTCAAAATACCATTGTAAATGCAAATATCAAATGACAAATGACATAGCACTTGTCTATATGTACACATTGTTACCCATTATACATATTGGGGTGTAATACCTATGTGTTACTGTTGGTATAGCATGTGTAGTAAATTTGGATAACTAACTCTTTTTAGCCTTATAGGTTTACAGCATGAGTTGGATAACACGTATCTGTCAGTATGATACCCTTGTGTAGAATAACTGTGTTATGTGCAGAATGCATTGTAGGCCGCAGTATGAATTCCCAGATGTGGACAGGAATATCCCTATTGTCTTTGCTTGTAACTAACATGGCTAAACAGTAATGGCCCCAGCAATGTGTGGTGGTCAATACCAGTGCGTACTGGTATAGTATAGTACATGTAGGATCCACATGTTACTGTGTGTCCTACATGTGTGGGTCAGTTGTGAAGATATCATATAACAATTGGTTATTCAGACTGTTGAGGTCGTGTCTACTACCATAATGCAAAACAATCACAGATAGTAACAGTATCATCCACAGCACTGTGTAAAACCATAGCAATCACACATGTGTAGACAAGTACAACAATATGTGCAGTATAATGCATACTGGCCACCAATAGAAACTATAAAGTGTTAACAGTGTGTAATACAGGGCATGTCACCATTCCAATGTGTCCACTATACATGTACATGCAGACAGTGCACCTTCACCATGTTCACATATAAATATATGACAATCTGTACTACACACATCACACACGTACTGCACACTCTGAAACACATGCTGCCAATACTACACGTCAGTCAAATGGCACATGCATGGATAATACATCTTCATAATTAACGGTGCTGTACACTATACTACATTGATGATCATAGCAGTAATGCATCATGCCTGCTTACATACACCTAGAAGGAAATCACACTTTGTGTTAACAACATTATAACATTATTACAGTGCTATGAAGCCACCCTGTGCATCAGCACCATGTTAGTCTGCACCTGCATCAATGTTACACATTACAAGAGGTGGCACAGGTGTCATCATATACACAGGGTATGTAGTTTCATTTTCAGAGCCTGTCATTGAGCCATCCAATCAACATGTATGTATTTGTGTGTGTGTGAGGGACAACAGGTTTTGCATGGCCCAATGTTGATGCAATGTGTGTGTGTATGTGTTATCCCTAGCTGTTTGTTTTATGTGTGTGTCTGCATGTACACAGTTTCAGCATGTGTCAGCCATCTACTGGAGGTTGTGGGACAGTCACAGACTGTACCTGCCAGGATGTACAGATCGCCATTTCTGGCCATGGACACCCCTCCATGCATTCAACAATATTCCAGTCCTGCACCTGGCAATGTATACACATACATTCTTGGGATCTGTATCACAACCTATGGATAAACGGGTGTCAGTAATGTTAACCTCATTTGCATAGTATTGTCATTTAATACATAGTTATATGAGCCATACTCATCCTCCAAAGTAATAACCACTGCTGACTGCTGCTGAGATGTGCACATGACCGTTTAAAGCTGCTGTACTATCATTGTTTTCAATGTCTCTTGTAATACCCAGCAACAAAATAACTGGTCACTACATAACTATAACCCAGGATCACTACAGCACACAGTATGTGCACTATCACAGAGCCATAGCAAATTTAGATACATCCAAGGTGATCATGAACAGATAATGCAGCACATTCAATAGTGCTAATATCCACATACATATTACAAATATATATATATATATATATATATATATATATATATATATATATCTACACACACACACACTTGGCAGGGCTGGGAGTTGAACATACACCCAACTACCTTATCACACTATAGCATTACGTATTTACAGAACCTGCTACCGAGATTACTGAATACAGCACTCCCAGAGGCATACTTCTAGGTGGGTGACATCATCCACAAAGGCAAAGATGCTGATAGGGAATGTATGTGTTGTGAGGCATCTAAAAGCATTGCTGTGCCCCCAGGCAACTGGAAACACACACACACACACACACACACACACACACACACACACACACACACACACACACTTGGTAGGGCTGGGAGTTGAACATACACCTAAATATCTTTTCACACTACAGCATTACGCATTTACAGAACCCGCTACCGAGATTACTGAACACAGCACTCCCAGAGGCATACTTCTAGGTGGGTGACATCATCCGCAAAGGCAAAGATGCCGATAGGGAATGTATGTGTTGTGAGGCATCTAAAAGCATTACTGTGTCCCCAGGCAGCTGGAAACACATACACACACTTGATAGGGCTGGGAGTTGAACATACACCTAACTACCTTTTCACTCTACAGTATTACGCATTTACAGAACGCGCTACCAAGATTACTGAACACAGCACTCCCAGAGGCATACTTCTAGGTGGGTGACATCATCCACAAAGGCAAAGACGCCGATAGGGAATGTATGTGTTGTGAGGCATCTTAAAGCATTACTGTGTCCCCAGGCAGCTGGAAACACACACACACACACACACACACACACACATTTGGCAGGGCTGGGAGTCGAACATACACCTAACTACCTTATCACACTACAGTATTACGCATTTACAGAACACGCTACCGAGATTACTGAACACAGCACTCCCAGAGGCATACTTCTTGGTAGGTGACATCATCCGCAAAGGCAAAGATGCCGATAGGGAATGTATGTGTTGCGAGGCATCTAAAAGCATAACTGTGTCCCCAGACAGCTGGAAACACACACACACACTTGGTAGGGCTGGGAGTTGAACATACACCTAACTACCTTTTCACACTACAGCATTACGCATTTACAGAACGCGCTACCGAGATTACTGAACACAGCACTCCCAGAGACATACTTCTAGGTGGGTGACATCATCCGCAAAGGCAAAGACGCCGATAGGGAATGTTTAGAGAGTGAGCAGTCTGAAAGCATATTACTGTCCCAAGGTAGATGTAGACAAACACACGGCAGTGCTGTGATCAGGGCAACTAAATATGTATGGAGCACTACAACACTACATAGGTATGGGACGCGCCACAGACAGTACACCCTTCGAGACAGCAACCAGTATGTTCAATGTAGGCATCTATCTTGACATTGAAAATGGACATCTGTTGCCTGGATGAACACCATGGCTATACAGGATGTCAATGGCCATGCCCACACACTTAGTATCACATGTCTGTTTGGAATGTACTGTGTGTCCATCTACACAACGGCGTACTGGGCATGCTCACACACTTAGCAGTTGCAAAGGGCCGTCTGGCATGCACACGGATTCTAATCACGGAAGTGCTCAGTTTGGAATGTACTGTGTGTCCAGCTACACAATGGCCTACTGGGCATGCTCACACACTTAGCAGTTGCAAAGGGCCATCTTGCATGCACACGGATTCTAAACACAGAAGGGCACAGTATGGTATTACTGTCCCCACGTACATGAAGGCCACTCACATGTATTGACCAGTACACACTCAGGAGCTATCACAGTTGTCTCAGGTGTAGATCACAGAGGTACACACCACAATCTACAATGTAGCCGTCACACATCACCATGTCATTGGTCCAGCAATACACAGCCATACATTAACACAACACCGTGTGACTCATGACCAGTGGACTGTACATAGGTCTACAGCAACTGTGCATACTACACATGTACCGACCGGGTTCCATCATGTGTTATGCATTGCAATGATACCACTGTACATAACCAGGTCGACTCTACACATACCAGGGGCCCTGGGTCTTACACAGCTGTGACAGATGACTGTCGCTGTACACCAACGAACACACATGTTTGGCTATGTCATACATGTAATTGCAGTGGATATGTGCATGGACCAAACACACACCACATATGTACATAGCATAGCTTTTGCTGTCCTCTGTGCAGACAAGTTGCTACAGCAATCATACACACACAAATGGAAGGTGGGTCCATGGCTGTTGAATGCTAACAGTACATGAGGTAGCAATGTTGACCGAGGACACATTCTCTCTGTACTAGTTACCCATGAGACCCATCATATCATACAACAGTCCATGTGTTATGTATATCAACACACATGTCCACAAATTGCAATACATGCAAACATGGCTACATGACAGGCTTGTAGGACCAACACACATGTACAATCTGTAGTGTGCATGCAGCTACCATGCATGTACAGTAGCTGATGTAAGTAACTCATCTGTGCCTAACTACAACATGAAGCTGCAATGCAGCCCCATAATTGACACTTGTATATGGTGACATACTGACAGTACGGTAGGATGTACAGCAGGTATGGATGGATGTGTGTACATAAAGTGGTGATGCACCTGTGTAGATGGATGTTTGCAGGGATGGCTCACAGGTGTGTCACACGCCATCCAACCATGACATGTGCAAACAGTACGCTATGTTACCATTACTTGACGGTGGAGACATAACTCCTACACAGCGGTCAGGTGTTACCGACAGTACATCACTTGACACCTGTAACACTTACATCCTCCCATGTGCATATAGCAGCACAATTGCCGAAGGTAGCTTTGGTACACATAATGCGGCCAATACTGCTGCATGTCTGTCAGATGTATCATCATATAGCAGGTGTATCATTCACAGTACAGTCATGTGTGTTTGCTTGTGTGACCATATATGCCACATATGGTGTGGAATACAACCCAATTGTCAAACACCCCTGTACACTGTTGTAGAGATCTGTACATACTGCAGTGTGGAAAGCATGACGTAGGCAGGTGTGGTGTGTGTATTACACACATCAGCTATCCAAATGTGTACGACATTTGTGGTCTCCACAGTGTGTGTGTGTGTGTGTGTATGTAGGTATGTATGGCTGTCTGGTGCATGGAGTGAGGGTGTATGCTACCATACAGAACACACAGGATCCCTAAACCCTCATGGTGATGCAGTCCACTACCCTGTTGATGCCATCGGTCTCAGCTGCACTGGCTACCTGTACATGTTCTTTCTCTGTGTCACATTGTGTGGGTGCACAGTACTGTGAGGGTGATGACCACATAGGCAAGGGTCCTCACCTCAACACTATGGGGTGTGCATTATAGTGTTGTTGACCCCATTAGTGTGAGCATGTTCCTGTAATGTGACAGGGTATTACTGCTACACAGTGAGGCCTCATGCTATCAAGTGGCCTCTAACATTATCATTGGCCAGACCACTGTGTACAACCCCTGCACCATGTCAACATACCTGTGATGTGACCTGGTATGGATGTCACATTTCTAGCCACTGTAGCCTATTAAACTGCCCACATGCTTCTGGATCAGTAAATGTGTGGACATCTGTGGTATGTTAGACTTTCAAACAGTCAGGCTGAGGCAACGTTTAGCATGTTGATATTGCCATATGTGCCTGTGAGTACTCCACATTTACACATGGAAGACTGCAAACAGTGCTACCTGTAGGCACATGCAAGTAGACCATAAGGAGGGAACCAGGGCATCGTTACCAACATACTTTTACTGTTGTTGCCATGACACATACTGTGAACATATAACAATGCATGCTAAACCTGTACTACATGGTATGTCTGGTGCGTGTCAACAGTACACAACTAATGTAATATACACGTCTCTCACTATTCTCACACAACTACTCTAATATACACTTCTCTCACTATTCTTACACAACTAATGTAAATTACACTTCTCACTAATCTGTTCACCCTGTGCATCAGAACATTTGAGCATGTCCCTGCACCGATGGTGTGGATGACAGGGTTGCGGCACAGGCTTCATTGTATGCACAGGGTGATAATGTTTGCCAGGGGCATAGGCTGCACCAGTGGATGACATCATGTGTGTGAGTAAAGGCCAGTGATATGATTGGACATGTCTGTTCAGTATGCATGTGGTTGTTGTTGTGCCCTACAGATGTCTTTGCTGTGTATGTGTATGTGTGCACACAGTTCTACCTTTTGTGAGGCCTACACGGGGTATTATTGACAGCTCCATATTGTACAGACCAGGTTGTACAGCTCACTGTGTCCGGCCACGGCCAAATGACCTTTGCCTGCCAGGGGTAGCACGGGCACTATGAGGCGGAGGTACAGATTGGCTACTGTCCAACAACACATGTCCACTGGAACCGTGTCCCCACTGGGAATGTCCAGGGCCACGTCCACATGGCCTGCTGTGTTCTGGTGTGGACAGCGCAGCACCAGCTGCACTGCTACTGCTACCGGCACTATGGGAGCGGGCATGTGAGGTGGCACGCTCATGTTGACCTGCATTAGGTGATGTGGCTAGCCTACGTCCATGTGGCCTATGCCTCACTCCTACCAGATGTTCCAGCACAGACAGCTCATGCTCGCGGATTGCCATGCCACGGTCAAGGGTTCCAACCATGTCACCCAATCGCCTGTCAAGAACATCAGCAATCTGCTGTTGAGCATTTGCCAATGCCTGGATGTTGTTATTTAGAGTACAGATAGCAGCCCTCTGCAGCCTCTGCCCTTCCCTGGTGTGCTTTTCAGCACATGCCTGTGCCGCCATTACAGTCTGGAACATGCATCTGGTGATACCAGCTGCTGCGCTCTGTCCTGCAGGTGCATGTCTGCCAGAGGTCCTCCTATGATTAGCACCGGCCACATGCCTGTGTGGCACATCTGCAGCTATTACACTGACACCATGGTGTGTAGACACACCTTCTGTAGCCACCACACATTCCTGTTCCACGCTAAAAGATGCTGACTGTCCTTCCTCTATGGCCACTGGTGATGCGGCATGTGTTGGCAGCAGAACTGTGTGTGGGGAAGAGGGGGACATAGCTGGGATGGCAACCATTGGCACAGATTCAGCCCCTGACAACCCTGCCTGTACCTCATGCATATGTTCATCACTGCTAGTATCTGTGGGACACTAACATCAGCTGGACCGCAGGAGGGTAACGCACCTACATCACCTGTGAATGCAAAGAAAGACTCTAAGTTACAATAGACACAGCCACACAGACACACAGACACACAGACACACAGACACACACACACACACACACACACACACACACACACACACACACACACACACACACAGACACACACACACACAGACACACACACACACAGACACACCATGCATGTGATTTGACAGATGGCATGCAGCATGCCTGTGGTACAGCAGAGGGCATGCAGCTCAGACATTAATAGTTTTAGTAAGCATACCTCCCTGGGGTGCACACTACAGCAAGCAGGTGTCATATCAGTAACCATGCAGTTCACACAATCATGGTAGTATGCATGCTTCCCCGTGATACACCATGTGGACCAGAAAAGGATCACAGTACACATGGCTGATGTGAAATTGACGTGTACTCTGCTGACGTGTGCATTAACATGCATACATGTCTGACACAATGGTGTCCTGACACATGTACAGCATCGCAATGGGCATCACATTGTGGTGTTGTCTGTATGCCCTACAGATAGAATGCATGTTTAGCAATTGTGCATGAGCATGGAAGGGTAGTTTGAGCCATCTACATTGCTATACAGTGTGAAGTACAGACACTGTGCCATTGCATGGCATCTTGAGGCATCTATATTGCTGTACAATGCATAATATGTACACATTGCATAGCCATAACTGCATGCATACCCATGACATAACTGTGGATTGTTACCCACGATGCTGAGGTGTATACACACCAAACCATGCTGTGTCAAGTGACAGGTCACTGGAGGCCTACAGCTGACACCCCTGCACAACTACAGGGTCTTAGCTGCCTGGCAACCATGTCCACACATAGCGGACATGTCAATTCACCATTTCCCACATGACATTGATGTACCACACACACACACGAGGTGCACAACTAACGGTGATGTCCTACAGCAGCAAGGGAAATGTACAGTATCTGTGGCCTGATGTGGTGTCAATGTCTGTGGAAGCTGTACAGGTGACTACTGTCATGCTATGACACAGTTGTGATGTGCAATTGATCTTATATGGTAGACTTCAGTGACACCTCCACTAGCTGTGCACAGGCTGTTGGGATGTCCAGTGTACCACATCAACTGTATAATCAGTCAACTAAGGCTAAAAGTGGACCATGTGTGGACAATGTGCAACAGGGTGTATACACATCACATCTACTGTGTGGCTACGTGTCTCTGGCCATCCCTCATGGCCATGTGTGCACATGTGTTGGCCAAATGTGTGTGATGGCCATCTATCTCACATGTCTGTGTTGTCCCATATGACATACACCCATAGATGTCAGATATGTCACCATCCACAGGGCTATGCAGACAACGGGTTGTATGTTTGGTATGTGGGGTATGGGTCATGGGATAGTGAGACAATATTCCAGCCAGAACACTACATGTCTGGGACATGTCAGATGGCACATCACAATGTGTGCACCCAATGCAGGGGCATACAACACAATGGTGACACCTGCGGGCTGCCCATATCACAGCTCACTGTGTGGTACTGTTTGCGTACCACACATGTTGTTCCAATGCATACTATATATGCCTCCTTTGTAGAACACCTCCACTGTTGTATGCACAGCTGACCACACATGTAGCAATGACAAATACTGTGGTTTCAAGTTGGTGTATCATTTTGTTTGTATATATTGCACATGGGTGGCCTGTGTGAATGATGGGTGCTGTGACCTGTATATCATGACTGGAATGAACATCACGTGTGCAAGTGTTAACTAGCCACATGGCAAATAGATCTATGCTTTAACATGCCTGATACTGATGACAGTCTTACCTGCAACGGACTCATGTCTGTGCGGCACGCCAGAGGTACCTGTATATGGGTGACACAGCAGTATGAACATTATCCATGACTGTATGACAGCCACAGGGTGCACTGTGCATGTTAACACATTTGCCTGTATAATAGCATATAGTATGCACATGTGTGCATACACAGGGTAGCATACTGTAGTATGTAGCTTGTGTGTCCACATACCTTGCATATGTTGTTACTTTACATAATGTACAGTGACACATGCAACTAAATGGGATATAATAGCCATATGTGCAGTAATGACTTACCAGGCAACTCCAGGCTCATTGGTTGGGAGACACCCACCTCCACGATGGCAGCTAGAGTTTCTGGATGCTGTTCTGAGGTTGTCCCCAGACTAGCCAGTAGCTCCTCGGTGTGTGTGAGTGGGGGCTGGGTTAGTGGCTCACCACCTGTTCCACCTTGTTCCCTGGCAATTGCAGTGGCATGCTGTTTTGCATGTTGTATCAAGGCCATACAGTGTCTGCACACCTGCTGGTAGGTGTGGTTATGGCCACCCACATTGTTCACCCTCCTGCAAAGATCCTGCCGCAGGTCGTCCCACTGCTAGGCATGCTGTGGCACATGGCTGAACAACACCTTGTAGTTCTCATGGAGGTACGGGATGAGGACATCATCCTCCTGGCGGCTGTACGCCAGAAGGCGTGTATGAGGCATTATCTGTAAGACATAATGATGGTGACAGGTCACAGTTTCAGAGATGTACAGGAATACTGCTGCACATACATTTCTATGACATCTAGTACATCTGCACAGTTATCTTTGCAAATCATCATGACACAGACATGACTGACATGTTTTTGTCACACACATGTAACACCTGTTGTGCACTGGATATCATCACCATATATGTGTGTCACCTCATTACAGTGTTCATACTCCATGTGAATGCTGTCTTGATGTGGGCATGTCTATTTGCCTGCACTGGTGTTCTTACCTATCTGCACATGCCTGGATGTGTCCACGGTAATGCTGTTGACCTTGATGCTGTGTATATGTCACATATCAACACAGACACAGCCTTAATGGACTTGAGCCGTGACAATGCACACATACGCATGGAAACCTGTACATGCATGTGTTTTGCCGTATACATCTACACAGCACTGTACAGCTGTTCAACATCCTGCCACGGATCGCCTGTGTTGCACATGTGATAGACATGGGACAATGGTTAGTCGGACGTCATTCGCAGGGATGCTTATGAACCATAGCATGTATGGGCAAGGTTTCCTAGCTGTAACAGACAGACATTGTGTCACCGCAAGGTGCATCAGTGCCACATTACTGATCTAGACAGTTGATACTATATCTACCATGCGGCCATCACACCATGTATGACTGGGATGACATGTGCAGCTTTGATGGGCAGGGTTGCATGGTTTGGCGGGAGTATGTCACATGTATGGCACAGGGATCTATCCAGCATGTGGCGATCCTAGTATTCGGATGGTGGATGCCCATGACATATATCTTACAGATCAGGATATGGACATGTAGCATGTCCGTCATCATGGTGTAGCAGATGTCTTTATGCAAGGTAGACAGCATGCTGCATAGTGGAGGTGTGGATTGTGAAGGCTGGTATCGTCCATACACGCATGGCCATTACCCCTTAAAGGTGATATGTTATCCAATATTGGTCACCCCAGTGCTGTATATGCCTGTCCGATGATCTCCGTGCTCATGGATGGCAACCTGTCATGACATGGGTACCTCTTATGACTACCTAAGGGGCCTGTAGATGTCACCAAGTCAGGGAGGTGTACTGCACAGTACCATCCCTTACACAGTGTCCATAATGATGACCACAGCCTAGGTGGTAGTTAATGGGTACAGGGATGTTCACCTAGTGGTGACAATGCTGATATCATCCATCAGAATGTGCACATATGTCACACACCTCACCCACACAGCCCATTCCGTGTGTTGTTCACAACACTGACACAGCTATTCCTCATAGGTCATGGCCATTCACATCCTTACATACACAGATGCCTAAAATTTGTCTGTGTGGTATGGGCTACAATGAGGGTGGAGTACACCACATTAACCCTGTTCTACTGTTGCTGGCACTGGTGTGATATGCACATGTCACTCTGGCACCATTTGTAGTTGTGGTAGAACACTCCTGTGACATACAAAGGTATTTGTAATCAAACATCCGTACTGTCTTGTACATCTGTACTGCTAACATCTACAGTGATGATGGTTCATGGACATGGACACCATACTCAGCAGGGTTATAGTGCAGTGCCACACATTATGACTGTCATCACCACTTGTGGGTTGATATTATCCAACACCCTATCTGTATTTTATGGTCATGCTAGGCACTTGTACAGAACTTGTGAGCATGTCATGAGCTACTGATTAATATAGCACCCATTCCACACCATTTCCCACAGGTACACTGACTGTGCTAAGATTTCCAGCTTGCTTATGGCACAGCAACTGTTGTACACACATAACTCACATATCCTGTGAGACATGGTTGTATATACAGGCATGTCCAACTGTCACGTACCAGTGCTATTGCCTGTCTATAAGATGGATATGTCATACATGTGGCAATAGAGCAATTGTCTCATGTACACATTCAATGCTCACCTCCCAACATACGACACTACAGCCTGTGGGGGATACACTTATGCAGCCCTGCTGGGGGTAATGCTGTCACCAACCCTGACTGCACCTGACAGTCATGTGGGGATGTGTAACATTCGCAACACACCCCACTCATCACATAGTCTCACATGATCTCCACCACAGGGCACACATACAAGGACAACGTGTGGAGTACCTCTCCATACTCTGTGTAGGCACCAGAGGAAGCCCCCATACGGAACACAACATCACCAACTTATGGCCCACAGACTCATGTGTGCCCATCACATACAGCCAACAGTGTGTTATAACATACACAACACACCAGTCATAGGTGACTCTGTAGGCGGTCACACAGCAGTTCCACACAGAAGGCTACACAAGGCGATAGTTGCTTACATCTTGATGTTGGGTAACTAGTTCAGCAACATAACCTATGCACCCATGCCACAGCTCACCAGGTACACTGTGACTTGTCATTCTCCATGTTAGTGTGACTGACCTGAGATGCCACTTCACAGGCTATGTGTGCAGGGACATGCAATAGCTCGCCAGTCTTGTAGCCCTGAGGGTGTGGGCCAAGCCCTGGGGAGCATTCTGCATTCATCCAGACCCAATACCACTGTACAATGACTGACTGTGTCACTTCAACAGTTGCCTATGCTTCTGCTGTCATTCCACAGACATCTGGTATCTGTCCGCTTTGACTGACCTGGTCAAACACAATGCTTTGGCACAGATGACCTGCACCTGTCAGCCCTGGGAGTACAGCTCACATGTAAGGCTCTTGCTGCTTCTATACTGCCTGTCTTGCACAGTTTCCAATAACAGTCACTGGCAGAATGGGAACTGGCAAGCAAGACATGGGGTCATGTGACACAATGCTTGCATCTTCCTCTGTGATGCATGCAGGCAAGGCACACCTTAGAATGCACCACTCCAATATCTCTGCAGTAACTGGGACCTGCCTCTCAGCTCTGCAGAGCACACCTGCAATGACAGGTTATAGACAGACCATACCTTTCAGGCACATACCTGGACTGGCACACCCACAGCTGAGGTGTTCCCACATCCCACTATGTTGTACACACATCCTGACTATTTACTTAGCACAATGCATCAGAGGTGCTCCACATGCAACTAACTGTGTCCGGAACCACTATACACATTGTAACAAGCTACAGATTCCACTACATACCCCACGGTTACCAGACCTCATTTGTTGGTGTACTGGACAGTAGGGCTCAGACAGCTACTACTGATGTATGACTGACACTAACCCACACTTAACTGGGATAGCCACTCATGTACTGGCACATCCATGAGTCATAACCTCCACTTGGCTGGATAAACCCATACACACCACCTCCAAGACCAACATTAACCTTGACATGAACACTACCAACATGTGACTGGTGTTCCACACCTGTGGTCATCCCCTCATTGGTGGATTCCGAACATATGCTAATCAACCTTGTTAGCCACATCCCGGCACCACACCCTTCACGGCATACACAGTGCATGAGTACTACAACACCAACTACAGATGTCTTATGACAGTGGTTGTTAATGTCATGACACCCGTGCAGATGGACATTGCACATGCAAATGCTGCAACACACCCCAGTGCACTTCAGTAGCATGTACATGACTGCATGGATCATGCTATGGCACACAGAGCCATGATAGTACACACCAGATAACAGACGCCACTCTGGTGGTCAAGTTCCATGGACATAATGTACAACAGGTGGAGGTTGTTGCACAGTGGTGTACAATCCCATGGGTGGGGTAGCTCACTGGTCAGCCTCGGTAGGGCCACAGGATCCCTCATCACATACTCCATAACTAGCTATGTAAACATTACTGCAACACATTCCGGGGTGTACCACAAGGCATTATGGTGGTATGTCAGTAGTCACTGGCAATACCCACATCTGCTCTCACATACAACAGTCACTCAGGAACATTACAGACCCAGGTGATGTTGGCAACATGCTGGTGGATGGATTCAATGCTAACATCACACCCTCTCACTCACTACAGGGCCACAATCCATGCAGGAACATTGCGGTGTCCCTGCGGTCACACCTACACAGTACTAACCTGCACTCTATATGTCCTGGGACACTGGCCCCATGTCACCTTCCAAAGTCCCAGGCTGTGATGTCCACAAACCTCTGAATGACATGTCTCCCCACTAGGCCACCATATTCAGTAATAGCCTTGTATCAGACATTGTGGCCCCTGAATGGCACACAACAACATTCATCACACTCCACACAGGTGGCACCACAATGCACGAGTGGGACTATAGTCCTACACACCTGACTGGACTGTTCTGCATGGCTATGGGGCACATCATCAAGGACGTCATTCACAGAGACATTGTTGGGCTCCGGTCCTTTGATGCCACCCGGGTTAGACTTGTTAGGGCCAGAGCATCACCCCTACACCTGGTGGACTCCTTTCATACAGTTACCAGGGTAGTCGATGATGGTACGGGAGTCCAGACATCCTACATTGTCCTCTCATTGCCTCTCAGCACCATTCTCCATTCTGGTATTGACAACATACACATCCACCTGCACATCGTACCCTATGTCTCAGGATGTTATGCAACATGGCTCATGGACAGGACACACAATGAGGGTAGCATACCATAGTACCTACTGCATTTCAGTTACATTTGGCATACCACAGTCCTCAGTCATAGGGCCCCTCATGTTTAGTATATGCTTCCCTGAGGTACAGGCTAGCACAGAGGGACTATCCCTGCCTAGCTTTCTAAACACCTGCATACAAAGCGCCATGATTGATCCACCAGCTGATACTGACTCCATCCATATGGGTGTCACTTTGACAAATACCTGATATGAATATCGTGGCCTCAAGCTGCATGACACAAGGTCCATGGACATCACCTTTGCATTACACCATTCACCCACTATCACATAGGTGGAAGTCCCCTACATACGTGTCACATTGTACATGTTTGTAGTACACACGTATGTCACACCCACTCCTGTGATTACAGTATTGCCTCTGTGGCGTGGATATCCTTCTACATGGCCACACTTATCTGTACTGGGTGTGTAGCTGCTACATACGCACCCATTGACTTCTACACACATTCAAGGGTACACCACCCCATTTATTGTGTACCTTACACAATAACTGCAGCTTTACATACCACAACATTAACACGCCATGACGTTTATTGAGCTCTGACAGCTAAGGTATGCGGCTGAACTACGGACACCACGTCTGTACACATTTGCATACTACATACTCAGGGGTGACCTCTGCTGAGCAGACAGGGCCCATGTCCACAACAATATTAATGGATATACTCCACATACGCGACATATGCAGATGCCACTGTGAGCAACATGCTCATGGATATGTGCACACACGCAACAATGAGTGGGATGTGCTTGAGGGTTACATTCCCAAACTGGGCACTCACCATGCTTTGGAACATGACTCCTATGTACATCACGCAGGGACACTCAGTAGCACTGTTCATGTGATACCTCCCTTGGTGTTTGGGACAGACATGTATGCCAGGGATCACTGCAGTGGCTGTACTGTGCAGAGGTGCAGGTAACACATGGCTCTGCTGATCACAGGACACTACCCTAGAGAGGTGCCACTGGTGTGAACACTATGGTTGTGCTTACACATAGACTTGCCAGACTGCATAGTACCCCACTATGAACCTGTGAAGCTATTACATGTCCTTTGTACATGGTTACTTGGTAGCCCTTCCATTTAGATTAGCTATCATGCTATTACTATGTCCCATGCTTACAAGCCATATGTATCCTGTTATTGTGCATGCCAATAGACGATACCTGTGGTATGCATGATATGCCTGTTATGCTGTGTAGAATATCTGACATATCTACCTACAATACTATACATTACACATATTTTACATAGTATCCCATAATGCAAAGCATACTTGCACAGCGGGACCACCTTAGACATGTCATTGTCGTTATATGCCCATACACATGCCTACTGTGACAGTATATCAACATATGCTATCCCCGGCTATGACATGTACTTATTGGACATACCCTACCACTGACGGCGGGTTGTATGTAATTGTTCTGTTTAAAGCCCTCATGTAGCATCCCTTGTGGTGTCTGTGATGTGTACCTTGTGGCCCACAGCTGGATGCACAGTTTCTACAAGCTTAAGTAAGCTCAGCAAGACATCACTACATAAATACCTTTTCCCGTGTTATACATTGCAGACACTTTTAATTAATGCTAAACGAGCTGTACATACAGTAAATAATTAATACAAAACATGCTATACATATACTTACATTACCGAGTGTTCTACATACCTTGTTATCATTATGTACTTTCATCTCTATCTCTCTCACACTGCTTACACGGGTATTTTGTATGAGCATATGGTTTGAATGTCTGGCAAGTCTTCCTTATATACGTCTATACCTGTAACATGTGGTTTCCTGCTGCCTATTGGTGATACTGAGTGACTAATTACTTGCATATCAGCTTTGCAGCTACTACATTCGCCAATTACGTGGCAACAGTGGGGTATAATTGACTTCTCCACTTGGGCGTTGGCCATTTGCCCTACCTTCGGTGAGATGGCCTGTATTGCATTTTGTTATGTGTAATTACAACTGTTATGCATAGAGACAAGTATACTTTGGATTCATGTCCCCCGTGGATTGTGTGTGACAGCTAGAGTATGTGGTTCAACATGTGGGTGTACCTGTCATCCCAAAGTCTGTTAACAGACTATTGCAAATAAAACCTGTAACATTGCCGTTTGTTCCATTATACAATGGCTGCAATTTTGCAAGGCGCCTTTAATTGTGTCTCTCACAAGATATGTCAACGGTTCTGCAGTTGTAATTGACTGACTGGATGTTTGTGCTGTTATTACAGTCTGTATTGCTATAGTTTGTAGTGTGGGAGATGTCGGCGGGTGTACGTACCATATACAGGTTTGTGGGGCTTGCATTTCTACATATTCCATATATATGTGTGTGGGCTCCGTCCCTTATTAAAGAGCTATCAGTTAGTAGACTTATGTTACGGGATTGTACATTGGGCCATTGTTAATTGGTTTCTGTATAGTATGCAGGTGAGGTTGATACTTCCATACCTCCGGAATTGCAGCGATATGTAAAGGGATATGTCTACATGACAGCTATCCTGTGTATTTCTGTCCCAGATATTTGCAGTCATTGCGGTTGTGTTGGTAACAGAACCCCTTTGCCATGGGTTGACACCTTTTCATATGGCCATTGCTGGACACTTCCGGGACACACAGCGGTGTTTACAGGCCAACACATAGCCACGGTCAGTATACAGGATAGCACATACTTTTATCTTCAATACATACCTATTGTTGTTGGACTTTGGCTACTTATCATATTGCATGTAACATTCACGTTTCTTACATACAGGCATAACTATTTAATGCAACTATTACATTATGTATGGGACATATTAATGTCCTATGATCTTGGACATTTGCCCTTTGTAATGTTTTATGTCAGGACACACCTGCCCAGGGAGGGGCTGTCCCTCCTAATGTGGGACAGGTGGTGACCATATGCCTACGGCTAGCTATACCCACACCTACCGTAATCATCTACCTCCGAGTTGTCACTAGCAGACACATGATGCGAACACACACACACATTACAGTCACACGGGGACGCACACGGCACCCTCAACACACACATACGCAGACTACGGCACTCACACACACAGTTGAACACAGTACCTATGTGGACCGCAACACTGGCAGCGGTAACGAATTATCCATTCATATCATCATACTATTACTCGCGGTTGTACTGTTCTCTTTCGGTCTTTCAGCCTCGTGGTTACGCATGTCGGTATGTTACACGTTTCATAGTTGGCGGTATCCTAAGTATTTGTACCTCCAAGGTATTATGAATGTCGTTGACCTATCTATATGTATTTGCAGATATCGCTGAATCCGTATATATCAACACATATCACTCTATCGCCCTTTCTATCTGTATTATATATATGTATATATGTGTACATATATATATATATATATATATATATATATATATATATATATATATATATATATCTGATGGGGAAAGTGACAGGCAAGCTACACCTTTCATTGTGTACTTGTTGGTGTATACTGTTTCCTGGACTCCGCATGTTTGTGTCTGTACCTGTCACATTACACACCTGCCATAGGTTAGGGTTGCCAGCTGTCCCACTCTGTGAGGGACAGTCCCTCTTTGGGAAATTGTGTCCTGCAAAATATTTGTAAACATGGCAAATGCCTTGTGATTTTAGAACATACTTATTTCCTATAGTTTATGTAATAATCGCATAAAACAGTTATTCTGTATCTGAACCAACAAACAGAATAAGTAAGTAAACATTACAAGAATGAGCTTTTATCTAGGCAAAACAGTGCAGTTCTGCTTTTCGTACTGGCCGGGTGTATGTGTCGGCCTGCAGACATCTGACGTATGTCCCACATTAGTACTTTGAAGAGGTGGTAACCCTACCAATGGTACATCTTGCCTAGCAATAGTGTTAGGTGATACTATACATGATTACGTGTTCTACACATGGCAGTGGTCATTTTACCCTTCAGAGCAGGCGCTATTAGTACAGGGGTAAATAATGCTGGTTTCACCTGTTCTGGACATCATTCACCGTGATCTGCGTGATATTCGGAGTAGCTTATCCCTGTTTTGCGCATATCCATATAGTCATATTTAAACGTGTAACATACCGACATGCGTAACCACGATGCTGAAAGACCGAAAGAGAACAGTACAACCGTGAGTAATAGGGCAATGCATATTCCCGGTAACATGTACTAAACATATGATCTGATGACCTGCATCCGACATGCGTTACTCGTGCCTTCGGGATCATGTTACATCCCTTGCAGGATGTGGGACCAGGAACATGCACAACGGTCACTGTGTTTAACATATGGCCATCTGGGATTTGTACGCGTGTTATGTCGTTTTGTACGTGGACTACACTACAGCTGTTACTCCATACTGCAGTCACATGGGTAGCTCAGTTAGTTTACATATTGATGAGTCCAGTTAATGGTATGTCCATGTGATGTTTACTGTATGTTCTCTGGCATTGGGTATGTATATCACAGTGAGCCACACACGATACTGTGCTACACCTTCAAACGACCGTGGGTGGAGCATGCTGGGGTAACGAATACCTGTCATGGGTACACCCCATGCCTTGACACAACATCCATGATTATATTATGTGGAGCCCCTCATTAACACAGCAGGGACTCCGTGTTGAGTGTCTGCAGAACAGTGCTTAAACACATGTGCTCCCACAATTGCCTCTGCTCCTCTACGTGACAGTTGGTTACTCAATGTTGTGGCGACAGCAGACACTGTTTGCCCCGTTTGGTGTATGGCCTCTGACAATTGGCCATGTACCTACTGGTGTACCTGGGAATCTATACACACAGCACCAACATATGCTGATAGGCGCATGTACTGTTCAGGTGTTGACATTCCGTGTTCCAATAGCTGTTGTGTGTACAATGTTTGAGGGCTGCCTATGTAGGATTCACACAGTGGGCCTCCTATACATTACAATTTACAGGTGGTTGTGCTTGTGTGCCATCCATTTTACTGTGTGTGCAGGTGGAGAGGTGTGTCAGTCCGTAGGGGCCTACACTGTCAGCGTATGTGCTATACGTTCCCTCTTTGCCAAGGTGTAGGCATATTGGGCATGCCTCCATCTGCCTACTGGGGCTGGCACAGTGTGTTCATGGTCTGAATCCCTCTGTGCCTGTGATGGCCTTGGCAAATGCGGTGGGCTATGAGGGCCTTCACCATTTTGTCCCTGCTACAGCTGTTTCCGCAGGATCATATTATGTAGCATGGCACATACTATGACGATGTGGGCACATGTGCCTGGAGAGTACTGCAAGGCTCCACCAGATGTGTCCAAGCACTGGAATTGTGATTTCAGCATCCCGAACACAGGCTCTATGATGATTCTGGTCTGTGCGTGTGCCTCATTATGGCATTGTGTGCATTTCTGATGGGAGTCATCATCCATGGCTCCAGTGCATAGCCAGCATCCCCCACAAGGTGGCCATGTGGGATGTCCCCCCTGACAAATACTTGATTCAGCTGTGAGGCATGCCAGATATGGGAGTCATGGTAGCTTCCAGGGCTGCCAGCACACACATCCATGATTATGCCCTGGGCATTGCACACGACCTGGCAGTTGATGGAGTGGAATCCCTTGCAGTTTATGTAGTGCCTACCATACTCACTGGGTGGTGACTTGATTTGTATGTGCGTGCAGTCTATCGCACCCAGTACCTCTGGGTAGTGTGTCACATGGTGGAAGTGACGCATATTGCTGGCCAACTCCTCCTGAGTTCAGGGGAAGTATATATGCTCATTGGCATGTGGTAACATGGCATCCAGGAACTGGTGTAGTACCCTGGATGCTGATGCGTGTGAGATCCCCATTATATCTCCAGTTGGCCTTTGAAAGGTACCTGTGGCTAGTATTCGCATGCTTACACATACCTTCGTGTCCACTGGGATGGGTTCCTCTCTGTTATTTCTGGTTCTCAGGCATGGCCGGCACAGCTCCACTATTTGATGTAAGATGTCCCTGTCCACCCTGTAACCCTCCACTATCTCCAGATCATGTAGCCCCTGGTAGGTTACCCTTGGTCTGAACACTTCTCCTCCTCCGGGGCCTGCGGTGGTTGTCGGCATCATCCTCCACAACACTGTCAGTCTCTAACACATGCTGATGAATCACAGCTATTGCAGCTTCAAACATGTACATTTTAAAAGTTCCCTGTGTGTTTACACCTATGGTGCAGTGTTTGAGAATTCACAGGTGTGTGTAGGGTGCTTTCACACTTTATACTATTGTGCTGTGAACACCGATGATGTCATAGGGTGTGTATGTACGATCATAGCTACAGGATATCTTATGTGTTTTACTACCAGAACTACTATTGTGGTGCCTTTGGTGTTGAATTACATTTGGCTGCCGTGGATTACCTCTTGACCTTCCCTTTACATTTCTGCATGTTCCACCTACCATTTTCTGGCATGCATACGGCAGCCTGCTTTAATTTGTACTTTCCTAGACCTGGCGTATCTTGCGTAATGTGTGCTATTGCCGGTCTACTTTCAGTTCGCTTTGCTCTGCTATGACAGATCTCCCATCTTTGCAATCCAATGCCTCCCCTCCTTTCTTTGCATTCCAATGCCTCCCCTATCCTGTTTTGCAGGTTTCTGCGAGCAGACTTGACAGCTGCCGTCGATTGGCTGCCGTGAGTTGATTGGTGTTGATTGCTCATTAGTATGCCAATCGCCCTATTTCGGCATTTCCTTCTTTTCTTCCCCTGACCTTCCTGTTTGTGCTATTGTTCACGCCCCGTGCATTCACTTACTGGGTTTCGGGCACGTTTTCATCCCAGTACACATGTGCTTTTGGGCACCATGTGTGCTCTCAACTAAACGATTCTATACCTTCCTCCCCACCCCTGTCCTGCAGCTTTGCTTAGCAACGGCCAGGTCAGATTTGCATTGCTCCAATGTGCTTACTGCTACGGTGGCACACCCTTCTGCTGATGTCATGTATCTCCTCTGAGCCACTCCTCGGTGTTATAGCGCTGCGCCATATGGTTCAACCTTCATCTGGCGGGACATTTGCGATTCAGTATTATCTGCCTCATTTGCATGGCATTGACTACTAATTCATAGTTACCACGCCAAACACTGTCGCAGGCCCTTAGCAACCCTTGCACCTTGGTTGTGGTGTTCCATGCCTACCATTGTGTATTATGGTGTACACCTGATTTGTATTACATTGCGATTTTATGACATTTTTATATATTTTCTTTATGTTCCAGTTTGCGCACACATGCCCTGCGGTTGTACTTTGCATTACTGTGGACATGACATTAAAGTTGTTTTTTAGGTGTTGTGCATCCTTTCTTATGCCATTGGCTGTGTATTTAGCCATTGGCATATGTTAACTTTGTATTACATGAGTCTGGTCAGCTTCCATAGCTCAGATGTTCTGTTTGGGAAAATGTAAACCGTGTTTTTTGGTTTACATTTCTGTGACCTTACGCTACACCTGCACCACTTCATGAATTGCTATAGGCCTTCATTTGCATGGTGCGACACTGCACATGGGGTGATTAGCATACCTATGCTGAGGGCTGTGCAGTTCTGGCGAATGCCGGTAGTGCACGTGGTATTGGATCGTACCCGAATCGCTCGTCGGCCATATTTGGTGTTATTCCGCCTACGCTACGCCTGCGCCTGGCGCAAGCTTCATGAATCCCGGGGATCATGTCATACTGCACATTTCTATTTTTATAATAGGTCAGTATACTGCATCAACCATAAATACTCAGCCTATCATGCTGCACACTTCTATTGTTATTGCAGGTCAGTAGACTGCACCACCTCTAAATACTCATCATGTTATGCTTCACATTTCTGTTGGTATAATACGTCAGTAAACTGCACCATCCCTAAATACACATCATGTCATGATGCACATTTCTGGTGTTATAACAAGTCAGTAGACTGCACCGAACCTAAACACTCATCATATCATTGTAGAAAAACTGCAAGGAACCACCACGATGAACATGAAACAATTTAATTTAGAAAAGAGAACAAGCGCTTTCACGCACCACCATGGCGCGCTTCATCAGGTTACATCAATTAGTTAAAATTCATCCTTTATATATTAAAATACTCACAATTAACTAATCTAGTCATCAATTAGACAAAACTAATTAGATCATTTTAAAGAGACAGTATCAGAATAACATCAGACCTAATACAAAATTTAAAAACATATAAAGCGTAACGCTTTTAAAAGAAGAAACAAAGACTTCCATCAACATA
The DNA here is from genome assembly GCF_019279795.1 of Protopterus annectens. NCBI lineage: Eukaryota > Metazoa > Chordata > Ceratodontiformes > Protopteridae > Protopterus > Protopterus annectens. Next base: position 1,690,363,206 of record NC_056728.1, read on the forward strand.
AAACAAGCACTAATTTTGACTACATAACTCAAGCTAATAATCTGTTCATGAATTCATATCCAAAATAAAATCATAGTGCTGTCTTTTTCTACCTCTAACATATATTATAAATGTGATACTGGTAGATGCTAAGGGAATATATCTCAGAAAAAGTCATAGTGATATTTACATAAAGACAGCATATTTAAATGTCTATAAGATATATGTTTCAATCACTATTAGAAAAAATATATGTATTGTTTTTAAAACAATCAATAATTAATCTATCTATAAGTTAATTATAATGACCATATTAAAAACATGTCAAAAGTTTTTATTCCTCTACTATGTACATATTATTGTTTTCAATCATGAAAACTAAAACTAAAACTGAAACTAAAGAGAGTAAATAATTATTATTCATCTATCTCCTAATAGAGCTGGTCTAATACTGACAGCTAGATTCAGACCAGGTTCAATGTGGGATCTAAAATTAAAAATCCATTTTAACTCATGTAGTTCAAGGGACCCCATGACATCGCCTTCTGTCATATTATTATGCACTATCTGAATGACCCTGAACTTGAAATGGTGCTTGGGAAATTGCTGGCAATGTTTAGCCAGTGCATTACTGATATTCTCCTTCCTCATGTCATAGACATGATTGTATATGCGGTCCCTTAGCCTCCTGGACATCATACCTACGTAGTAGGCATCACATAACTCACAGGTGGCTAAATAGATGATATTTTTGGAGTCACATGTCGCATAGAAAGTTGGTGTAAATACTATATCTAATCCTGGCACTTCAAATGACTGAGTTTTTGATATGTATCTACACATACTACATTTCGTGCATGGATAAGTTCCCTTCTTATATCGTGATCTAATATCTATTTGTAAAGCATCCATTTTGTCATTACAAAGTAATCTTTTTAAGTTTAGACTATTATTAAACCTAAAAGTAGGTTTCTTACCTACTATCTGTGCTATAGTTGAATCAAGTAGGAGGATCTTCCAATTATTCTTGACGACATTCATAATGTGATGTATATCATTAGTATACTTAATACTAAATGACAAGCTTACTTCTTTATTCTTAAAATTATTGAAAAACCCCCCTTTCTTAACATATGTAGATGTCTCAAGCGTTGAAGATGTTAAGTCATTAACTAAATCAAGAGGGTAACCTCTGCTAATGAAGCAGCTCTTTTGAAAATCAACTTGAGTGTTTAGGTCTTTTTGTTCACTGCATAACCTAGAGATTCTAGTTATCTGCCCTTTAAGCACATTTCTATTCCTATAATAGATCAGTAGACTGCACCAATCATATCATGCTGCAGATTTCTGTTTTTATAATAGGTCAGTAAAATGCACCAACCGTAAATACTCATCATATCATGCTGCAGATTTCTATTGTTATAATTGGTCAGTAAATTGCACCAACCATAAATACTCATCATATCATGCTGCACATTTCTATTGTTATAATAGGTCATTAGACTGCACCAACCAAAAATACTCATCGTACAATGCTGCAGATTTCTATTGTTATAATAGGTCAGTAGACTGCACCAACTGAAAATACTCATCGTACAATGCTGCACATTTCTATTGTTATATCAGGTCAGTAGACTGTACTATCCCTAAATAGTCATCATATCATGGTGCAGATTTCTAATGTTTTAACAGGTCAGTAGACTGCACCAACCCTAAAAACTCATCATATCATGCTGCAAATTCCTATTGTTATAATCGGTCAGTACACTGATCAACCCTAAATACTCGTTATATCTTACTACCCATTTCTAATGTTATAATAGGTCAGTAGACTGCACCAAACATAAATACTCATCATATCATGTTGTACATTTCTGTTCTTATACTAGGTCAGTAGACTGCACCAACTCTTAATACTCATCATATCCTGCTGCCCATTTGTATTATTAGAATTGGTCAGTTCACTGGACCAACCGTAAATACTCATCATACCATGCTGTGCATTTCTATGGCTATAACAGGTCAGTGGACTGCAGCATCCCTAAATACTCATCATATCATGCTGTACATTTCTTTTGCTGTAATAGGTCAGTTCACTGCACCAACCCTAAATATCATCATACCATGCTGCTCATTTTTATTCCTATAATAGGTCAGTAGACTGCACCAACCCTAAATACTCATCATATCATGCTGCAGATTTCTATTTTTATAATAGGTCAGTAAAATGCACCAGCTGTAAATACTCATCGTATCATGCTGCACATTTCTATTGTTATAATAGGTGAGTAGACTGCACCAACCCTAAATACACATCATATCATGCTACACATTTCTATTCTTATAGTAGGTCAGTAGACTGCATTAACACTACATACGCATCATATCATGGTGCACATTTCTTTTGTTATATCAGGTCAGTATACTGTACTATCCCTAAATAGTCATCATATCATGATGCATAATTCTATTGCTTTAATAGGTCAGTAGACTGCACCAACCCTAAATACTCATCATATCATGCTGCACATTTATTTTGTTACAATATGTAAGTACTCTTCAACAACCATAAATATCATCATATGAAGCTACACATTTCTATTGTTATAATAGGTTACTAGACTGAATCAACCTAAATACTCATCATATCATGCTGCACATTCCTATTGATATAAGAGGTCAGTAGTCTGCACCGACCCTAAATACTCATCATATCATTCTGCACATTTTATTGTTTTAATAGGTCAGTATATTGCACCAGCACTAAATACTCATCATATCATGCTGCACATTTTCATTGATATAATAGGTCAGTAGACTGCATACATCGTACATAAGCATCATATCATGCTGCACATTTCTATTGTTATAATAGATCTGTATACCGCTTTTACATCTTTCAGCTTTTCCCGGTTAGAGGTCCCCACTTTAATGATTGGTAGTGGATTTTTATGGAGCTGAGTTGCCAGCAGGGTTTCCAACCTTCAGAGAAGGCACACCCATTCATGCATGCACCTACCTGCATGTCTTTAAGCATCACTTGACCATGGGGAGGACATGCAGACTCCACACAGAAGGTGCTCCAGCTGAGAATCGAACAGGAGAACCTCTTTTTGCAAGGTGACAATGCTAACTGCTGCGCCATCATCCTCTCAATAGATCAGTAGACTGCATTGACCCTAAATGTTCATCATGTCATGCTGTACATTTCTATGGTTATAATAGGCCAGTAGAATGAAGCATTCATAAATACTCATCATATCATACTGCACATTTCTATTGTTATAATACTGACCCAAAATACTCATCATTTCTTGCTGCCCATCTCTATTTTTGTAATAGGTCAGTAGACTGCAGCAACCACAAACACTCATCATATCATGCTGCATATTTCTATTGTTATAATAGGTCAGAATACTGCACCTGCCAAAAATACTCATCATATCAAGCTGCCCATTTCTATTGGGATAATCAGTCAGTAGACTGCACCAACCTAAAATACTCATCACATCATGCTGCACATTTCTTTTTTTATATTAGGTCAGTATACTGCACCGACCCTAAATACTCATCACATCATGCTGCCCATTTATTTTGTTATAATAGGTCAGTAGACTTCACCATCCCTAAACACTCATCATAAAATGCTGCAAATTCTTCTGTTATAATAGGTCAGTAGACTGCATCAAACTGAAATACTTACCATATCATGCTGCACATTCTATTCTTATAATAGGTTAGTAGACAGCAGCAACCTTAAAATTCTCAGCATATCATGCTGGACATTTATATTGTTGTAATAGGTCAGTAGAGTGCACCAACCATAAATACTTATCATATGTTGCACATTTCTATTGTTATGATAGGTCAGTAGACTGCACCAACCATAAATACTCATCATATCATGCTGCCCATTTCTGTTGGTATAATATGTCAGTAGACTGTACCGAACCAAAATACTTATCATATCATGATGTAGATTTCTATTTTTATAATAGGTCAATAGACAGCACTCCCCTAAATAGTCATCATAAATAGGTCAGTAGACTGCACTGACCCTAAATACTCATCATATCATTTTGCTCATTTGTATTGCTATAATAGGCAGTAGACTGCACCAGCCCTAAACACTCATCATATCATGCTGCCCATTTCTATAATGATAATAGGTCAGTAGATTGCACCAAAACTAAATGCTCATCATATCATGCTGCACATTTCTGTTGTTATAATAGATCAGTAGACTGTACCAATCCTAAATGCTCATCTTATCATGCTAAGCATTTCTATTGTTATAAAACACCAATTGACTGCTTTTAAGTCTTTTGGCTTTTTCTGGTTAAGGGTCGCCACAGCGGAACTCCTTTCTTCTAATGATGGGCAGTGGATTTTTACAGTACTGAGTTACCAGCCCGATGCCTAACCTTCAAGGAAGGCACGCCCATTCACGCACAAACCTACCTGCATGTATTTAATCATCACTCGACTGTAGGGAGGACATGAAGACTCCACAAAAAAGGTTCTCCAGCTGAGAATCTAACATGGGAACCTCTTCTTGTGAAGCAATAATGCTAACCACTACATCACCATCCTCTCAATAGATCAAAAGGCTGCACCAACCCTAAATGTTCATCATATCATGCTGCACATTTCTATTGCTATAATAGGTCAGTAAATTGCACCATAACTAAATACTCATCATAACAGGCTGCACATTCTATTGTTATAACAAGTCAGAAGATTGCACCGACCTTAAATACTCATCACATGATGCTGCACATTTCTATTGTTATAATAGATCAGTAGACTGCACCATCCTTAAATATTCAGCATATCATGCTGGACATTTATATTGTTGTAATAGGTCAGTAGTCTGTACCAACCTTACGTTCTCAGCATATCATGCTGGACATTTATATTGTTGTAATAGGTCAGTAGACTGTACCAACCGTAAATGCTCATCATATCATGCTGCCCATTTCTGTTGTTATAATAGGTCAACCATATCATACTTCTAATTCCTAGCCAATGTTATTGGACAGCAGACAACCTTAAAATTCTCATATCCAGCATATCTCAGTAGAGTGCACCAACCATATATACTCGGCCAGTGCACCAACCATAAATACTTATCATTATTTGCACATTTCTTCTGTTGATAGGATAGCAAGTAGACTGCACCCACCCCCATATCATCATCATGCTGCCCATTTTTTTCTGTTGATAATATGTCAGACTGCCCATATCAAGACCAAAATACTTATCCTATTATGTAGATTTCTATTTAATAATAGGTCAATAGACAGCCTCCCTAAATAAATATCATAAATCGTCATAGACTGCACTGACTAAATACTCATCATATCATTTTGCTCATTTGTATTGCTATAATAGGCAGTAGACTGCATCAGCCCTAAACACTCATCATCATATCATAGCCTGCCCATGATTAATAGGTAGATGGGTGCATAGATTGCGCTACAAACCATCCATCTATCATTTCATGCTGCATTTCTGTATAGTAATAGAGTAGTACACACTGTATCCTAAATGCTCATCATATTATGCTAAGCATTTCTATTGTTATAAAACAGTACTGAGTTACCAGCCGATGCTAACCTTTCAAGGAAGGGCACGCCCATTCACATTTATAGTGTTGTAATAGGTCATAGAGTGCACCATTTCAGTAGACACATTTATATTGTTGTAATAGGTCAGTAGTCTGTACCAACCTTACGTTCTCAGCATATCATGCTGGACATTTATATTGTTGTAATAGGTCAGTAGACTGTACCAACCGTAAATGCTCATCATATCATGCTGCCCATTTCTGTTGTTATAATAGGTCAGTAGATTGCACCAACCGTAAATACTCATCATATCACGGTGCACATTTCTATTGTTATAATAGATCAGTTAACTGCACCAACCCTAAATACTCATCATATCATGCTGCAGATTTCTATTGTTGTAGTACTTCTGTTGACTGCATCAACCCTAAGTACTCATCATATCATGCTGCCCATTTCTATTGTTATAATAGGCCAGTAGACTGCACCAACCCTAAGTACTCATAACATCATGCTGCATATTTCTATTCTTAGAATAGGTCAGTAGAGTGCACCAACCCAAATACTCATCATATCATTTTGCATGTTTGTATTGTTATAAAAGATCAGTAGACTGTCTTTTGGATTTTCTCAGTTAGGGGTCGCCACAACAGAACTCCATTCCTCTAATGATTGGCAGTGGATTTTTATAGTATGGAGTTGCCAGGCCAGCACCTAACCTTCAAAGAAGGCACACCCATTCTCGCACGCACCTACCTGCATGTCTTTAATTTTTACTCAACCATGGGGAGGACATGCAGACTCCACACAGAAGGTGTTCCAGCTGAGAATCGAACAGGAGACCCTTTGGTTGTGAGGCGACAATGCTAACTGCTGCACCACCGTCCTCACAATAGATCAGTAGACTGCACCAACCCTAAATGTTCATCATACCATGCTGCACTTTTCTGTTGTTATAATAGGTCAGTAGACTGCACCATAACTAAATACTCATCATAACATGCTGCACATTTCAATTATTATAATAGGTCAGTAGACAGCACCAATCCTAAAGACTCATCATACCATGCTGCACATTCTATAGTTATAATCACTCAGCAGACTGCACCAGCCTTAAATATTCAGTATAACATGCTGGACATTTATATTGTTGTAAAAGGTCAGAAGAGTGCACCATTCGTAAATACTCATCATACCATGTTGCACATTTCTATTGTTATGATAGGTCAGTAGTCTGCACCAACCGTAAATACTCATCATATCATGCTGCACATTTCTATTCTTATAATATGTCAGTAGACTAGACAAACCCTAAATACTTACCATATCATGCTGCACATTTCTATTGTTATAATAGGTCAGCAAACTACACTGACCCAAAATAGTCATAGCATGCTGCCCATTTCTATTTTTGTAATAGGTCAGTAGATAGCACCGACGCTAAATACTCATCATATCATAATGCCCATTTCTATTGTTATAATAGGTTGTAGACTGAACAGCCCTAAAGTCTGATCACATCATGCTGCCAATTTCAATTGTGATAATCGGTCAGTAGACTGCACCAACCGTGAATACTCATAATATCATGCTGCACATTTCTGTTTTATAATAGGTCAGTAGACTGTACCATCCCTAAATACTCATCATATGATGCTGCACATTTCTAGTCTTATAGTAGGTTAGTAGACTGCACCGACCCTAAAGTCTCATCATATCATACTGCACATTTCTATTGTTATAATACTGACCCAAAATACTCATCATTTCTTGCTGCCCATCTCTATTTTTGTAATAGGTCAGTAGACTGCAGCAACCACAAACACTCATCATATCATGCTGCATATTTCTATTGTTATAATAGGTCAGAATACTGCACCTGCCAAAATACTCATCATATCAAGCTGCCCATTTCTATTGGGATAATCAGTCAGTAGACTGCACCAACCTAAAATACTCATCACATCATGCTGCACATTTATTTTGTTATAATAGGTCAGTAGACTTCACCATCCCTAAACACTCATCATAAAATGCTGCAAATTCTTCTGTTATAATAGGTCAATAGACTGCACCAACCTTAAATATTCTGAATATCATGCATCACATTTCTATTCTTATAATAGGTCAGTAGACTGCATCAAACTGAAATACTTACCATATCATGCTGCACATTCTATTCTTATAATAGGTTAGTAGACAGCAGCAACCTTAAAATTCTCAGCATATCATGCTGGACATTTATATTGTTGTAATAGGTCAGTAGAGTGCACCAACCATAAATACTTATCATATGTTGCACATTTCTATTGTTATGATAGGTCAGTAGACTGCACCAACCATAAATACTCATCATATCATGCTGCCCATTTCTGTTGGTATAATATGTCAGTAGACTGTACCGAACCAAAATACTTATCATATCATGATGTAGATTTCTATTTTTATAATAGGTCAATAGACAGCACTCCCCTAAATAGTCATCATAAATAGGTCAGTAGACTGCACTGACCCTAAATACTCATCATATCATTTTGCTCATTTGTATTGCTATAATAGGCAGTAGACTGCATCAGCCCTAAACACTCATCATATCATGCTGCCCATTTCTATAATGATAATAGGTCAGTAGATTGCACCAAACCTAAATGCTCATCATATCATGCTGCACATTTCTGTTGTTATAATAGATCAGTAGACTGTACCAATCCTAAATGCTCATCATATTATGCTAAGCATTTCTATTGTTATAAAACACCAATTGACTGCTTTTAAGTCTTTTGGCTTTTTCTGGTTAAGGGCCACCACAGCGTAACTCCTTTCTGCTAATGATGGGCAGTGGATTTTTACAGTACTGAGTTACCAGCCCGATGCCTAACCTTCAAGGAAGGCACGCCCATTCACGCACAAACCTACCTGCATGTATTTAACCATCACTCGACTGTAGGGAGGACATGAAGACTCCACAAAAAAGGTTCTCCAGCTGAGAATCTAACATGGGAACCTCTTTTTGTGAAGCAACAATGCTAACCACTACATCACCATCCTCTCAATAGATCAAAAGGCTGCACTGACCCTAAATGTTCATCATATCATGCTGCACATTTCTATTGCTATAATAGGTCAGTAAATTGCACCATAACTAAATACTCATCATAACATGCTGCACATTCTATTGTTATAACAAGTCAGAAGATTGCACCAACCTTAAATACTCATCACATGATGCTGCACATTTCTATTGTTATAATAGATCAGTAGACTGCACCAACCTTAAATATTCAGCATATCATGCTGGACATTTATAGTGTTGTAATAGGTCAGTAGAGTGCACCATTCGTAAATACTCATCATATCATTTTGCACATTTCTATTGTTATGATAGGTCAATAGACTGTACCAACATTAAATACTCATCACATCATGCTGCCCATTTCTTTTGTTATAATAGGTCAGTAGACTTCACCATCCCTAAACACTCATCATAAAATGCTGAAAATTCTACTGTTATAACAGGTCAGTAAATTACACCAACCTTAAATACTTATCACATGTTGCACATTTCTATTGTTATAATAGATAAATAGACTGTACCATCCTTAAATACTCATCATATCATGCTGAAAATTTATATTGTTATAATAGGTCAGTAGACTGCACTCCCCTAAATAGTCATCATAAATAGGTCAGTAAACTGCACCGACCCTAAATACTCATCATATCATACTATCTATCTCTGTTGTTATAATAGGTCAATAGACTCCAATGACCCTAAATACTCACCATATCATGCTGGACATTTATATTGTTGTAATAGGTCAGTAGTCTGTACCAACCTTACGTTCTCAGCATATCATGCTGGACATTTATATTGTTGTAATAGGTCAGTAGACTGCACCAACCGTAAATGCTCATCATATCATGCTGCCCATTTCTGTTGTTATAATAGGTCAGTAGATTGCACCAACCGTAAATACTCATCATATCACGGTGCACATTTCTATTGTTATAATAGATCAGTTAACTGCACCAACCCTAAATACTCATCATATCATGCTGCAGATTTCTATTGTTGTAGTACTTCTGTTGACTGCATCAACCCTAAGTACTCATCATATCATGCTGCCCATTTCTATTGTTATAATAGGCCAGTAGACTGCACCAACCCTAAGTACTCATAACATCATGCTGCATATTTCTATTCTTAGAATAGGTCAGTAGAGTGCACCAACCCAAATACTCATCATATCATTTTGCATGTTTGTATTGTTATAAAAGATCAGTAGACTGTCTTTTGGATTTTCTCAGTTAGGGGTCGCCACAACAGAACTCCATTCCTCTAATGATTGGCAGTGGATTTTTATAGTATGGAGTTGCCAGGCCAGCACCTAACCTTCAAAGAAGGCACACCCATTCTCGCACGCACCTACCTGCATGTCTTTAATTTTTACTCAACCATGGGGAGGACATGCAGACTCCACACAGAAGGTGTTCCAGCTGAGAATCGAACATGAGACCCTTTGGTTGTGAGGCGACAATGCTAACTGCTGCACCACCGTCCTCACAATAGATCAGTAGACTGCACCAACCCTAAATGTTCATCATACCATGCTGCACATTCTATAGTTATAATCACTCAGCAGACTGCACCAGCCTTAAATATTCAGCATAACATGCTGGACATTTATATTGTTGTAAAAGGTCAGAAGAGTGCACCATTCGTAAATACTCATCATACCATGTTGCACATTTCTATTGTTATGATAGGTCAGTAGTCTGCACCAACCGTAAATACTCATCATATCATGCTGCACATTTCTATTCTTATAATATGTCAGTAGACTAGACAAACCCTAAATACTTACCATATCATGCTGCACATTTCTATTGTTATAATAGGTCAGCAAACTACACTGACCCAAAATAGTCATAGCATGCTGCCCATTTCTATTTTTGTAATAGGTCAGTAGATAGCACCGACGCTAAATACTCATCATATCATTATGCCCATTTCTATTGTTATAATAGGTTGTAGACTGAACAGCCCTAAAGTCTGATCACATCATGCTGCCAATTTCAATTGTGATAATCGGTCAGTAGACTGCACCAACCGTGAATACTCATAATATCATGCTGCACATTTCTGTTTTTATAATAGGTCAGTAGACTGTACCATCCCTAAATACTCATCATATGATGCTGCACATTTCTAGTCTTATAGTAGGTTAGTAGACTGCACCGACCCTAAAGTCTCATCATATCATACTGCACATTTCTATTGTTATAATACTGACCCAAAATACTCATCATTTCTTGCTGCCCATCTCTATTTTTGTAATAGGTCAGTAGACTGCAGCAACCACAAACACTCATCATATCATGCTGCATATTTCTATTGTTATAATAGGTCAGAATACTGCACCTGCCAAAAATACTCATCATATCAAGCTGCCCATTTCTATTGGGATAATCAGTCAGTAGACTGCACCAACCTAAAATACTCATCACATCATGCTGCACATTTATTTTGTTATAATAGGTCAGTAGACTTCACCATCCCTAAACACTCATCATAAAATGCTGCAAATTCTTCTGTTATAATAGGTCAATAGACTGCACCAACCTTAAATATTCTGAATATCATGCATCACATTTCTATTCTTATAATAGGTCAGTAGACTGCATCAAACTGAAATACTTACCATATCATGCTGCACATTCTATTCTTATAATAGGTTAGTAGACAGCAGCAACCTTAAAATTCTCAGCATATCATGCTGGACATTTATATTGTTGTAATAGGTCAGTAGAGTGCACCAACCATAAATACTTATCATATGTTGCACATTTCTATTGTTATGATAGGTCAGTAGACTGCACCAACCATAAATACTCATCATATCATGCTGCCCATTTCTGTTGGTATAATATGTCAGTAGACTGTACCGAACCAAAATACTTATCATATCATGATGTAGATTTCTATTTTTATAATAGGTCAATAGACAGCACTCCCCTAAATAGTCATCATAAATAGGTCAGTAGACTGCACTGACCCTAAATACTCATCATATCATTTTGCTCATTTGTATTGCTATAATAGGCAGTAGACTGCACCAGCCCTAAACACTCATCATATCATGCTGCCCATTTCTATAATGATAATAGGTCAGTAGATTGCACCAAACCTAAATGCTCATCATATCATGCTGCACATTTCTGTTGTTATAATAGATCAGTAGACTGTACCAATCCTAAATGCTCATCATATTATGCTAAGCATTTCTATTGTTATAAAACACCAATTGACTGCTTTTAAGTCTTTTGGCTTTTTCTGGTTAAGGGTCACCACAGCGTAACTCCTTTCTGCTAATGATGGGCAGTGGATTTTTACAGTACTGAGTTACCAGCCCGATGCCTAACCTTCAAGGAAGGCACGCCCATTCACGCACAAACCTACCTGCATGTATTTAATCATCACTCGACTGTAGGGAGGACATGAAGACTCCACAAAAAAGGTTCTCCAGCTGAGAATCTAACATGGGAACCTCTTTTTGTGAAGCAACAATGCTAACCACTACATCACCATCCTCTCAATAGATCAAAAGGCTGCACTGACCCTAAATGTTCATCATATCATGCTGCACATTTCTATTGCTATAATAGGTCAGTAAATTGCACCATAACTAAATACTCATCATAACATGCTGCACATTCTATTGTTATAACAAGTCAGAAGATTGCACCAACCTTAAATACTCATCACATGATGCTGCACATTTCTATTGTTATAATAGATCAGTAGACTGCACCAACCTTAAATATTCAGCATATCATGCTGGACATTTATAGTGTTGTAATAGGTCAGTAGAGTGCACCATTCGTAAATACTCATCATATCATTTTGCACATTTCTATTGTTATGATAGGTCAATAGACTGTACCAACATTAAATACTCATCACATCATGCTGCCCATTTCTTTTGTTATAATAGGTCAGTAGACTTCACCATCCCTAAACACTCATCATAAAATGCTGAAAATTCTACTGTTATAACAGGTCAGTAAATTACACCAACCTTAAATACTTATCACATGTTGCACATTTCTATTGTTATAATAGATAAATAGACTGTACCATCCTTAAATACTCATCATATCATGCTGAAAATTTATATTGTTATAATAGGTCAGTAGACTGCACTCCCCTAAATAGTCATCATAAATAGGTCAGTAAACTGCACCGACCCTAAATACTCATCATATCATACTATCTATCTCTGTTGTTATAATAGGTCAATAGACTCCAATGACCCTAAATACTCACCATATCATGCTGGACATTTATATTGTAATAGGTCAGTAGTCTGTACCAACCTTACGTTCTCAGCATATCATGCTGGACATTTATATTGTTGTAATAGGTCAGTAGACTGCACCAACCGTAAATGCTCATCATATCATGCTGCCCATTTCTGTTGTTATAATAGGTCAGTAGATTGCACCAACCGTAAATACTCATCATATCACGGTGCACATTTCTATTGTTATAATAGATCAGTTAACTGCACCAACCCTAAATACTCATCATATCATGCTGCAGATTTCTATTATTGTAGTACTTCTGTTGACTGCATCAACCCTAAGTACTCATCATATCATGCTGCCCATTTCTATTGTTATAATAGGCCAGTAGACTGCACCAACCCTAAGTACTCATAACATCATGCTGCATATTTCTATTCTTAGAATAGGTCAGTAGAGTGCACCAACCCAAATACTCATCATATCATTTTGCATGTTTGTATTGTTATAAAAGATCAGTAGACTGTCTTTTGGATTTTCTCAGTTAGGGGTCGCCACAACAGAACTCCATTCCTCTAATGATTGGCAGTGGATTTTTATAGTATGGAGTTGCCAGGCCAGCACCTAACCTCCAAAGAAGGCACACCCATTCTCGCACGCACCTACCTGCATGTCTTTAATTTTTACTCAACCATGGGGAGGACATGCAGACTCCACACAGAAGGTGTTCCAGCTGAGAATCGAACATGAGACCCTTTGGTTGTGAGGCGACAATGCTAACTGCTGCACCACCGTCCTCACAATAGATCAGTAGACTGCACCAACCCTAAATGTTCATCATACCATGCTGCACATTCTATAGTTATAATCACTCAGCAGACTGCACCAGCCTTAAATATTCAGTATAACATGCTGGACATTTATATTGTTGTAAAAGGTCAGAAGAGTGCACCATTCGTAAATACTCATCATACCATGTTGCACATTTCTATTGTTATGATAGGTCAGTAGTCTGCACCAACCGTAAATACTCATCATATCATGCTGCACATTTCTATTCTTATAATATGTCAGTAGACTAGACAAACCCTAAATACTTACCATATCATGCTGCACATTTCTATTGTTATAATAGGTCAGCAAACTACACTGACCCAAAATAGTCATAGCATGCTGCCCATTTCTATTTTGTAATAGGTCAGTAGATAGCACCGACGCTAAATACTCATCATATCATTATGCCCATTTCTATTGTTATAATAGGTTGTAGACTGAACAGCCCTAAAGTCTGATCACATCATGCTGCCAATTTCAATTGTGATAATCGGTCAGTAGACTGCACCAACCGTGAATACTCATAATATCATGCTGCACATTTCTGTTTTTATAATAGGTCAGTAGACTGTACCATCCCTAAATACTCATCATATGATGCTGCACATTTCTAGTCTTATAGTAGGTTAGTAGACTGCACCGACCCTAAAGTCTCATCATATCATACTGCACATTTCTATTGTTATAATACTGACCCAAAATACTCATCATTTCTTGCTGCCCATCTCTATTTTTGTAATAGGTCAGTAGACTGCAGCAACCACAAACACTCATCATATCATGCTGCATATTTCTATTGTTATAATAGGTCAGAATACTGCACCTGCCAAAAATACTCATCATATCAAGCTGCCCATTTCTATTGGGATAATCAGTCAGTAGACTGCACCAACCTAAAATACTCATCACATCATGCTGCACATTTATTTTGTTATAATAGGTCAGTAGACTTCACCATCCCTAAACACTCATCATAAAATGCTGCAAATTCTTCTGTTATAATAGGTCAATAGACTGCACCAACCTTAAATATTCTGCATATCATGCATCACATTTCTATTCTTATAATAGGTCAGTAGACTGCATCAAACTGAAATACTTACCATATCATGCTGCACATTTCTGTTTTTATAATAGGTCAGTAGACTGTACCATCCCTAAATACGCATCATATGATGCTGCACATTTCTAGTCTTATAGTAGGTTAGTAGACTGCACCGACCCTAAAGTCTCATCATATCTTGATGCACATTTCTATCATTATAGTAGGTGAGTGGACTGCACCGACCCTAAATGCTCATCATAAAGAGGTCAGTAGACTGCACCACACTAAATACTCATCATATCATGCTGCACATTTCTACTGTTATAATACTTCTGTTGATTGCACTGACCCTAAGAACTCATCATATTATGCTGCACATTTTTATTGTTATAACAGGTCAGTAGACTGCACCGAACCGAAATACTCATCATATCATGCTGCCCATTTTAGTTGTTATAATAGGTCAGTAGACTGCATCAACCCTAAATATTCATCATAAATAGGTCAGCAGATTGCACGAACCCTAAATATTCATGACATCATGCTGCACATTTCTATTTTTATAATAGGTCAGTAGACTGCACCAAACCGAAATACTCATTATATCATGCTGCACATTTTCATTTTTATAATAGGTTAGTAGACTGCACCCGCCATAAATACTCATCATATCATGCTGCCCATTTCTATTGTGATAATCGGTCAGTAGACTACACCGAACCTAAATACTCATCATATCATGCTGCACATTTCTGTTTTTATAAAAGGTCAGTAGACTATACCATCCCTAAATAGTCATCATATCATGCTGCACATTTCTATTGTTATAGTAGGTCAGTGGACTGCACCTACCCTAAATACTCATCATAAATAGGTCAGTAGACTGCACCACACTAAATACTCATTATATCATGCTGCACATTCTTTGTTATAATAGGTCAGTAGACTGCACCAACCTTAAATATTCATCATATAATACTGCACATTTCTATTGTTCTAATAGGTCAGTAGACTGCACTACCCTAAATAGACATCATGAACAGGTCAGTAGACTGCACCGGCCCTAAATACTCATCACATCATGCTGCATATTTCTCTTGTTATAATAGGTCAGTAGACTGCACCGAACCAAAATACTCATCATATCATGCTGCACATTTTCATTGTGATAATAGTCAATAGACTGCACCAGCCCTAAATACTCATCATATCATGCTGCCCATTTCTATTGTCATAATAGGCCAATAGAGTGTACCGACCCTAAATGCTCATCATATCATGCTGGACATTTGTATTGCTAAAATAGTTCAGTAGACTGCACCAACCACAAATACTCATCATATAATACTGCACATTTCTATTGTTTTAATAGGTCAGTAAACTGCACTCCCCTAAATAGACATAATGTATAGGTCAGTAGACTGCACCGGCCCTAAATACTCATCATATCATGCTGCCCATTTCTATTGTCATAATAGGCCAGTAGAGTGTACCGACCCTAAATGCTCATCATATCATGCTGCACATTTCTATTGTTATAATAGATCAGCAGACTGCACCAACCCTAAATACTCATCATATCAAGCTGCACATTTCTTTTGTTATTATAGATCGGTAGACTGCTTTTAAGTCTTTTGGCTTTTCCCGGCTAAGGGTCGCTACATTGAAACTCCGCTCCGCTAATGATTGGCAGTGGATTTTTATGGTGCCAAGTTACCAGCCCAATCCCCAACCTTCAAAGAAGGCACACACCTTCACACACACACCTTGCTGCATGTCTAAGTGTCACTCGACCATGGGGAGGACATGCAGACTCCACACTGAAGGTGCTCCAGCTGAGAATTGAACAGGAGAATATCTTGTTGTGAGGCGGCAAAGCTAACCACTGCACCACCATCCTCTCAATAGATCAGTAGACTGCACCTGCCCTAAATGCTTATCATATCATGCTGCACATTTCTATTGTTATAATAGGTCAGAAGGCTGCACTAACTCTAAATACTCATCATAAATAGGTCAGTAGATTGTACCAACCCTAAATACTCATCATATAATGCTGCACATTTCTATTGTTATAATAGGTCAGTAGAATGCACTAACCGTAAATATTCAGTATATCATGATGCACATTTCTATTGTTATCCGAGGTCAGTACATGCACTGACCCAAAATACTCTCCATTTCATGCTACGCATTTCTGTTGTTATAATAGGTCAGTGGACTGCACTCCCATAAATAGACATCGTAAATAGGTCAATAGATTGCACAAACATTAAATACTCAGCATATAATGCTGGACATTTATATTGCTGTAATAGGTCAGTAGACTGCACCAATCATAAATTCTTATCATATCATGCTGCAGATTTCTATTGTTATAATAGGTCAGTGGACTACACTCCCATAAATAGACATCATAAATAGGTCAGTAGACTGCACTAATCCTAAATACTCATCACATTGTGCTGCATATTTCTGTTCTTATAATAAGTCAGTAGATGGCACCTATCCTAAATTCTCATCATAAATAGGTCAGGAGATTCACAACCCTAAATACTTATCATATCATGCTGCACATTTTTATTGTTATACTAGGTCAGTAGATTGCAGCAACCCTAAATACTCATCACATCATACTGCACATTTCTATTGTTATACTAGGTCAGTAGATTGCACCAACCCTAAATACTCATCATATCATACTGCACATTTCTGTTGTTATAATAGGTCAATAGATTGCACCAACCCTAAATACTTATCACATCATGCTGCATATTTCTATTGTTATAATAGGTCAATAGACTCCTCCGAACTGAAATAGTCATCATGTTATGCTACACATTTTCATTGTTATAATAGGTCAGTAGACTGCACCAGCCCTAAATAGTCATCATTCCATGCTGCTCATTTCTTTTGTCATAATAGGTCAGTAGAGTGCACCAACCCTAAACACTCATCATATCATGCTGCACATTTCTATTCTTATAATAGATCAGTAGACTACTTTTTAAGTCTTTCATCTTTTCTAGGTTTGGGGTCGCCACAGTGGAACTCTGTTCCGCTAATGACTGGCACTGGATTTTAACGTTGCTGAGTTGCCAGCCTGATGCCCAACCTTCAAAGAAGGCACATCCATTCATGCACCTATCTGCATGTTTTTAAGTTTCACCCGACCACGGGGAGGACATGCAGACTCCACACAGAAGGTGCTCCAGCCGAGAACTGAACAGGAGGACCTTTGGTTGTGAGGCGACAATGCTAATCGCTGCACCACTGTCCTCTCAATAGATCAGAAGACTGCACCAACCCTAAATGCTCATCATATCATGCTGCACATTTCTATTGTTATAATAGGCCAGTAGACTGCACCATAACTAAATAGTCATCATAACATGCTGTACATTCTATTGTTATAAAAGGTCAGCAGATTGCACCAACCTTAAATACTCATCACATTATGCTGCACATTTCTATTGTTATAATATGTTAGTAGACTGCACCAACCCTAAATACTCATCATATCATGCTGCACATTTCTGTTTTTATAAAAGGTCAGTAGACTATACCATCCCTAAATAGTCATCATATCATGCTGCACATTTCTATTGTTATAGTAGGTCAGTGGACTGCACCTACCCTAAATACTCATCATAAATAGGTCAGTAGACTGCACCACACTAAATACTCATTATATCATGCTGCACATTCTTTGTTATAATAGGTCAGTAGACTGCACCAACCTTAAATATTCATCATATAATACTGAACATTTCTATTGTTCTAATAGGTCAGTAGACTGCACTACCCTAAATAGACATCATGAACAGGTCAGTAGACTGCACCGGCCCTAAATACTCATCACATCATGCTGCATATTTCTCTTGTTATAATAGGTCAGTAGACTGCACGAACCAAAATACTCATCATATCATGCTGCACATTTTCATTGTGATAATAGTCAATAGACTGCACCAGCCCTAAATACTCATCATATCATGCTGCCCATTTCTATTGTCATAATAGGCCAGTAGAGTGTACCGACCCTAAATGCTCATCATATCATGCTGGACATTTGTATTGCTAAAATAGTTCAGTAGACTGCACCAACCACAAATACTCATCATATAATACTGCACATTTCTATTGTTTTAATAGGTCAGTAAACTGCACTCCCCTAAATAGACATAATGTATAGGTCAGTAGACTGCACCGGCCCTAAATACTCATCATATCATGCTGCCCATTTCTATTGTCATAATAGGCCAGTAGAGTGTACCGACCCTAAATGCTCATCATATCATGCTGCACATTTCTATTGTTATAATAGATCAGCAGACTGCACCAACCCTAAATACTCATCATATCAAGCTGCACATTTCTTTTGTTATAATAGATCGGTAGACTGCTTTTAAGTCTTTCGGCTTTTCCCGGCTAAGGGTCGCTACATTGAAACTCCGCTCCGCTAATGATTGGCAGTGGATTTTTATGGTGCCAAGTTACCAGCCCAATCCCCAACCTTCAAAGAAGGCACACACCTTCACACACACACCTTGCTGCATGTCTAAGTGTCACTCGACCATGGGGAGGACATGCAGACTCCACACTGAAGGTGCTCCAGCTGAGAATTGAACAGGAGAATATCTTGTTGTGAGGCGGCAAAGCTAACCACTGCACCACCATCCTCTCAATAGATCAGTAGACTGCACCTGCTCTAAATGCTTATCATATCATGCTGCACATTTCTATTGTTATAATAGGTCAGAAGGCTGCACTAACTCTAAATACTCATCATAAATAGGTCAGTAGATTGTACCAACCCTAAATACTCATCATATAATGCTGCACATTTCTATTGTTATAATAGGTCAGTAGAATGCACTAACCGTAAATATTCAGTATATCATGATGCACATTTCTATTGTTATCCGAGGTCAGTACATGCACTGACCCAAAATACTCTCCATTTCATGCTACGCATTTCTGTTGTTATAATAGGTCAGTGGACTGCACTCCCATAAATAGACATCGTAAATAGGTCAATAGATTGCACAAACATTAAATACTCAGCATATAATGCTGGACATTTATATTGCTGTAATAGGTCAGTAGACTGCACCAATCATAAATTCTTATCATATCATGCTGCAGATTTCTATTGTTATAATAGGTCAGTGGACTACACTCCCATAAATAGACATCATAAATAGGTCAGTAGACTGCACTAATCCTAAATACTCATCACATTGTGCTGCATATTTCTGTTCTTATAATAAGTCGGTAGATGGCACCTATCCTAAATTCTCATCATAAATAGGTCAGGAGATTCACAACCCTAAATACTTATCATATCATGCTGCACATTTCTGTTGTTATAATAGGTCAGTAGATTGCACCAACCCTAAATACTTATCACATCATGCTGCATATTTCTATTGTTATAATAGGTCAATAGACTCCTCCGAACTGAAATAGTCATCATGTTATGCTACACATTTTCATTGTTATAATAGGTCAGTAGACTGCACCAGCCCTAAATAGTCATCATTCCATGCTGCTCATTTCTTTTGTCATAATAGGTCAGTAGAGTGCACCAACCCTAAACAGTCATCATATCATGCTGCACATTTCTATTCTTATAATAGATCAGTAGACTACTTTTTAAGTCTTTCATCTTTTCCCGGTTTGGGGTCGCCACAGTGGAACTCTGTTCCGCTAATGACTGGCACTGGATTTTAACGTTGCTGAGTTGCCAGCCTGATGCCCAACCTTCAAAGAAGGCACATCCATTCATGCACGCACCTATCTGCATGTTTTTAAGTTTCACCCGACCACGGGGAGGACATGCAGACTCCACACAGAAGGTGCTCCAGCCGAGAACTGAACAGGAGAACCTTTGGTTGTGAGGCGACAATGCTAATCACTGCACCACTGTCCTCTCAATAGATCAGAAGACTGCACCAACCCTAAATGCTCATCATATCATGCTGCATATTTCTATTGTTATAATAGGCCAGTAGACTGCACCATAACTAAATAGTCATCATAACATGCTGTACATTCTATTGTTATAAAAGGTCAGCAGATTGCACCAACCTTAAATACTCATCACATTATGCTGCACATTTCTATTGTTATAATATGTTAGTAGACTGCACCAACCCTAAATACTCATCATATCATGCTGCACATTTCTGTTTTTATAAAAGGTCAGTAGACTATACCATCCCTAAATAGTCATCATATCATGCTGCACATTTCTATTGTTATAGTAGGTCAGTGGACTGCACCTACCCTAAATACTCATCATAAATAGGTCAGTAGACTGCACCACACTAAATACTCATTATATCATGCTGCACATTCTTTGTTATAATAGGTCAGTAGACTGCACCAACCTTAAATATTCATCATATAATACTGCACATTTCTATTGTTCTAATAGGTCAGTAGACTGCACTACCCTAAATAGACATCATGAACAGGTCAGTAGACTGCACCGGCCCTAAATACTCATCACATCATGCTGCATATTTCTCTTGTTATAATAGGTCAGTAGACTGCACCGAACCAAAAAACTCATCATATCATGCTGCACATTTTCATTGTGATAATAGTCAATAGACTGCACCAGCCCTAAATACTCATCATATCATGCTGCCCATTTCTATTGTCATAATAGGCCAGTAGAGTGTACCGACCCTAAATGCTCATCATATCATGCTGGACATTTGTATTGCTAAAATAGTTCAGTAGACTGCACCAACCACAAATACTCATCATATAATACTGCACATTTCTATTGTTCTAATAGGTCAGTAAACTGCACTCCCCTAAATAGACATAATGTATAGGTCAGTAGACTGCACCGGCCCTAAATACTCATCATATCATGCTGCCCATTTCTATTGTCATAATAGGCCAGTAGAGTGTACCGACCCTAAATGCTCATCATATCATGCTGCACATTTCTATTGTTATAATAGATCAGCAGACTGCACCATCCCTAAATACTCATCATATCAAGCTGCACATTTCTTTTGTTATAATAGATCGGTAGACTGCTTTTAAGTCTTCGGCTTTTCCGGCTAAGGGTCGCTACATTGAAACTCCGCTCGCTAATGATTGGCAGTGGATTTTATGGTGCCAAGTTACCAGCCCAATCCCCAACCTTCAAAGAAGGCACACACCTTCACACACACACCTTGCTGCATGTCTAAGTGTCACTCGACCATGGGAGGACATGCAGACTCCACACTGAAGGTGCTCCAGCTGAGAATTGAACAGGAGAATATCTTGTTGTGAGGCGGCAAAGCTAACCACTGCACCACCATCCTCTCAATAGATCAGTAGACTGCACCTGCCCTAAATGCTTATCATATCATGCTGCACATTTCTATTGTTATAATAGGTCAGAAGGCTGCACTAACTCTAAATACTCATCATAAATAGGTCAGTAGATTGTACCAACCCTAAATACTCATCATATAATGCTGCACATTTCTATTGTTATAATAGGTCAGTAGAATGCACTAACCCTAAATATTCAGTATATCATGATGCACATTTCTATTGTTATCCGAGGTCAGTACATGCACTGACCCAAAATACTCTCCATTTCATGCTACGCATTTCTGTTGTTATAATAGGTCAGTGGACTGCACTCCCATAAATAGACATCGTAAATAGGTCAATAGATTGCACAAACATTAAATACTCAGCATATAATGCTGGACATTTATATTGCTGTAATAGGTCAGTAGACTGCACCAATCATAAATTCTTATCATATCATGCTGCAGATTTCTATTGTTATAATAGGTCAGTGGACTACACTCCCATAAATAGACATCATAAATAGGTCAGTAGACTGCACTAATCCTAAATAATCATCACATTGTGCTGCATATTTCTGTTCTTATAATAAGTCAGTAGATGGCACCTATCCTAAATTCTCATCATAAATAGGTCAGGAGATTCACAACCCTAAATACTTATCATATCATGCTGCACATTTTTATTGTTATACTAGGTCAGTAGATTGCAGCAACCCTAAATATTCATCACATCATACTGCACATTTCTATTGTTATACTAGGTCAGTAGATTGCACCAACCCTAAATACTCATCATATCATGCTGCACATTTCTGTTGTTATAATAGGTCAGTAGATTGCACCAACCCTAAATACTTATCACATCATGCTGCATATTTCTATTGTTATAATAGGTCAATAGACTCCTCCGAACTGAAATAGTCATCATGTTATGCTACACATTTTCATTGTTATAATAGGTCAGTAGACTGCACCAGCCCTAAATAGTCATCATTCCATGCTGCTCATTTCTTTTGTCATAATAGGTCAGTAGAGTGCACCAACCCTAAACACTCATCATATCATGCTGCACATTTCTATTCTTATAATAGATCAGTAGACTACTTTTTAAGTCTTTCATCGTTTCCCGGTTTGGGGTCGCCACAGTGGAACTCTGTTCCGCTAATGACTGGCACTGGATTTTAACGTTGCTGAGTTGCCAGCCTGATGCCCAACCTTCAAAGAAGGCACATCCATTCATGCACGCACCTATCTGCATGTTTTTAAGTTTCACCCGACCACGGGGAGGACATGCAGACTCCACACAGAAGGTGCTCCAGCCGAGAACTGAACAGGAGAACCTTTGGTTGTGAGGCGACAATGCTAATCACTGCACCACTGTCCTCTCAATAGATCAGAAGACTGCACCAACCCTAAATGCTCATCATATCATGCTGCACATTTCTATTGTTATAATAGACCAGTAGACTGCACCATAACTAAATAGTCATCATAACATGCTGTACATTCTATTGTTATAAAAGGTCAGCAGATTGCACCAACCTTAAATACTCATCACATTATGCTGCACATTTCTATTGTTATAATATGTTAGTAGACTGCACCAACCCTAAATACTCATCATATCATGCTGCACATTTCTGTTTTTATAAAAGGTCAGTAGATTATACCATCCCTAAATAGTCATCATATCATGCTGCACATTTCTATTGTTATAGTAGGTCAGTGGACTGCACCTACCCTAAATACTCATCATAAATAGGTCAGTAGACTGCACCACACTAAATACTCATTATATCATGCTGCACATTCTTTGTTATAATAGGTCAGTAGACTGCACCAACCTTAAATATTCATCATATAATACTGCACATTTCTATTGTTCTAATAGGTCAGTAGACTGCACTACCCTAAATAGACATCATGAACAGGTCAGTAGACTGCACCGGCCCTAAATACTCATCACATCATGCTGCATATTTCTCTTGTTATAATAGGTCAGTAGACTGCACCGAACCAAAAACTCATCATATCATGCTGCACATTTTCATTGTGATAATAGTCAATAGACTGCACCAGCCCTAAATACTCATCATATCATGCTGCCCATTTCTATTGTCATAATAGGCCAGTAGAGTGTACCGACCCTAAATGCTCATCATATCATGCTGGACATTTGTATTGCTAAAATAGTTCAGTAGACTGCACCAACCACAAATACTCATCATATAATACTGCACATTTCTATTGTTCTAATAGGTCAGTAAACTGCACTCCCCTAAATAGACATAATGTATAGGTCAGTAGACTGCACCGGCCCTAAATACTCATCATATCATGCTGCCCATTTCTATTGTCATAATAGGCCAGTAGAGTGTACCGACCCTAAATGCTCATCATATCATGCTGCACATTTCTATTGTTATAATAGATCAGCAGACTGCACCATCCCTAAATACTCATCATATCAAGCTGCACATTTCTTTTGTTATAATAGATCGGTAGACTGCTTTTAAGTCTTTTGGCTTTTCCCGGCTAAGGGTCGCTACATTGAAACTCCGCTCCGCTAATGATTGGCAGTGGATTTTTATGGTGCCAAGTTACCAGCCCAATCCCCAACCTTCAAAGAAGGCACACACCTTCACACACACACCTTGCTGCATGTCTAAGTGTCACTCGACCATGGGGAGGACATGCAGACTCCACACTGAAGGTGCTCCAGCTGAGAATTGAACAGGAGAATATCTTGTTGTGAGGCGGCAAAGCTAACCACTGCACCACCATCCTCTCAATAGATCAGTAGACTGCACCTGCCCTAAATGCTTATCATATCATGCTGCACATTTCTATTGTTATAATAGGTCAGAAGGCTGCACTAACTCTAAATACTCATCATAAATAGGTCAGTAGATTGTACCAACCCTAAATACTCATCATATAATGCTGCACATTTCTATTGTTATAATAGGTCAGTAGAATGCACTAACCGTAAATATTCAGTATATCATGATGCACATTTCTATTGTTATCCGAGGTCAGTACATGCACTGACCCAAAATACTCTCCATTTCATGCTACGCATTTCTGTTGTTATAATAGGTCAGTGGACTGCACTCCCATAAATAGACATCGTAAATAGGTCAATAGATTGCACAAACATTAAATACTCAGCATATAATGCTGGACATTTATATTGCTGTAATAGGTCAGTAGACTGCACCAATCATAAATTCTTATCATATCATGCTGCAGATTTCTATTGTTATAATAGGTCAGTGGACTACACTCCCATAAATAGACATCATAAATAGGTCAGTAGACTGCACTAATCCTAAATACTCATCACATTGTGCTGCATATTTCTGTTCTTATAATAAGTCAGTAGATGGCACCTATCCTAAATTCTCATCATAAATAGGTCAGGAGATTCACAACCCTAAATACTTATCATATCATGCTGCACATTTTATTGTTATACTAGGTCAGTAGATTGCAGCAACCCTAAATATTCATCACATCATACTGCACATTTCTATTGTTATACTAGGTCAGTAGATTGCACCAACCCTAAATACTCATCATATCATGCTGCACATTTCTGTTGTTATAATAGGTCAGTAGATTGCACCAACCCTAAATACTTATCACATCATGCTGCATATTTCTATTGTTATAATAGGTCAATAGACTCCTCCGAACTGAAATAGTCATCATGTTATGCTACACATTTTCATTGTTATAATAGGTCAGTAGACTGCACCAGCCCTAAATAGTCATCATTCCATGCTGCTCATTTCTTTTGTCATAATAGGTCAGTAGAGTGCACCAACCCTAAACACTCATCATATCATGCTGCACATTTCTATTCTTATAATAGATCAGTAGACTACTTTTTAAGTCTTTCATCTTTTCCCGGTTTGGGGTCGCCACAGTGGAACTCTGTTCCGCTAATGACTGGCACTGGATTTTAACGTTGCTGAGTTGCCAGCCTGATGCCCAACCTTCAAAGAAGGCACATCCATTCATGCACGCACCTATCTGCATGTTTTTAAGTTTCACCCGACCACGGGGAGGACATGCAGACTCCACACAGAAGGTGCTCCAGCCGAGAACTGAACAGGAGAACCTTTGGTTGTGAGGCGACAATGCTAATCGCTGCACCACTGTCCTCTCAATAGATCAGTAGACTGCACCAACCCTAAATGCTCATCATATCATGCTGCACATTTCTATTGTTATAATAGGCCAGTAGACTGCACCATAACTAAATAGTCATCATAACATGCTGTACATTCTATTGTTATAAAAGGTCAGCGGATTGCACCAACCTTAAATACTCATCACATTATGCTGCACATTTCTATTGTTATAATATGTTAGTAGACTGCACCAACCCTAAATACTCATCATATCATGCCGCACATTCTATTCTTATAATAGGTCAGTAGACTGCACCTACCCTAAATACTCATCATAAGTAGGTCAGGAGATTGCACAACCCTAAATACTCATCATATCATGCTGCACATTTCTATTGTTATACTACATCAGTAGATTGCACCAACCCTAAATACTCATCATATCATGCTGCACATTTCTGTTGTTATAATAGGTCAGTAGATTGCACCAACCCTAAATACTCATCATATCATGCTGCACATTTCTGTTGTTATAATGTCAGTAGACTGCACCGAACTGAAATACTCATCATATCATGCTGCACATTCTCATTGTTATAATAGGTCAGGAGACTGTACCGGCCATAAATACTCATCATATCATGCTGCACATTTCTATTTTTATAATAGGTCAGTAGACTGCACTGACCCTAAATACTCATCATAGCATACTGCACATTTCTATTGTGATAATAGGTCAGTAGACTGCACCAACCATAAATACTCTTCATATCATGCTGCCCATTTCTATTGTTATAATAGGTCAGTAGACTTCACCATTCCCTAAATACTCATCATAAAATGCTGCACATTCTGTTGTTATAATAGGTCACTAAACTGCACCAACCCTAAATACTCATCATACCATACTACACATTCTATTGTTATTATAGATCAGTAGACTGCACCAAGCTTAAATATTCAGCATATCATGCTAGACATTTATGTTGTTGTAATAGTCCAGTAGAGTGCACCATTCGTAAATATGCATCATATCATGTTGCACATTTCTATTGTTATGATAGGTCAGTAGACTGCACCATCCGTAAATACTCATCATATAATGCTGCACATTTCTATTCTTATAACAGGTCAGTAGACTACACAAACCCTAATTACTCATCATATCACGCCGCACATTTATATTGTTGTAATAGGTCAGTAGACTGCACCCATGCTAAAGACCCATCATATCATGCTGCCCATTTTTATTGTTATAATAGGTCAGTAGACTACACTGACCCAAAATCCTCATCATATCATGCTGCCCATTTCTGTTTTTGTAATAGGTCAGTATACAGCACCACCCCTAAATACTCATCATAAATAGGTCAGGAGATTACATCAACCCTAAATACTCATCATATCATGCTGCACATTTCTATTGTTATAATAGGTCAGTAGACTGCACTAACCCTAAATACTCATCATATCATGCTGCACAATCTATTGTTATAGTAGATCAGTAGACTGCACCAACCTTAAATATTCAGCATATCATGCTAGACATTTATATTGTTGTAATAGGTTAGTAGAGTGCACCATTCGTAAATACTCATCATATCATGTTGCACATTTCGGTTGTTATAATAGCTTAGTAGACTGCACCAACTCTAAAACTCATCACATCATGCTGCACATTTCTATTTTTATAACAGGTCAGTTAACTGCACCAAACATAAATACTCATCATAAATAGGTCAGTAGATTGCACCAACCCTAAATACTCATCATATTATGCTGCACATTTCTATTGTTATAATAGTTCAGTAGACAGCACCAACCCTAATTACTCATCATATCATGATGCACATTTCTATTTTTATCAGAGGTCAGTAGATGCACCGACCCTAAATACTTGCCATTTTATGCTGAACATTTCTACTCTTATAATAGGTCAGTAGACTGCACCAACCCGAAATACTCATCACTACCATGCTGCACATTTTTATTGTTATAATTGGTCAGTAGACTGCACCAACCCGAAATACTCATCATATCATGCTGCCCATTTCTATTGTTATAATAGTTCTGTAGTCTGCACCGACCCTAAATACTCATCCTATCATGCTACGCATTTCTGTTCTTATAATGGGTCAGTAGAGGTCACCAACCCTAAATACTCATCATATCATGCTGCACATTTCTATTGTTATAATAGGTCAGTAGACTGCACCAACCCTAAATACTCATCATATCATGCTGCACATTTCTATTGTTATAATAGGTCAGTAGACTACACCAACCCTAAATACTCATCATATCATGCTGCACATTTCTATTGTTCTAATAGGTTAGTAGACTGCACAACCCTAAATAATCATCATATCATGCTGCACATTTCTATTGTTATAATAGTTCAGTAGACTTGCAGCAGCCCTAAATACTCATCATATTATGCTGCACATTTCTGTTGCTATAATAGGTCAGGAACAATGACTAAAGCATCTTGTGCAGTAGTTAAGGATGTAGATGTTTTCACTGCAGATAATAGTAGCATTATTTTTTTCCATAGCTTGTATAGTTATCCTCATTTCTTCACTCCTGTGGGAGTATGTTCCATTTAGCCAGGGTAGATTTACTGGAGCATATTTCAGTTATTACTATAAGTGGAAATAAACAACTTAAAATTTGATATTCACTTCTCTCTAACCATTAAAAAAGTATACCAAGGACTAGGTCCTCTCTACAGAAACAAACAATTCCTTACCACAAACACAAAAGCTACTATTGCTTTCACCACCTCCTGTCAGTACTCCTATATGCCTCTCCAATTCTAACCAACTTCAGAAAAACTGATCTAGCTAAGCTGAATCCTGTTGACTTCCCTTATAGAACGGGTCTACCTGAAAACACCGACATGCAAAAACACCGACAACGAGATAACCTACACCATAAAACCGAAAGTTCAAAAACACAAAACTTCACATGCCTGACAAACCACAGTCCCGACAATCAACAAAACAAAACAAGTACCTTTTCTGTAAAACACACACACAACACAAGCACACCAAAAACCTTACAAACCTACACTGTTATTGTTGGTCTTTCGGCTTTTCCCGGTTAGGGGTCGCCACAGCGGATCTCCGGTCCACTAATGATTTGCAGTAGATTTTTACGAATGCCAAGGTGCCAGCTCGACGTTCAACCTTCATCGAAGGCAAGTCCATTTTATGAATGTCTTTCGAAGGCCCACCCAACCGCGGGGAGGACATGCAGACTCCACACAGAAGGCACTCCCCGCACTCCAGCCGAGAATCGAACGAGAGAACCTCTTGCTGTGAGTCAACAATGCTACCGCTGCACCACCTACACTAAACCTTACATACACAACTATCTATGCACTAACCTTAACCCAAACCCTAACCCTAAGGTCCGTCACTATTGCATGCTCACCTAACCTGCACCCTAACCCTAACTCACTTAACCCGCCCCTAACCCTAAAGTCTGTCACTATTGCACATTTACCTTACCCGCACCCTGACCCTCACATCTGTCACTATCTCACACTTACCTTAACATGTCGGTGTTCTCAGCCTCGGGATTTTCAATCGTCGGTCATCTCCATTGTCGATCTTCTGGTGTCGGTTATCTCGTTGTCGGCATTGTCAGCATTCTGTGTTTTCAGGTAGACCCTATAGAACACATCATTGTACTTCTCTTAAACTAATAAACTGGCTAGAACTGCTACAACCACTACTCTTTAATCAACTAACCTTTGCTCATAAAATCCTGCATTAACCAGAAAAATCCCTGCTCTCCAGAATCTTATTTGACCACAAACTAACAATTGTTCTCTACATTCCAGAAACAAACTTCTTCTAGAGATCTCTAAAGCAAGCAACTCAGCCGGAGACTCACTTCTCTCAAACTTCATTCCCAAAATATGGAACAAACTGCCTCCCACAACAACCTCCCACTGCTGTATAGTCCAATTCAAAAAACTCCTAAAGTCACATTTAACTGAAACTTGTCTCTGCCCTTGCACCTGTTTTGGCCTGTCTCTGTTACTTATATAATATCAGAACCTACACCAATACATGTTCAACTTCTCCCCTTCAGTATTTATATAGAATATATGCTGTATTGCCACTGCACAGATCTGGATTAACTTTAAAATGTGCACTCCCACAATAACTCAACTTAAACATTATGCAATACTGATATGTTGGAAAATTCCTCTGTAAATTAGCAACCACATAAGTATGCCAATCTTGTAAATAGTCTTTTGCAAACTGTCAACCATGTATTTTAGGTTAAAGTTTTTTGTATATTTGTTTACTTTGCAACTAATTGTTGTCATTCTACTGTACTGTTTTGTGTCTACTGTATTTTTAGTTTTAATTGGAGCTTTTCTTCCCGGGCTTCCACTTGAAAAAGGACCTGTGTCCCATTAGACTTTTTCAGTAAACAAATATAAAATAAAAAATAAAATAAATAAATATGGGGCAAGTCTCATTTTGTGAGAGAAGGGACCATGATAGATGTTAACCGACAAGTTAGGATGTCATAATTTAAATGTGATAGAGAAAAGCAACATGGTGCCTTTTGTTGTGAGTACAAAGGTCAGTATGCAATAGCTGAAATGTAAAAGGGGAAAGCAATATGGTGTCATTAGGTCTGAGTAGGAGTCAGCTGGATTTTTAGAGAAGGCAGTGATGTTTCCATAGAGGCAAAAGTGCTATGATCCTGAAAACTTTGTTTGCTGTAGTTTGCAGCATGTCTATGATATAGACAGGGTTGAATGCCACTAATATAAGTCAATACTCCTCTTTTGGGATTAACATACTTATGCTGGGTGATTTTATGACTTCACAGGTGAGCAAACCAGAAGGTTTATATCTATTTCAACTGGCATAGGACATTATTACATCTCAACATGTTATTTAAATGATAATATTGGGTCAAGCCTTTGCCATACCTTTCAACCGTACTGAATTCCTTGGAATTTACTGGCTCTGAGGTCAAAATAATGCAATGCCACAAATTGCTGAGTAGCCCCTTCAATTCCCAATTTTTTTTTAATTTTAATTACAATTTTAAAGTACAGCTGATGTCATCATGTCATCAACAGCTTACCCTAAAAAAAAAAACAGTTTCATCTCATTGGTGTGACATTATTGCTTGCTAGTCATAGGAAAAACTGAGGTGTGAGTGGGATTTCAAATGGATGGGGGAGGTATGTCTTATTCAATTGCTGATTATGAATAAGCTGGAATGCATAAAGGTAGGCACCTAGGCAGTACATAAAGATTTGTGTGGGCGTGTTTGTGCTTCCTACTGAGATGAGTATGACTGTGATGCATTAAATATGGATGATCATGATTTAATAACAGCAACTTAAACCGAAACAAGGAACCATTGCTAACCAACTTCAAAACCTTGCTCATCGCATGGTCTTCAATGGAAAAAAAGCCCACGAGGAAACCACGCACGAAAAACTTTCTCAAACTATAGTATTTTAGCACTTTCATTGTGCTCTTTAATATATAATCAGGAACTATAATTTGTGAAAGTTTTTCCTTTGTCATTTCCTCCTGGGCTGTTTTCCACTGACAACCATGCCATAAGCAAGGTTTTGAAGTTGGTTAGCTAATGATTTAATCATTCACTAAGAGACTGTGAATGCTACAAACAAGAACCATCTGGCATAATATTTGACAGTATTTTGTGAGCTCTTCTTATGTGCTTTTTAGTATTATGTAAATCTAGTTTCTTGCTGTACATGCCTCAGGCTACAGCAGAAATTACATGTTTTGCAACTCCAGGAGTTTTAAGTAACCATGTCAAGTCTTCATTTCATTTTGTGACCTATTGTACGAACCGTATAAAAGTACACAGAAAACAGCTGGTGCAAAGTGTTTGTTCTGTAAGTTAATTATAAACATATCATAGCTTTGAGCTTTCTGGAATAAGAGTTTTCTTTAGTTGTTTGTGCTGCCAGTACAACTTTATCAAGTGCATGCATATTTTCAATTTTTTGTCCAGCAAAAGAGGGTTAATGGAATGAGTGTTGGGTATTACTACATTTGCCATCATTCTAAGCTCTCATAGTACAAAAAATCTGCGATATTTCATTTTAGACTGCAGCATCTTGTGAGTGATTCATTATGTTGTACCCACCCCATCTGGCAGATAGTAGTTTAATATTTCTGCCCACGGCCCACTTAAAGGAAGGAAGTGATCCATACTGGTGGCAGCTGTGTTTTGAAGGAAGAGGCACATGTCTGTCATCTTTTGCTTCCAAAAAAAAAAAAAAAAAGTAAATGATATTGTGTGGTGGAATTTTGTAATACATTGTACATTTTTCTAAGAGCACAGTTTGCAGGTTGACAGCTATGTTGTGTAGATGTAGACTACAACTGAAGACTTTTGTCAAAACCAATATTACCTTAAACTAATCTAAAACATATTGTAAATGACTAATTGCATTGTGTTTTGGCATTCGTTTTACTAATAAAAGCCTCAAACACAAACTGTCTTTGCTAGAGAAAATGTGTAGACTTCTTTTTACAAGAGTGTGTTTGACAACATTTACTGTTGTCACTCATTTGCGCCCTCAGTTGTATTTGGCTCCAGACATGTACAGAACAAGTTTCTTCTGGTGATGAATGGTACACTCAAGTTAAATGGTAATATTAAAAGGAGGGAAAACTAAGAATTATATGTAAATCCAAGAGGAATAAATTGTATATAGTAGGAGTTAAAAGAGAGAACAGTTTGCTGAAAGAGAAAGTATTGCAAACTATGGCAGGCTAAAATGACTAAAAGAAAAAAAAAAACAACTCAAGCACGCATTGGTTTTGTGAAGGAAGAGTAATAAAGTTATCAGTCATTGCATGACATTGTGTATGTTAGTTTATTCCAGACTTTGCAGTAAAAGGGTGTGTATTGTGTATATTTCTATTTCCTTACAGTGAAAAATGATTTCATTGTTGTTCATTTGCTGCTACAAAGGTAATAACATATTTGGAGGTAGTTATATTAACTGCTTTTCTAGTTAATGACTATGATGTATGAATTTGCTTGTAAATATAATGTGTCTTGTTTTGATATAAAGCAACTTTATCATTAATGGTTTAGTATAAGGATGCTACCTCAGTGATGCTAGGAAATGAATCCATAAAACAGCATTTCATAATACTATAGGTAATGGTTGGGTTATATTTAAAAAATTGTAAGCCATACTGCATTTTGGACACTGAATTTACCCAGTATTTTTTATTCTATATTTTAAAAAAAAAATGAATGTCAGATATTATGTAAAAGTTAACACATTTGAATCTTATATGGACAGTTAAAGTATAAGCTTTCCCTACCCCCCACCATGTCAGTCTGTCAAAGGTGATTTCTGTGAACACAAAGAAACTGTAGCCACTTCACCAAAACCGTCTTCAACAAAAGTGGAGATTGCCTTTTTCACCACTGTTGTGCAACGTTGAAGTTGGTACATGAAATTCCATGGGGTGTGTGGGGGTTATCCCACCCACAAGAGGGGTGCAGGAGGGGCTTGCCCCTTGCAAAAAATTGTTTCATTGTTTGCTGAAGGCAGTTTAAAGTTAACTGTGTCACTTAATTGACTTCTCCCACTGCCGACACAGCTTGGGGAAGGTGCAGTCTAAAAAGAAGTATCATCAAGTTCTGGATAACGCCTGAAATAATTGGACAAGTAAAAAAAGGATAAAATTAACACAGTAACATCATACCTGTGTGTGGGCCTCACTACCTCTAACTTTTCATTGAGATTTAAATGTCTATAAATCAGTGAGGGAATGGATCACTTGGGGAAATGTCTCATTTTGATGCTTGTACATACTTGAAACTACTGAAGGCAAGGGAGCCCACAGGATTTTTTGCAGGGGGGTGCAAACCCAGAGCCCCACCCACATAGCTCTCCCCGCCCCCTGCCAATACAGCCCCACCCACATCCACCCCCCCAAGCCCCGCCCACACAGCCATTCCAGTGTCCCATTACTTGGCTATTTCTCCCCATTTGCCGTAGACACTGTTCAAATCTCTGTGTGCATACTGTTTTATGCTTTAGTTCTACAATGATTGTAGGCAGTTGGATTTAATTTACAACTTTTATTTCAAACATTATAGCCCAAACACTGAGACATTTACTAAACCTAAACAAAGCAATAGTCTTACAATGAAAACAGACTTGGCATTAAAGCTTCTCTACTTTTGAAACTCACATTCAATGAAACAGCATTGAAACCCACATTCAAAGAAAATGCATCTGGCCAGTGGTAGGTTATTTACCTTTGAACTGTTTTCAAGCAATAGGCTCCTTGCACACTGTTAGAGCCATGCAAAAGATTTGATTTACCTGATTGTATTAATTATAATATATAATATATAATTGAATTATATCCCTTGTATTATACAGCAACACTTGTTTGAGTGTCTCTGCCGAAGTAAAAGTAATCTGAATAATTCCACATTAAAGATATCTGAAACTAATGAAGATGTTGTTGCTAGAAAACTGTATATTTCAGTGTTTCATTTACAAATTCAGTGCCTGCTTCCGTCAAAGAATAAATTGCCTATGTTAAATTAAAAAATGGTAAGCTGGTATATTGCAATAGAAAATGGATGGCAAGCTGAAAAACAGGTTCATAGTTATTAGGCATCTCATCCAAAGGAGGACATCCTCAGGACTGCAGCATACAGATGTACATGCTGTAGGAATAGAACCTCAAGCCTCTCCATTAAGATGCAAGTATTCTACTTGTGGTGCTACTAACATAGCTTTAAAACTTTATACCACAATAGAGATACCATTTGCTAAACAAAACAGTTGCACATTATAAATAGACTTTGCATGAGCAGCAGTAAACTTCGCTTCCCTTAAAACTCAGTTCCTTGAAAATGCACTTAATTCCACCTGCTAACTCTAACTTGGGCATTTCGCTTTCTCTCTCACAAACATACCACAACCCTCAAGGCCTCAACCTTAGTACAAGAAATCTGGACAAAGCCTAAAATAAATAGGGACAGATTATAAATATGGCTCTCATAAACTTAGAAAATTGCAAGAGTAACAGGATTTGTGTTAGTATGCATTTTTCTAAATGATATGACACCTAAAACTGAAATGTCTCATTATTTAGCAACTTCAATCCTTTTTAGGAGGAATATGGGGCAAAAATCTGGACATTCTGCAAAAACCTGGGCAGCTGAGGGGTATGCTACCTCCCTCTTATACACACACACCAAATAATTCTGGTCAGACTTGAATTAGTTCTGGGAAGGTTGCACTGAACATCACCGTGCTTGATCTGAAGTGGGTGAAATCCTGGTAGCCAGTGATAACTGATCTGCAGCTCAGCAATGTGGAGCATTAAAGCATTTTTAGCAGAACATTGTTTCATCACTACCTATTGTGTTTGCACATAAGCTGTAGCTATTTCAAACATTTGCCTTTTTTGATTACTACAGAGTACATTTACCCACCAGAGCTATTGTGTTTTGACTTCAGTGTGGAGCTTACCTAGTTGTTGCAGGGCTTGGCTTTTAAGTAAGGTAGCAATGCTTATTTACCATATACCATTAAAGCCACCCAACTACAAGTGTACTAACACACAGACACTGCTATAAGACACTGGTCTCCAATAAAATGTAATGAGCTTCTGAAAATACTGTAATCCTGTCCTTTTATTACAAATACTGTCATATGCATTTCAATACCCAAGGCTTATACATTATCTAGTTATGTAAATATTCTCTGCATGGCAACGAAAAGGCTTTCAATGCTGGTAATTCTTTAACAATATGCTTACTAAAGCTTACTTGCATCTTACAATCTCCGACAAGCTTACCTGATGTTCATTAAACATGGCTACTTAAACAGCACAACAGGGCACTGTGACAGCATGCAGTTCCTGAATAATAAGAAGCATAAATCAACAGTATAAAAATCTGATAGAAAACCAGAACATTCTGCAAAATCAAGGACAGATGAAAAGCCATGGTCATATTTGTGATCTACCTTGGATGGGGGAATACTCTGCACACATACACTGCATAACTGCTCCTTGCCTTCCTTGGACACATCCAGAGCCACTACAATGGGAGGTGGGGTGCAATAAGTATGTCATAATTTGAAATGTTTCTGGCTGACAGTGATGGCTCTGACACTCATACCTCTCAACTTCAGAGCAAGAAATCTGGACAAAGCCATACATAGAACTAGAAGTGGGACACAGGCCCAAAAATAAGGCCAATTTTTAAATATTGCTCTTATTAACTTAGATAATAGAACAGTAGTAGATCTTGCATTAGTACGAATTTTCTGAAGGGTATAAAATCTGAAACTCAAATGTCTGCCATTATTTTCTAACTTCAATCTTTAATGACTTGCCACTAATTTGCCAGAAAACCACAATTTTATGAAAAACAGACCAAAATGTGATGCAAAAATACCTGTCAAAAAAGGGACACCTTTTTAATATTAACATTGTTAACTTGAGCAGCTAACAAAATAAGAGCATCTACATGCATTTCTGAAATAAAAGTAATCTATAACTCTGATCATTATAATTGTAAACCCTCCACATTTTCTTCCAAAATTGCCATTTTGGAGGAGGGATTATTAGGGGAGAGCAACATTTTGAGCAAAATTGGGGACAATTGAGAGGCTTGGATAGTCCTAATCTACAAAGTGATTTGCACGCACCTCTCAACCTCTTAATGCAGGAAATATGGACAAGGCCCAAATATATTGGGGGGAACATACAAACACTACTAAAAATTGCTCTTGTATAAACTTAAGACAGTCTTGCATTAGCATGCATTTTTCTGAAGGTTATGACGTCTGGAACTCAATGTCTGTCATTTAGTGACTTAATTTTTAAATGATTTGCTAGAAAACCACAACTTTTATGAGGAACAAACCAAAAATAAGAAGCAAATATCTATTCATTCTGCAAAGATATGGACAACTGAGAGGTATAGTTCAACCGGGGCTGTCTGAGTTTGCTACCCCCCCTCACAAAATCATGGTCAAATGGAGCCTCCCCCCTGCAGCCATTCCAATGTCCCATTCCTTGGTTATTTTGCCCCATTTACCATAAACACTAATGTGCATATTGCTTTACTTCTGCGATGATTTAGGATTTCATTTGAAAGTTTTATTTTGCATTTTACAGCACAAACCCTAATACATATCTGTTAAACAAAGCAATGCAGTCTCACAATGAAAATAGACTAACATTCAAACTTCTCTGCCCTTGAAACTCACATGCATTGAAACAGTATTGAAACCCACATTCAAAGAAAATACATTTTGCCAGTGGCAGATAAATAAACTCTGGGCTGTCTTCAAAATCATAGGCCCCTCGAACATAACATACACATGCTCTTTGATACACCTTCCTGACTGTATTACATTATATTCCTTGTACAATACAGTACAGTTGTTAGAGGGCATTTTAAATTTGTTTTGAACATTTTTCCAGTAAACAATGAAACAAAATGCATGCACCAATGACAAAACTGCCCAATTCAGAACATTTCCATCATAAAAAGTCTACTCAACCTTCTATAGTCCACCAGTATCAGTAAAAAATATGCACAATCTCTGAAGTAGTAAAATCCACATTAAAGAAATTTGTAACTAATAAAGAGGTTGCTGCTAGCAAACACTTTATATGTCATTGTTTAATCTACAAATAAAGTGCCTGTTACCCTTGAAGAATAAATTGCCTTTGTTGCATGCAATAAAAAAATGATAAGCTAGTAATATAGCAATAGGGAATGGATAGCAAACTGATAACAGGTTCATAGTTACTAGGTATCTTTGCCAAAAGAACTGCAGCATCCACCCCCTTTACAACACAGTACAGTATCAGCAATGCATGTACCTACTATGGGAGTAGAACCCACAACCTTCAGCATCAAAAGCAAGTACACTATCCTGTTGTGCTATTAACAGTGCAAGCAGACTAAACATAAGCAGCACTAAACTTTTGCTCCCCTGCAGCTCTCAGCTCCTTGTAAAATCTGCTCAACACTCAGCTGTATCTCTGAACGTTGCAGCACAAGAAATCTGGAAAAAGCCAAAATTTATTGGAGGGGGGACAAAAGGCCAAAAAGCAGGGACACATTTTAAACATTGCTTGTATAATGTTGGAAAGTTGCTAGAATAAAATGCTGCATTACCACCATACATTTCACTGCCACGTCTTGAACCCAGGGGACCCTGTGCAAAACAGTCAGAGCAACATACCACTACGCCAAATCAGCTGTTTTGTGAAAGAGGAAGACTGAAACTTAAATGGCTATCATTTAGTGAATTCAGTTCTCACCATAGCACAGCTGTCAACCTCTTAGCACAAAATACCTGAACAAAGCCAATAATGGGTGACTACAACCCCCAAACATTCAGTGAATTCAGTTCTCACCATAGCTCTCATCCTCTTAGCAAAAAACACCCAGACAAAGCCAGTAAAGGGGGAATATAGCCCCCAAACATATTCAGTGAATTCAGTTCTTACCATAGCTCTCAACCTTAGCACAAAACCTGGATGAAGCCAATAAATACCTGAATAAAGCCAATACTGGGTAAATACAGCCCCCAAACATATTCAGTGAATTCAGTTCTTACCATAGCTCTCAACCTTAGCACAAAGCCTAGATGAAGCCAGTAATGGGGGGAATACAGTCCCAAAGACAGGGATACATTTCAAATATCCATCTTGTACACTTAGAAGAAAATTGCTAAAATAAAAGCTTTTGTTACCATGCACTTTCTGAAAAATATGTAGTCTGATATTGAAATGAGTGTCCATTTTTTTAACATTTGTTAACCAGGAAAGTCTGACTTGGAAAAAAAGCTAATTTTTAGCAGAGGCCCAGGGAGAAACACTCCAGACAGCCAAGAATCAAACCAGAGAATGTGTAGCCGTCAGGCAACAAGGACACATACAGAAACCACAGATTTTATGAGGAACAGAAAAAGTAAGAGGGAAAAACCTGCAACATTTTTACAAATGGTGGTGGGTAGGGAATTCAGGCTCTTGCCACTTGGGCCCAAGGTACAGGGTTCAAGCCTTATTCTCTACCCCCCACCATGTAACACCTGGGGCATTTTACACAAACACACACACAAACACACATGCACACACACTCTGAAAGTGTCCCATCTTCCATACATTTCCTCACGCTTGCGAATCCACACACACGCACACACTACTCACTCTGAAAGTGTCCCATCTTCCATCCGTTTCCTCCCACTTGCGAATCCATCCGCTTCAGGTCCCATCTTCCATCTGCTTGCAAATCCGTCCGTTTCAGTTCCTGCTCGAATCCTCCCACTTGCAAAACCATCCATGTGAGTTCCCACTCGCAAACTTGTAAATATGAGCGAGAGCAATGATGTCAGCACGCCTGCGACTGGACTGTCAGCACGTTCTTCTTCTTAAAGAAAAACGCAATAAAAAAAAAAAAAAAAAACTTTTTTTTAAAATTACAGCATTAACTAGTCAGCCGATTCCAGGGGGGTGCAAGTACACCCCCTTGCACCTGCCTGCGGGCGCCCTTGACTGAAGGAATTAAGTTTTTGATTTTTTGCTATGGGGGTCCATTTTACATAAAACTGTAGCTTTCTATCAAATTACTGGCAGTGGGAGTGGTAGATCTTTAAGGACTGAAGTCATAAAATAATGATAGGCAGACAGACATTACATTTGATTTTCAGACTTTATCCTTCAGAAAATTCATGCTATGCAAAATCTGTTATTCTGTCAACAGTCTAAGTTTGGAAGAGTAGTATTTTAAACAGTGTCACAGTAGTAGACTAGTACAAGTTAATTTTATTTTCATATAATAGAATTGTATTTTAGTTTTATATCAGTTCAACGTTTTATACAAGTTCAGATATTAATAATATAAATAAAGCAGTTTTGTTCAGGTTTATATTTTTTATTATTTAATGAAGAAGGCTAAAACACAGCCAGAGCTAATTTTATTTTTATAAAAGAAAATTGCAATTTAGTTTTGCACAAGTTCAGATATTAATATAAATAAAACACTATTGTTCTTCTGCTTATTTTGTGTTTCATGATCATGTTTTGGTTGCCTGTTCTTCAGTTTGCATTTAAAAGTTGGTATGCCACAATTACATTGGAGTGAGCAGGGTTACATAATTTTGTATGTAAAATATGTTAATCAGCATACAGATTTGTCCATATTTTCCATGGGTCTTTGTCCAGATTTTTGATGCATCCAGGTTGAGAGGTATGACCATTGCACAGTTTACCTCAATCATTGTACCTGACCTAAGATAACAGTGTATGCACTACAGTCTTTCAATGGACTGGATTTCTCAGACTTTTCAATGTTATAAGTAAAATGATTGCAGTTTCGTTGAAATTAGTTATCCAATATTTTGTCAAGTCCCAAGTTTTACAGCTTTCTAAAATTTGTTTTATAGTCCTTTGCACAGAGCAGTCCTTGACCTCTTAAGTATCAGGTTGTAGGCATAGACAATAGTTGACATTATCATAAATTGATCACTACATCATTTAGAACAGTGAGAGAGTGTAAGTCCTTGAACCAAGCCAGGTATTTCACCAAGTGTGAAGCATCATTTAATTTGTCCACCTATATCTTAGATATGCAGATGGCCAAATAAGTCTCCACTCAGTTTACTGCTCCTTTGACCATGACCAAATCTTTTTAGTTCTGCTGTAAGAAGCTTTTGGTTAACTTTGAGGTGCACAATTATGCTAAATTGGAATTATGTGATGTGCACTTTTCTATTTTTACAAAAGGTTTTACCTTTGTACACCCATTCATCTAACATTAGCCAGACCTTTATTGATTTTAAACTGTTTTTACATAAGATTAATTCTGAATTATTATATCCTAATAAATTTGGAAATAGTTCCTTGGTATCCTTTAAGCATAAGAACACATTTACTCCCACTACATGATGTTCTACAGAATTTTTAATCTTTAGTTGAGCAGGATATTTGGCAACTATGCAACAACTTGGTTTCTAGACACTCTAACCTATCTAATATAGAGAGGGAAGTTTTGAATGAACTTACTCATATAAGGGAGATGTGTGTGATGAAACCTAACAAAGGGGGTGACATTGTTCTTATGGATGTGGTGCAATATTCTGGGAAAAATGCAGAATATGTTATATAAGACTACTAAGTATTCCTGAGTATCCAAAAACAAGGTGAATATTGCTTACCATAAACTGGACATATTCCTGGATGACTTGCTTATGCAGAATTCTATTGATAAGGGTCTATATGATTTTCTCAAATAAGACAAGATAAAGCCAGAATACCCTCCTTCATCAGCATACCAAAAGTGCTTAAGGACATAGAAGACCTCCCTTATGCCTAATTGTGGCTGCTAGTGATTCCAAAACATACCCCCTGGCTACTTTTAAGGACAGGAAGCTCAAAAAAAAGTTTATGATACTAAGCTTCATATATTAAAATATTCTTTGCATTTTCTGGAACTCTTAAGGACCATTTAGTATTCTAGTGATGTTTTGTTTGCCACTATTGATACTACAGACTTGTTTGCTGTTATTCCTCTCTCTCTATAGACATTGAATGGTTTGAACAAGCATTGCTCTCCTGCAGTATCTTGAATAATGGCAACATTGGACTTAAAACTGAATTTATGGAGCTTGTTCAGAATAACAACTTTGTATATTTTGATGGGGAATTTTTTAAACAAAGTAATGATATAGCTATGGTGGTGGCTTGTGCCCCCATCTTCACCAGCTTGGTGCTTTTAACTTGTGAACCCACCTTTATTTTAAATTCTCCATATTTTAAGCAATGTTATCTTTACACCCTGTTCCTTGATGACAGCTGTATATTTTTGGTCTGGTTATCTGGAATACGTTCTGTCCTTTATGGACTATATACATGGTAGTACTACTTTTTTAAAATTTACTTATGACATAAATACAGACGCTTTTCATTATTTGGATGTATATATTAAAAACGATTCTGTATGTGGTTGTTATAGGAGCAAAATTTATAGAAAGGGCACCTTCTCAGATTCTTAGTCGCATTTTTTGAGGGATCATCCTATGACTCTGAAGTGGAATATTGTTAAGGGACAGTTTATCAAAGTTGTGAGGATGACTTCAAATTTTGAGGATTTGATTAAGGAATATGATTAAATTCCTGAGTCTGTCTTGCACAGGGGTACCCAAGTACACTTATTACCACTGTTAAAAATGAGGTTATCCAGGGGTGGGTAAAAAATGCTTTCCCATGTTGGACATGAACAATGATGGGCCCAATGTTCTTAGCAATAATACTACATATGTTATAGATAATGCTGAATTCCAAAGAGCATTATTTTTGGAATATAATTTTTATAACCACGTAGTGAAGAACATTAGTTTGAAATACTGGGAGAGATTTAAAGCTTTACCAAGCCCCCTGGCACCTTTTTCCAACCCACTGATTGTGGTTTATAAAAAAGGAAGAAATCTAAAAAAGTTGTATGAGACCCACTGAATATCCAGCATTATGAAGAAGAAAAAGAAGTTATGTCTTACCATAGCGTTCCATCTGTGTTGTTGATCTTCTTCCATTCATCACTGATGGGGCTTGGAACTGTGTCGGCCTAATACCAAGCTCGCGTACACCAAAAACTCTTGAGCTAAGCTGCTAACCACAATGCCCTTCTCCCTGTTACCTCAGATTGAGTTTGTATAAGACATATAAAAATAAAGCAGAGGCCATTTCTGCACAAAAACCTTGACACACCATTAAGACCCATGAGACCCACCAGGAGCCTTTGGTGGGGGAGGAGGGTGGGATGTGATGAATTGAAGAAGATCAACAGCACAGATGGAACATTATGGTAAGACATAACTTCTTTATCTGATGTTGTTAATCTTCTTTCCATTCATCACTGATGGGACAGAATCCCAAGCTATCTGAGAAACCTGGGTGGCCCATATGGAAGAACATTCCTGAGCACCATTGAGCCAAAGGCCGCTTTTCCCCTGGAGACCATATCCAACTTGTAATATTTGATGAAAGTGTGTGGTTTAACCCAAATGGCTGCTGTGCAAATGTTGTCCATAGAGGCTCAGGAGTAAAAAGCTACAGAGGTTGCTATAGCTCTAGTTGAATTTGCTTTGATATTGTGAGGTCTAGGGTTGTTTGTACGTGAATATGAAAAGGAAATACAATCTCTGAGCCACTTTGATAAAGTGACTTTTGACACAGCATATCCCATCCTTGGACCAGAGAAGGAAATAAAAAGTTGGTCTGTCTTGTGGATAGATTTAGTCCTGTCTATGTAAAAATGTAGTTGCCGATGCACATCCAAGGAGTGTAGGCAGTATTCTCCTTTATTGGAATAGTTCAGGAAAAACACTGGTAGCTCAATGGATTGGTTCACAGAAAAATCAGAAACTACTTTGGGGAGAAAGGATGGATTAGTACGTAGAGATACTCTGTCTTTATGAAATATCAGGTACGGCCTCTTGA
The DNA here is from genome assembly GCF_019279795.1 of Protopterus annectens. NCBI lineage: Eukaryota > Metazoa > Chordata > Ceratodontiformes > Protopteridae > Protopterus > Protopterus annectens. The sequence goes on from NC_056728.1 coordinate 1,690,406,940, forward strand.
TGCATAAGGCCTGTAATTCTGAGATCCGTCTAGCTGAAGTGACAGCTACCAAAAAGAGAGATTTCCATGAGAGAAATTTGAGATCACATTTTGCAGCAGAATCAAAAAGGGATTGAGAGAAAGACTGCAGTACTAGGGAGAGATTCCACGTCTCTAAGGGATGCCTAATTGGAGGTCTGCTGTATAACACTCCTTTGAGAAAGGTTTTTCACAGGCGAATGGACATAATTGGAATGCCCTGTACTCCGTTATGAAAATTGGAAATTGCTGCTAAATGGACTCATATGGTAGAGGTTGATGCTCCATTTTCAAAGAACTCAGAAAGGTATTGAAGGATGAGAAAGACCGGGGCTGAGAAGGGATCTAGCATCTGTTCTTTAGAATAAAGAGAAAACCTTTTCCATTTATCTCTGTAAAGTATTCTGGTGGATGGTTTATGGGAGGCCAGAATGATATCGCAAACAGGTAAGGAAAGGGCTTCCTGCCTGGTGACTAACAGAAGTGGAGAAACCAAGCCCTCTGCTTGAGAGTGGACAGATTCAGGTGAGTCAACCCTCGGGGGGTGAGAAATTAAGTCTGGATGAGTGTCCAGGATCCACGAAGGCTGTAACAGATGAGGCCGGAGGAAGGAGAACCACACTTGACGAGGCCAGACTGGGGCAATGAAGATCACCTTGTATCTCAACTGAGTGGCTTTCTTTAAGTATAGAGGTATCAAAGGAATTGGGGGATAAGCGTAGAGGAGACCCGTGAGCCAATCATGAGTCAGTGTCTCTTGGGAACTCCTCCTCTGGGGGAAAGAGGGCAAAGTAGCTGCTGCAGTTGTTGTTTGAAGGGGATTTCGAAGGGGAGGCAAAGAGGTTGCAGCAGGGCTGGCCCCATTGGCTGAAATTTCTGCCGTCACTTTGGGATTGAGAAACCACTCATGTGGAAGGAGAATGCATCTGCTCAACCTGTCCGCAATCACATTGGAACTCTCTGGGATGTGCATTGCTATAAGAAAGTGGTCGGAAGCTATCGCCCAGTGCAAAATTCTCATGGCCTCTTGATATAAGGGATAGGATTTGGTTCCTCCTTGCTTGTTGATGTACCAGACTACTGACATATTGTCTGACTGAATTGCAATCATTCCAGGGGGGAGGAGTGAATGTAATGCCTGCAATGCCAACAGCACAGCTCTTAACTCCAGAACATTGATATGCAGGTTGGCATTTAAGCTCGACCACGTGCCTTGGACTGTCTTTACCTAAATATGGCCCCCCACCCTATCAGGGAAATGTCTGTGGTCACAGTGCCATTGGGTTGAGAGGTCTGAAAGGGGTGACACCAAAGTTCTGTGTCTGGCCTCATCCACCAGAGGAGATCTTGCTTGTAAGAGTTGGTTATGAGTACCTGTTAGTTTAGGGGGTGAAGATTTGCAAACCACTTGGACAATAGGATCCATTGTAACAGTCTCATGAGCAACCTTGCCAGAAGAGCTATCAGAATGACTGCAGCCATGGACCGCAGAGCCTGGAGAACTTCCCTTGCTGACACCTTTTTTTGACAGAGTATCACACGCACTTGTAATCTTAACCTCTGAAGCCTGTGAGCTGGCAGAGATACCAGGCAGGATCAAGTATCGAAAACTGCCCCTATAAATTCCAGCTGTTGGGTAGATTCTAAGTTAGATTTTTCCTAATGTACAGTGATGCCTAGGGACTCCACTAGTGAAAGGGTGTATTGGAGGGCCATAGTCAGAAGATGCTTGGTGGGGGCAGAGAGGAGCTAGTCATCTAAATATGGAAACACCTGGAATCCTTGAAGTCTCAGATGAGCTGTCACCACTGCTAGACATTTTGTAAATACTCTGGGGGCCATCGAGAGTCCGAATGGCAGGGCTTGATACTGGTAATGATTGGCTCCTAGCCGGAAGTGAAGGAGACTCCTGGAGCGTTTGTCCATTTTTATGTGGTAATATGCATCCCGGAAGTCTATCGAACACATCCAAACATCCTCCCTTAAAAATGGGAGAATGGATTGAATAGTAACCATGTAGAACTTGGTTTGTACAACTGATTTATTTAAATGACTGAGACTCAGAATGAGTCTCCAGTCTCCGGTCTTTTTTGGCACTAAAAGAATCTTGAGTAAAACTGGATCCACATTGGTCTGGAGGGACTAGTTGGATGATTCTTTTTTGAAACAGCTTTCTTATCTCTGAAGCCACTTCTTCTGTTTGATTGGGTGGAACATCGGGAAGGTTTTTTTGTAGGTTATGGATGGGAGGGTAGAGGGATTTAGTAGCTTCTGGAGATTATTCTCTGCACACATTGATCATTTGTAATAGACCGCCAAGCAATTTGGTGCAGAGAAAAATGATCCCCAACTGCTTCCAGAGGAAAACAATTGGGCAACGCTTCAGGAGCATTGATAAGACTACCCAGAGAAAGAATCCCTGGAATCTTGGTATTGGGGACCCCCTCTGTCCCTAAAGGGGTGTCTTCTACCATTGGAACCCCCTCTGCCTCTGGGGGAATCTTCGCCACGTGCGTTATGGAAAGGACCCTGAGATTTCTTGTGTCAGATTTTCCCACTCCTCTGGTTCCTGGAAAATGAATGTTGAGGCTTGGAAAAACATAGGCCAATGGCATATAGAGTCTTTCCATCTTGCTAACACCTGACCAGTGTGTTCTTCACTTTAGAACGAAATAAGGAAGATGGTTCAACAGGGGTGTACAAAAAGGAGGACTTGAAGGAGTCCACGAGGTCACAGATGCGCATCCAGGCATGACGCCTCATAATTATGCCTGCAACCACAGCTTTAGCCACCCCTTCAGTTGCATGGGAGAGCAGCCTCATGGACAAATTGGAAATAGATTCAAGGGTGGCAAGTTGAGAGGCAACCTTGCCCTGTGCCTTGTCAGAAACATGACCCACGATGGGTCCAGAAAGTTCAGTAATCAGATCTTTTTGGAGCCTCATGAAGTCTGCCAAGTAGTTTAGGGATCAGACAAAAAAAGGTTGCTGAAGCAAAGACTCACTTCTGCAACCTGTCCACAGCCCGGGACTCCCTGTTGGGTGGGTGAACAGCAGGACTTTCTTCCACTAGATCGTTTTTACTGGCCGCCACCACCACAATAGCATCAACTGGCAAACCTCTGGACCAGTGTGGATGCTCTTCTGGGGGGAAAGAATCTTATCCGGTCTCTGGGGAATGGCCTCAATAGAGTCATGGTTCTGCCAAGCATGCTGCATGATGAGCTGGATTAACTCGTCAGCGGGTGGGGTCACCCAAGAGGTAGAAGGCTGGGAGCAAAAAGCCTGCAGGAACATGGACTCCGAGGAAGGGTTGGAAGGCTTTCAGCCCCCCCCATCTGTTTTAATATTTCTAGGAAGTCACTGAAGGAGACATCATCCAGGAGTGACCGTGGGGACCCCTCCCCATCATTGTAACCCATGTCTTCTGTTAAAGACTCTTCAGGATAGTCTGTGTGCTTCCTTTTGCATGCCTTCTTCTGAGGAGGTTCTTCAGTGGGAATATCTGAAGAAGACTCAGAAGGATGGGTACCCCAAACTGGGGTTTCCTGATGCTTCTCCTCCTGGTGTCCTGGGGTGGTGGCTCAGGGTAGCTGCAGCTCAGAGGGAGCAGGGTGAAGTTCCAGTGTCTGAGGAGTGCTTCCCGAAGCAAGCACCCACTGCATCTCTAGGAAAGCAGGCCCACCTGAAGAAGAGTGGGAGCCCAGAACTGAGGACAAAATCAGAATCGGGGTCACACTCCACTCCATCGGACCCACTCCCAGGGATTGGGGCAGGCGTTATCCCTAGATCGAAGGTTGGAACAGATAAAACTCTCAAAACCGTGCCCTGGATCAAAGACTCTGCCCCTCAACCATGAGTCTGAGGAAGGAACGGTTCCATCAGAAACAAAAACCAAAGGGATGGCTTCAAAGCCTCAGTGACAGTCACTATTGGTGCCAAGGAATGGGGTTCCACAAAGGATGTCAGAGCAATGGACTTCGGAACCGACGGGTCCAAAGAAGGAGTATACGTCAGAGTCCTGGGAGAGATAGACCCAAGTCCCAGAAGGGGATAAGTCTTAGGAACATTTGGTATCCCTCTGGCCATCAACAGCTGATCCAACAGGCACACCACATCAAGTTTGGACAGACTTCTCATGGACACTCCTGAAGGGGAGTCGGGATCGATCCAAAAAAGGGGTGTACATTTGACCCAGGAACGGATCCAAGGAGGGGGAGTATTGGGTCCATAGAGTCTGAGATAGTGACACCATAGTCTCTAATTTGGAGACAGGTAGTAGAGTAATCACTGGAGCATTAAAAAGGCTCAGTGCCAAGGAGGTGCTTGGAGCTGATATCATCGGTTCCAAAGAAATTGCATGGGTTGGAACCATTTTCGATGTAGTCAAAGGCAAAGTTGGTTTCATAGCTGTAGTTGAAGACAAGGTTGGTGCCGTAGCTGAAGTGGAAGGCAAGGTGGGTACCGTAGCTCGGGGGTCGAAGGTGGCACCAACATTGAGAATCCAGTAATGTCCATGGCTTGAGTCATAAGAGTAATCAGAGCAGAGCTCAGAACAGTAGTAGTCAGAGCCAAATGTAGCAAGTCTATGCTCCGAGGAAGTTTTGTGGGTGTTATATTTATGTGACTTACTCCTATCACCAGCCAGTGAAGAGGGATCAGAATGGGGACATTTCTTGTCCTTTATTGGAGGAGTTGAGACCTCTGACACAGAAAGGGCCTCTGAGAAAGGAGAAGCAAGAAGTCCTTTCAAAATCAATTTATTCTTTCTTTCATTCAGCATCCGCTGACTGAAACTTTGGCAAATTTGACAATGGCGTTTAAAAGAGAAATGAAAAACTCCCAGACAATAAACACAGTCATTGTGAGAGTCGCTGTTTGGGAGTTTACCATTGCAAGAGGTGCAATGTTTAAACCCGAAGTCCCTTTTTTATCAGACATTTCCACAAACAGCCTAAACACAAGTTAACTAGAATATCAAACAAGGAAAACACATAGAAAGGAAAGAAAAGGAAAGAAGATACCAATGATGGTATCAAGAGATACCACAAAGGTAAAGAGAGGGCATACCAACGATAGTAAAAAGAATTACCCAATGGGTAGAGCTGGTTAGGAAAGTTACAATAACCGTAAACGAGTGAAGTAGAAGGGAAATAGATTTAGGGAGTGACTAAATAAGAGATATATATCCAAATATCTAGAAAAAAAACAAGAAAAATACCATTTAGCTTGAGAGCTCGGTGAAACGCTGCTATATGATTATGCAGCAAACGAGATCTGAGGTAACAGGGAGAAGGGCATTGTGGGTAGCAGCTTAGCTCGAGAGTTATTGACGTATGTGAGCTTGGTATTAGGCTGACATGGCTCCAAGGGGCTTGGAACCGAACTCATCAGTGATGAATGGAAAGAAGATTAACAACATCACATTACATATTTTAAGGTAAAATTGGGTACATTTAAACATGGTTCCTGTAGCCAGTGCCCTTCTCTGTTGAGTAAATCTGAACATTTTTGAACAATGTGCAACAAACATTTAACCTCTGAAAAAAATTTAATTATAATAGTAAGGAGGTTATTTGCCTTGCTGTTTGTGAAGCATGTACTGCTTTTTATGTTGGAAAAACTGAGAGGTTCATTAAGAAACATATTTTTGAACATGTATATGATATAAATGAGGACCTCAATGCAAATGCTTTAGCTAAAAAATAAAAAAAACTGTGAAACTAGTACATTTTTGGGTTTTTGTATTACAGGATATGGTGTTGGACTCTTTGGTGGGGAGCCTGGGAAACATGCATTGAGTATCATGAACTGTACTGGCAACTTTTATTGGGTGCCAGTCTGAAAGCAGGCTTGAATGAGTGTTTTTCCATAGGTCTGGTGATAAAAATGAGGGCTGTCAGACTTTAAAACTGAGATTTGTTTGTTTTTAACAATATTTGTAGACTTTATAAGGTTTTAGATTTGTCATATGTTTTATATGTATTGGTTGCAAGGCTTTTATATATATGCATCATATTATATTAATCTTTGTCATATTTATTTGTCATGTCTCTTTAAATGTTTTAATCTCTTTATTTTATTGTGATCAATTGTTTAATTTTACTTAATTATGTGTGCTATATAAATGGCTTGGTTTGCATTTTTACTTTGTTCTGAAGAAGTCTGAATGAGAGTAAGACAAAAGCACTTAATTTCTAAAAAATCTGCTTTTTTATAACCACATGGTACCATTTTTGGTGTGCAGATCATAACATTCTTTATGCACATAGGTTCATAGGTTGGTACTGGGCTATCTGCCCGAAGGCATATATTAGTCCAGCCACGTTGTGCGGTATTCACCGCCCCTTTAGTAGTTCCCTAGACCCTTGTACTAGCAGCTAGTACCATTGGCCCCTATCTAGTAGTGCTGTTGGTGTGATCCCCGGTGTGAACTTTCTGTTACCCATCCACTCATCAAGGTTCCTCTTGAAGAGTGATAGTGAGGGGCTCTGTCTTATGTAGATCAGGACCCTGTTCCATAGTAAGGGAAGCCTCTGCGAAGGCAATCTATCCCTTCAGCATGTTCTATTCATTGTTGTGTTGAGGTTTATATCCCTAGAGCGTGTAGCTCGAGTAGATTTGGTTTTGCTAAGATGGAACATGTTCAACAATTCTGGGTTGGACATGGCTCTGTACGTTAGACAGAGATCGCCTCTGAGAAAGCAGTATGCAACAGAGAACAGTCTTAGCCTTTTCAATCGTGCTGCATAGGGTAACTGTTTGAGGCCAGTAATCCTCTTGGTTAGGTACCTCTGTGGTCTCTCCAGCTGCTGGAGATGTCTAGCCAGGTACATTCCAATTGGTGCATTGTACTCAATAATGGGTCTGATGAGGGAAGAGTAGAGGGGCACCATTACATCCTTAGATCTTGATGCGAACCCTTTCATGATCAGATGGGTCACATAGAAGGATTTTCTAACCACTTTGGCAACATGGTTATCAAAGGAAAGCTGACTATCTAGTTGAGTCCCTAGACCCCTTATTTCTTCTTCAGATTTCAGGGGATTACCTCCTATGTTGTAGTTTGTGGGTACTCTGTTTTTTCCAAAGGGGATTACTACGCATTTTTTTGCATTTAGCTTGAGACCATGGCTTTGACACCATGCATCAGTCTCATTTAGGCCCTTTTGGAGGATCTCCATGTTGGCCGGAGACTCTATTATAGCACCCAGTTTGCAGTCGTCCTCAAACTTAGTCAGCCACAGCCCTTTCGTGCTTGCCTGTACTTCTGAGAAGTATATGCCAAACAGGAGGGGCCCCAGGACAGAGCCCTGAGGCACACCACTCAGTGTTTTTAGCTTTAGATAGAGCCTTGTTAACAAACGTATCAGTAATAATTGGACTTACACAATCCCCTGGAATGGTAATAGGCCCTGTAGGTGGTTTATATGTTGTTAATAAACAGTACTGATTTATGTTTGCACTATTGATTTTCATTTAAGTTTAATTAGTGTTGAGTTTTGCCCAAGCTTACCAAATACATATGGGGGCAGAGTCCATTGGGAACATTCAAGCTGGTACCTGTGATCTGCAGGGCTACATACTGTCATTATGTCATTATGCTCCTCTGTGCTCAGTATACTGCTTTTGAATCTGGCTCACTACATTATATTTTTCAAATAACTATACCAAAAACTCTTATAGCAATATGTGCACTTAATTTGGGGGATGTGTTGCCAGAACTACTTTAAAGGAAAACACCACATTTGAACTCAAACAAAATTTATTCTTCATTGATTCTTTGTTTTCTGAACTATTTATATGCTTCAAAACTACTCCAAATGCTTATTGTACAATTATAGAGTGTTACGCACAAAATGGCAGTCAATGTGGTCTGCCAGGATAAAGTGATCTCATTTTTTTGCTTTTGTTTCTTGCTCCCAGAAGCATTTCAAGTCCTCTTTATATGAGACATGCTAAACAGAAGGAAGTGGTGGTGTTTTCTCATGCCATTAAGATAGAATGGCAGGAGTGTGTTGCAATGTCATCTAACACACTTTCTGTAAAAGTGTTGCTACTATTTTTCCTTGAGTGAGCTTTATTTCCTTGAGTGAGCCTTATTTATGTGTCTGTCAGAGTTTGTTGTATGCTATAAATAGCTGTTAGCTACATTCTACAAAAGAAAGTAGGTAAATAGCAGGATTTTGTAGAGGGGTTCTTTTTAGTTCTAAAGGAATTGACAGAAATGTTTGTTGAAAAAGTCAGCTATACTACTGGAGGAGGAGGGGATGGAAGGTGAGGGGGTGTTTAGTTTTCCTGAGTGGAGTATAGAGTTTATTGTGGACAAGAATTGCTTAGGATTGTGTTGGGAGGAGTTTAGGGTAGACTGATAAAAAAGGGCTTTATTTGGTTTTATTTGCTTTTTGACCTTGTTGTGTAATTCAAGGAAGGATTGCCTAGCAGAAGTTTTTTTGTTTGGCACCAGTGTTTCCATGTTTTGTCCCTGATTTTTATTAGGTCTTGGGTGGTTTTTTGAAGGCAGAGGGAGATTTTAGTTTTGACTCTGGCATTTCTTGGGGGGGGCATGAGAGTTTAGGATTTTGAGAAAGGTGGCATTAGAGAAGTTGACAGCTTCATCTAGATTGAGGTATTTTAGTAGTGTCCAGTTACAGTTTTGGAAGGAAGAGTTAAAGTAGTGGGGATTAAAATTAGTTGTATTATAGATTTGTTTATGGATAATCAGATAGGTATTTTTTACATGGTGTTTTAGAAGGAAAATGGGGGTATGGTCACTGAGGCTGTCGGGTAGACAGCCTGTTGTATAAGAGTGGGGATCTTTGTTGACTGGTATCTAATCGAGGATGGTATGGTTGTTGGGGTTTTTATTTATGTGGGTGAGGGACTGAGTTAGTTTGGAGAAGCTATGTAGATTTATGTGTAAAGTTGGGAGGTCATTTTTACAGGATAGCCAGTTTGTGTTAAAGTTTCCGAGGATAATGGTTTCTTGGGGAAAAGAAAGATTGGCCCAGTTTAGGAGATTTTACAGAATAGGAATATTCTGGCCTGGGGGGAAGTAGCAGCTGATGATGTTTATGGTTTTATTTGGGTTTATTTTGAGGTTGGCATATAAGATTTCTTCTTTTCCAATTTGGGGGAACGAATTGGTATTTTGAATGGTGAGGTGGTGTTTAAATATGAGTACTATGCTGCCACCTTTCTTTGATAGTCTACCTGCGTGAAGGATGCTATAGCTGGGGAGAGTATTTCCTCATTTTTGATGTGGGGTTTGAGACAGGTTTCTGTTAGGATGAGGATGTCTAGGGAGTATATTTTTATGGTGGCATGTAGGTCTTGGATTTCTAATGTTTATGTACATGATAAGGAGATTGGATGTTTTTTTTTCTTGGATGTGATTAGAGGGGGGTGTGGTAAATATATTGATAGTTTACAACTAAAAATACTTTCAGACTTTTCTCTAAATGGCATAGAAATTTTTGATACTATATTTAAGTCATCTTAATATATAAAGAAGTATAAATAACCAGCATTTATAGCTTAGTATATCAGTACTCTGATGCTGTTAATGTAAATGTGTCAGAAGTGACAACTGCATTTAAATCCATGACTGATCTAACTTCTTTGTTTTGCTACGAAAAGCATGGCTACATCGGAAGCAGTTGTGAATCAGTCTAAGTTCTTTTCCTGTCTGCAATAAAGACAATGGAAAATAGTCTCACAGCTTTCTGTCTCTTTTTTTTAAAGCAGTAGGATTAATACCCATATCTAGGACTGACAGCAGTACCTTACTGTGTAAACTACAGATTTCTCTGTGTCTGTGGTATGTAATGCAGTCAGAGACAAATTCATTGGCAAAGTATGTGAGACGTTAAGCTTAAAAAAGTAGGTGCTTCCTTTGATTCCAAGGCAAAGAAATGAAAGTTTTATAAAGTATAATTAGGTTTCTAGTACCTACATAAAACTGAAGCCATATTGGAGGGAAAAAAGCAACCTAAGGATTGAGTTAAACTGTATGAGAAGGTGGAGTTTTCCCTTTAAGGTTTTAGTATTGTTCTCCACAGCTACTGTAGCTATAATTTTACCCCATTAAATATATCCAACATGTCTGATTAAAGAGAAACAAAATGTTTTTTTATATTTTACTCTTCTCCATATAAGATATTATTTAACCTTTGTTTACCGGGAAAGTCTGACTTGGAACTAAGCCAATTTTCAGTGGAGGCCCAAGGGAGAAATGTCCCAGAAACGTCTTTGTAATGTGGGAGGAAACCAGAGCACCTGGAGGAAACCCACACGGATGCAGAGAGGACATGCAGACTCTGCACAGAAGGCATTCCAGCTGTGAATCGAACCAGAGAACCTCCTATTGTGAGGAGGCAATGCAACCACTGCACCACTACGCCATCCTATGCTGTACCAATATATATTTGCTGTGTCAAATATTTATTTTTAGTTGCTACATACTAAAAATATTATTTTAAATTACTTCGTAATCGTGCTTGTTAGTTGTATAATATATCGCATTAGAAATAACATTTTGGAAGTTGTTAGCTCTGTGTATTAATTAGTACATTATGCTCTTAATGGTATACTTTGTGATCATCTTAAATATTTTGACCCTGACAATACAAACTTGTTAATACAGTTAAGCCTTCTGCTTTTAAAACCAGTAATATAAGGCAGATGCTACATAAATTTCAATGTCTCTTGCCATTGCATTTTGCACTTTGTTTTGCACTCTTATTTTGATACTAATGTTCATTCCATTTGCTCTGTATGAATATTTCTGTTTCATTACTTAGACAATTAGATTTGCCAAGGAGTACTGTGACAAAAATCACATCATGTTTCCTGATATTAATGAAGCTGAAAATGCGGATGTCAGTTATCCAAATGACTGCTACATCTTCAAGGGTAACAAGGAAGAGAAGAAACCAACAGTAATGCACTTCCCACTTTTTAACAAAGCGAATTGTAAAGGTATGTGACAGACACGCTTGGAAGACATTTAATTTAGTTAGCATAATAACCTGACAGTTTTAATCTAGCAAATATATGTTTTTCTTTTTATTTATAATTTTTTTGTTAAATTTTCTTTTACTCTCATTGCATTCCACCCATTTGGATAACTGCATCAATTGCACTTATTTGTTCTCTGTATAGTGAGACCCAATCACCATCAGAGGATTTTTGATATAAGTCTCACATCCATATTAATGTCTGTGCAGGTACCCAATGGGTAGGCGTGAAATGGGCAGAACATGTGTCTAATTCACTTAATACAGTGACATAACTGTCGTTCGTCTGGTCAGTACAAAACAAAAAACAACTTTTGTGGGTTTGGTTCAAGCAGCTTTATTACATACAGACACATCAGGACTGAGGCTTAATAACTTAAACAAATTAATAAACAGACTGACTACTGCACTCATGCATATTAAAATGCTGGCTGTTCACTCAAAAATGGCACTGTTGCCTGCACGTGCTATGTATTTATATGCACAGGCCTTCACTTTGAAATGCTTCTTAAAGACACAGCACACACTCTGATCTACATTCTCTCTCTTTGAGAAATAAGTCATGCACAGTCATACTGACAGTGATCTTTGGAATGCAATTGTAAAGAAATAATTCTTTGACATGCAATTATACAGAACTAATTACAAATAAAAACAATCATGTCCAGGTTGCTGCGTATTTTACACTAGGTTTGGAAATACGACCTGATCGTGTGATGTAAAAATGAATACTGGGTTTAGCAACAGGGACTGTCATTGGTGAATGTTCAACTTCAGGGACATCTGGGACATCATCAGGAACATGGATAGGTACTGAGACATGTCTTTCAACAGGGACATTGTCTGGATTGCTCTGAGATCTCGAGTCTCTTTCTACTATGTAAGATCTTGGCTTGGCACATAAACCTCTCACTTGAACAATTTGATCAAAACTTTTCACCATTTGCATCCTCACTATCTCTCCTTCCTTCAATGAACGAAGAAATTTGTTCAATTAATCATTGTAGGACTTCTGGGATAAATGCTTTTTGAATAGTTGGGTTTTCATTGCTCTTGTGTTTTTAGCACTGGGCACCAACAAACTGGAACTGATAGGCAAGGTTGTTCTAGTTTGCCTGGTTAGAAATCTCTGAGCAGGTGAGTGAAGAAAATCATCATGGGATATATTTCTGATATTAAGCAAATTCATGTAAACATTGGTATGTCACACTTTAACCTTTCTAGTAATTGCTTTGCACTTTGCATTGCATGTTCAGCAAGACCGTTTGAATCTGGGTACTCAGGACTACTGGTAACATGGATAAAGTCTCACTCTTTTGCAAATTTCTGAAATAGCTGACTGGCAAACTGGGCACCGTTGTCAGAAATAACTTTGTGTGGACTACCATGGACTGAGAAATGACATTTCAACATCATAATGACTGTACTGGATGTTAGGTTAGGTAGACATCAATCTCGATCCAATGTGAATAAAAGTCTACCAGCACTAACTAATCTTGACTATTCCACAAGAATATGTTTGTAGCTGCTGTTGACCAAGGTAGTTTAGGAATCTGGTTTAGCTGAAGTGGTTCTTTTTGCAAATACAGTTTAATACTGTTGCATACTGAAAGAGATTAAAGTGCTCTTTTGATATCTTTTGACATAGAAGGCCAAGATATTAGTCTTCTCACCCTTCATTTGGTAGCTTCCGAACCTATGTAGCCACGATGCAAAGTTTGGATGTACTGTTGTTATAAAGAAGTAAGAATGATAACTTTAGGACCTTTGAGAATGACACCATCTTCCATCAGCATCTCATCTCTGTAAGGGGAATAAGGTTGCACTTCTAGTGGTACACAAGATTACTTTGACGGCCATCCAACACTGATCAAGTGATTGAGCTTTTGCAAAATTGGATCAGTCTCGGTGTGATTTCTTAGCTCATCAAGTCTAGTGGTAGAAAAATGATGCACTTCCATGACATCAAAGTTAAAATTCTCTACATCAAGCTTTTTCTGTGGTATTTCTGGGTGATCTAGATAAGGTACCAGCAAGATAAAGTAGTTTGCCTTTTCTATAGACTATTTTGAAGTTGTACTTTTGTAATCTGAGCATCATTCTTTGTAGACTTGCTGGAGCTGTGTGCATAGGCTTCTTTAAAATAGTGACTAGAGGTTGATGATCAGTCTCAGTCTGGATAGCTCGGACATAAATATAATCATGGAACTTCAAACATGCAGACACGATGGCTAAAAGTTTCTTCTCGATTTGTGCATACTGCATCTCAGTTTGGGTAACAGTTCTAGATGCATATGCTACTGGTCTAGCTTCTTGAAGAATAACTGCACCAAGACAGAACTTTGAAGCATCACAGGAAGGAATTACTAGTTTGTGGACATCATAGTATCTTAATGTAGGTGGACTGGCAATTTTTGGTTTGAGGTCATCAAATGCTCTTTGGTGTAGTTCCAGCCAGGACAATGTAACATTTTTGCATGTCAGCTCTCTTAAGGGCACTGATAATTCACTGAAGTCTGGTATAAACTTGCCCAAATAGTTAACCATACCAACAAAATTTTGTGAGGCTTGGATATTTTCTGGAGCTGGCATCTCAAGAATGTTTTTTTGCTTGGAAGGATCTAGTTGTAAGCCTGAACTGGTGAATAAATGGCCAACATAAGTAACTTCTCTCAGCCTGAATTTGCATTTCAGAGGATTGAGCTTAAGATTCACTTCACATGCTCTTTCCAAAAATTTCCTGAGGTTTTTGTCATGCTGTGCTTCACCATTACCTCCTACTAGTAAATCATCTACAATTATAGCACACAGATAGCAAGAAAAAAATCTGCTCCATTTTACACTGAAAGACTTCACTTGCAGAATTTATTCCAAAAGGCATTCTGAGAAATTTGTATCTACTAAATGGTGTACTGAATGTAGTCAGTAGTGAAGATTTGTGATCAAGCATTACTTGCCAAAATGAACTATTTGCATCTAAGACAGAAAAAAACAGTGGCATTTGGAATGAGGGCAGCAACTTCTTTGACTGTACACATAGGATGATGGGGTCGCTTTTATGTTTTGTTCAAGTCTCTTGGGTCAGTACATATTCTGATTTGATCTGAGTTTTTCTTATGAGCATCTACCATGGAAGACACCCACTCAGTAGGTTCTGTGAATGGACAAAGCACACCTTGCTGCACCACTTTATCTAACTGGACTTTGACTCTGTCCTGCATTGCTATCAGAACTCTTCTTGCTGGTCTGACCACTGGACTGACCTCTGGGTCTAACTTCATGGAGTACACAACTGGAAGTTTGCCTAGTTTGTCTTCAAAAATATCAGCATACTCTGAGAAAATAGCATTGGTGAAACTGGAACTGGAAAATGTGCTTACATGTTGGACTTCTTTGGTAAAGGAAAGCAGTTTCATTTTTAAACTGTCTCTGAGGACTAATAATGACTGTACTGGTCTTTTAACTACATGAAACTACAAGTAATAGCTGTTCCCAGCAGAATAACTGGAAAGCATTACTGAGCCCTTGGTTTGAATCTCTTCGCCTCCATAAGCAACAAGCTTTGCACATATAGCCAGATTAAGTTGTTCTCCAGCTCTTACTCTAGCAAATGTTTCTGCTGACATAACATTGCACTTTGAACCAGTATCTACTTTGAACTCTGTGGGTTACCATTAATCAGGACAGTACAAAACACTATGTTTTTTTTGCCAATAAATCTACTGCATTGACCTTTTTATCAACTACTGATACACTATCTACATAGAAAGTAGAGTTGCAGCTTTCTACATGATCAACTTGCTTTTTTTGAGTAACCTTTCTTAATTGAGTGAGGCTTGCTTGATTTACAAAGCTTTTGAAAGTGGTTCCATTTTTTTACACTTGGGGCATTGTTGACCAAATGCCAAGCACTTTTCTCTTTTAGACTCATGATTGGCACCACATTTACGATAGTTAACTATGAGACTTGGCTTGGGGTTTGCTGACTCACTCCTTTGCTGCACTGAGCATATCCATCTTACTGAGCTTGTCTTAGAACCTGCTGGAAAGGTACAAGATCTCCCTGGAAAATCCACAGGGGCTAAAGCAGCTGCCATGTGCTTGGGCCTGTTTCTGTTAACCACATGCTGCATACTGTCTATGTTTACTCTAGAAGCTGCCGAAACCATGCTCTTATCACTTGCAAGCATATTTGTGTGCCTTTCTGTAAACTCATTTATTTGACAAATCTCTATGGCTTTGCTTTACATTAAATCACTGCCTCAAAGCAAAATCCTTCTCACTGCAACATTATTAACACCACACACAAGCCTGTCTTTTATCAACTCATCTTTCAAATCCCCAAATCTGCACATTTTAGTTTAGTTTCTCAAGTCAGTAATATACGCAGCAAATGTTTCCCCTAGCTTTTGTTCTCTTATGTAAAATAAGTGCCTCTCCAAAGTAACATTTGTTTGGGGGTTACACATTTCTCAGAATTTATGTTTCAAGCACTCAGGGTCCTCCCTTGATTCAGCTCGCACAATAATATGACAGTTTTCCCCTTCTCCTGCATATACTGCTGGTGCATACACAAATGAATGCTCTCTTTCAATAGCTTCTGACCCAGCTAAATGAAGCAAAATAAATGCCCTCATACATGCATCTTTGTCAGGAAAAAGCTGCTTGTAGGAAAATATCATATTCCTACTCAAACACTCTCCAATTCTCTGCAATATTATTATTAAACACAAGCAGAGGTGGTCTGTGAAATGCTTCTGTCATGCCAACACACAGTAATAAAGACCCTAGGAATTATGTACAAATATACGTACATATATGCCAGAAGTTTGGGCGGCCACGGTGGTGCAACGGTTAGTGTTGCTGCCTCACAGCAAGAGGTTCTTGGTTCAATCCTTGGCTGGGGTGCCTTCTGTGCATAGTCTGCATGCCCTCCCTGTGTTCACATGGGTTTCCTCTGGGTGCTCCGGTCTCCTCCCCCATCCCAAAGACATGCTGCAGGTGGATTGGACACTCTAAATTGGCATGAGTGCTTGTGTGTGTGTGTGTGTGTGTGTGTGTGTGTGTGTGTGTGTGTGTGTGTGTGTGTGTGTGTGTGTGTGTGTGTGTGTGTGCCTTCTGTGGAAGGCTGGGTGCCAGGCTGGTAACTAAACACAGCAACAACTCCACTGTCAGTCATGAGTTCACAGGTGATCCACTGTGGCGACCCCTAACTGGGAAAAAGCTGGAAGAAGAAGAATATGCCAGAAGATTATGCCAGAAGTTTGTAATTATACTCAACAGCACAACATACTCTTCAGAATAACTGCACTTTGTGAACTATGCCTCTGTAGCACAAGAAACACTTTGAAATGACTGTACTTTATGTAATAACTCTCTGTAGCACAAGAAACTTCTTGAAATGACTGTACTCTGCAAATTTACTGCCCACAGCACAAGAAGCTTTTCGAAATAGTAGCTTATATTGAAAAACATGGTTGTTTGCAAAAAATGCAGTTGTTTTGCCCTTTTCATGCTTGTTTTGCCTTTTTATTATGCTTGTTAGACTTTTATCATGCTCATTATACTTTTCTTATGCTTGTTTTGCTTTTATCATGCTCGTTATACAAATCAGAAGTAATTCTAAATGGTTTTATAAGTATTTTGAATAATGTTATCAAATGTCATAGTTTCGAACATTTTGTTTAATTAATAATGTGTTTTGTGCTTTTCTTTTGATTAATAATGTTTTGTGCTTTGGGAATGCTTTGTATCATTTTCTTTGCAAAATAAATAATTTATGCAAGTTTTAGTACCTGAAATTAATTTCTGGGCTTTTTGAGATGATCCATCATTTCTAGCCATGCACCTCATGGCTCAACTTCTGGACCCTGCTCTGACACCATATCACTCGTCTGGTCAGGAGAAAAGGAGAAAACACATGAACTTCTGTGGGTTTGGTTCAAGCAGCTTTATTACATACAAACACATCAGGATTGAGGCTTAGTAATTTAAATGTAAGCAAACTAATCATGGTAACACTCTGGCTGTTCACTCAAAATGGCACTATTGCCTGCACGTGCTCTGTATTTATATGCACGTGCCCTCACTTTGAAATGCTTCTTAAAGACATAACACACAATAACCCTCAAAAGCCATCCTTCCTTTATAAATAGAAACATTCAACTGGATCTGTGGTGATACCCAGAGATACACAGATGCGACTGATATCCTGTAACATGCATCCCTCACTCTCTCCCTCCTGGAAGAGGCAAGCAGGCTCAGCCTCAACATTTCTATGCATTTAGACATTTCCTCAAGTGCTCCAGCTTCTAGTTGAAGGTCTGCTGGGTGGTAGTCAGATTTTTCTCCCTCTGTGCTTTGAAGTTAGTAGTTTTACTTAGGGTTTGATGACATGGACAGCAGCATTGTCACTGGCTTTGTTTTAGTAAGTAAGACAATATTGGCTACCATTTCAGGAGCATCCTGACTTTTATGAATTACATCTAATTTGTTTTAACAGAATACATCTGTTTGATTTTAACCTTTTTAGAGTTATTTAGTTATCGTTGTCAGTTTAAGTTACCCATCATGTCAAAAAGTATGCCAATAGCCCACAATCTACTTTTTGGCTAAATATAAAAACTAAATACATCAGACCATATAAGATAAGATATATATCACCACATTAGATACAAGGTATAAAAGCTGAGGAATTTCATGAGAAATAACAGACATACTGCATGTTTCTAGCTTTGTAAAATAAACTGATTCACAGGTGCAGTTTACCAGAGTATTAAGCATTAATGTTATTAAAATAAAATGTGTAGAGGTTAACAGTGGTTAGCCCTGATATTAACAATTACGCAGTAATCCATGACTGGTTGCGAGTATATCAGGATTTACATACAACTGGTGAAGTTAAACCATGAGGATGAAATTCAAGTGATCAAACAAAGGTGACCATTGGTAAATTCTGATATAGCCACACCCAGGAGTGGATTATTGCTATTATACAATGACATTATTTAAGAGATTGTTTACCTTTCTTAAATAATGTCTTTGTATAATGGAGCTGTAGTGTTCCTCTGTGTTCTTCTTTGTTTGCTGATGGACTTATGTTCCCATGGATGCAAAGTGCAGTGAATGACAAGAAGTGGAGAAGAGAGAATTTCTGGTTTTTTTTTTTTTTTTTTTTTGGTTGAGATTTTATGAGGGACAGCACCTAAATACAAGGAATATTAGATATGTTTATGATTATTTCGTTTCCCAGAACAACCTGATTTTTCTTGTATTTTTCCATCCTATAGGCATATGCCAACAGAAAAATTTGGCAGCTCAATGGTACTTCAGAGAACTGATTGCTTTTCTATTGTTATTTGTTCAATTTACAATGGGCACACTCTTTGGGATGTTCAATCAGGGTACTTATCTTTGAATAGTAATAACCCATTATTGTATAATCATGTTTTTTATACAATTGATAGTTCTTAGTGTCTTCTATGCTATCAGTCTAAATAAAGACATGCATAAATCCCTAGCACTAGCCCCGGGCATGGCCAGATTTTGCAGAGTAATGAACGGAACATAGAAGAAACATTGGCAATTTTGTTTAAGGAAGGAAATACGGTTATTGGAACATGATGAATGTGTAGACTGAAATCCTAAGTGATTTACTAGAAAATCAAACAAATTATGAAGGACAGGGCAAAAAAATGAAGCAAAATCAGGGGAGTTATGCAGAATTCTGGACAGTTGAGGGATGTGCTGTGGAGTGCAGCAGGCACATTATCACACCAGCGCATGCAATGGCACAGCTGCATAGTTCAGAAGTGAAAGAAGGAGTAGCAATATTAAATCAGTGAGGCAAAACTAACATCTAGATTCATTATACTGAGCACACATCAATACACACTAAGGAACTGTGCACCCACCATGAGGGAGGCCATGGGGGAAGCTGCACTCTTACATCCCTGCAACTGTAAATTTACTAATTCTGTGATCACACAACAGTGAAGAAATGACAAATTCCCTAATCAGACTGTCACTTGATCTCTGCACAATACTATTACCACCACTGGCCACTCTGGTTACATAGAGGGATAATGATCTGACTACAACCACCCAACCTGAGTTTGATTAGCGGCTTGGTGACTGATGGAGCTGAAGGAAGGATGAGCATGCCTATCTTTGGAGGGAGGGAGGGATGCTCATCTTGGTGCTAACTGAATGGAGGCATAGTCCATTAAGAGGGAAGTGGCCCACAGATGGTTTCCAAAATGAGCATGGGGAGGGGGGAGGGACAAGACTGTAGGTCATAACCTAAAAATCCCATCCCCTTACAAAAGTAATTTTTAGCAAGACCACTCAAACACCCTTAGGTTCTGCTCTGCCCCAGTCTAGATTCAGTGTTAGTCTGTGGGATGAAGAAGTAGGGGCTGGTACACCCGATGATGGATGGGGAGGGGGAGTGCTGTTATAGAGACCAGAAATTTATCAAGCCAGGGTGAATAGAACAAAAAAAAAAAACACTATTACAGCCACTCAGTTCCAGTATAAGAGAAAATAATAAACTCTCCCTTCTCTTTGACTTACATTTGGATCCAAGATCTTGTAACAGAGTGCAATAACAACAGATTGTGGTGTAAAGAGAGAGTAATGGAAGATTTATTCATTTCACTTACACTATGATTTTTCAACATCAGATAGTAGTATGTCACAAGAACAAAACCTCTGTTCCCTTTCACTTACACTGTGATCTACCAATAAAGAAGACATTGACAGGACAAGTGAAAAGAACAAAACCTCTGTTCATTTCACTTGCATTGTAATTGACCAGTTGAATGTCCAATCAAAATATATATTTTTTGATTGAAAATCATATTGATGGATTACTTTCAGATGCGTTGTCGCCTCACAGTAAGACATTGTCCTGTTCGATTCTCAGCTAAAGCATCTTCTGTGTGGAGACATGCGTGAATGGGCGTACCTTCATTGAAGGTTGTGCATCAGAGCTGGCAACTCGGCACATAAAAATCTACTGCCAATCATTAGTGGACCAGAGTTCCGCTGTGGTGACCCCTAACCAGGAAAAGCCGAAAGACACAACAACTTTTAGATGAAAGGTACATCATATTGTGAGATCCTTCTGATAAAAATCCATATGCATGTATGGCTGTTAGCAAATATCTCATGATATGTAACACAGCCCAGCAGCATTTTATGGAATATATACAGGATCTAGAACTCTTGGCGGTGTGTCCTGTGACAGCCTAACACAAAGTAGTGACCCTTCTCCCACACAAACTTTTACATCAAAGTTGTAAGTTATGGGAGGGGCACATACATAGGCACAATTAGGATAAATACAATGAAGCTGAAAAGGTGTTTCACAGAAAAGGAGGAAAGGGTAAAGACAACATTCAGATGGACACACAAAAGGACAAAATTGAGGATAGTTCTTGATAACGAAGACTCAAAACAACCTTTTTTCTGGGTGTAGAGCTCCCTTTTACTTAAGCAGAGATGGAGATGAAGGTGAAGGGTGACAGAAAGACAGAGGTGAGAAAGTCAAACACATAAAGCAGACAAACAGGGATGGGTTTTCACACAATTGGATAGGAAGACAAGGGACTGACAAAAACACACAGAAGGCAGACAAATGGAGATGGAAAGAGTTTGATAATGCAAAATGTATGGGTCTGTGCACAGTAGGAAGGGCAAACACAAGGCTGGCTTACAGAGGGGTGAGGCAGTGTGTAAGCTGCCACCTGACTTGACAGCAGAGTCTTGGCTGGCTCACCTAGGCCTGGTACCTCTCCTTGATTTAGTGCCTGTCAACTCTAAGTTGAGGATAAAAAAAGAAAGGACTATTTTCTCTTATCTGGTCTTATCCCTACGTTGTGTCAAGTCCTCTGTGCTACCTCTCAATTGTAAATTGAAGGGCAATAATAAAAGGTCTTTAAGTTTTAAAAGACCACAGTCTTGGGTAGGACTCTTTGAGCTGATGTGGTAATCCACCAGGTCTGGGCTTACTGACTTGCCAGATGTTTTTTTTTTTAATTATGTTCTTTTGGCAATGCATTCTAATATGCTATTAAA
The DNA here is from genome assembly GCF_019279795.1 of Protopterus annectens. NCBI lineage: Eukaryota > Metazoa > Chordata > Ceratodontiformes > Protopteridae > Protopterus > Protopterus annectens. The sequence continues at coordinate 1,690,428,056 of NC_056728.1, forward strand.
GTCACTTTTAAATACAATGAATTATGTTAAAGTGGACAATTCAAGTCTATTAAAATGTTCTGATGTGGCAGTCAGCCTAAGTGCCTAAAAACTGACTAAATATTATTCCTGACTACAAAGGAAGTTTTGGTTGAATTTGCCATGTCTTCATTGACACTGCTAGCATGTCAGTATCATCATGCTCTGCCATCACCCAATAAGCACGTCATCCAGTTCATCTTACCTCTTTTATCACTGTCTGACCAGACATGATCTATGAAAGCTGAGTGTCAGCTTTGTATAAACTCTGACAACTTATATCATAGATTATAGATTAGGTTCATAGATTAGTACTAGGCTAACTGCCCTTGCAAGCCATTTTAATCCTAGCCAATTATCCCTTGTGAAACTCAAACCCTGCATCTTGTGTTTGTAAGGCAAACACCTTAACCATTAGGCCACTCTCACAACCCTGGTAATTTGTACAGAAGGTAGACTATGAAAAATATAGAAACTGTCCTAGTTTGAAGAACTGGTCGGTGATGCAACTCTTCTTAATAGCAGTAAAGGGAAAAGGATATTTTAGTCATGTTTTCATTGCTATGCAGTATATAAATATGCCCTAGCAATAATTTCCTTTCAGTTTCATTATGTTGTTAATCACTGACAGTGCGATGTCTGTGTGACAACAATGATTCTGTTTTTGCGGGAGATTTCTCCCTTCTAAGAATTGGTAAGATCATGGAATTAGTACATATAGGAAGCTGGGGGGTTATATATTTATTTCTGTATAGGTTCATAGATTAGTACTAGGCTAACTGCCCTAGCAAGCCATTTTAAGCCTAGCCAATTAACCCTTGTGAGGCTCAAACCCTGCACCTTGTGTTTATAAGGAAAACACCTTAACCATTAGGCCACCCTCCCAACATGACTACAAGAACTACAACCAGCTAACAATTCTGGTATAAAGGGTCAACAAAAACATACCAACTGCAATAAAGTTAGTGCTTTTGTCCTTTTTTATTGCCAAGAACTTCTTCAGAAATAAAATACTAAAAACATTTCAGTTTAAATATAATTTGTAAACCAATCCAAAACATAAATGACAAATTACATCACTTCCTACAGGCTCCACTTTAATGCACATTTAATATTCAAATTATCATTTAAGCCCAGAAATGTACCTGCATTTAAAAACAACTGCCATCTCAACTCTTTAAACTGAAGGCAAGGATTTATATCACCAATAAAGCTACAGACCTGCTCCAAAATCAGAAACCTAAATCCTTAAAAATCTTTACAAATATAGCTATGTTTTGCTAATGCATTTTTCAGTTCTTTATTTTTGATTGTTTTTGATTGCCGTCTTATATTCCCTAATACAATCAACCAATTTTCTGGTAGTCTTGTCAATATAAAAACTCATACAGGATTTCCAACCCCCTAGATACACAACAAATCTAGTTTGGCAGTTGATAAACTTCAAAATAATTTTAATGGTAAAATTATGATGAACAAGAAAAAATTATTTACAACATAAAATGTCATTACAAACATTGCATTTGCCACATTTGAACATGCCACTAATGTTTATCATTCTAGGTGCTGTAAAATGTTCACCTGCTTCAAAAAAGTGGTTCATGGTTTTGGTCTTTTTTATACAAAAGCTGTGTGTTGTCCCCCACTACATTATACAAATCAGTATTTCCTTGTATGATGCACCAGTTACTACTAAGAATACTATTGATGGCAAACATATCTGAACTGATAGGTAGCAGAAATCTAAGTTCATGCTGGTTTGTATTTTCATTATATTTACTATCTCTCAAAACTACCACCTCATCTTTAAACTTTTCAATGAATGCTTCAGGGTAAAGCCTATCAATAAACATTTGCAGAAGAAACAGGCATTCAGCAGTGAATAACTTCTCAACACTGATGATCCTTGACAGCCTGATGTACTGGCCCTTGACTGTATTTGTCTTCATAAAAGTCAGATGCTGGTTCTTAAAGTCAAAATAGTTATTTCTAAAAGTTTTCTTTCTATGTATATTAGATATAAATACATGACTCATGTGATCGAGTGTCAGATCAATATCCAAAAATTATACTTGTGAGCCAACTTTTGAAATAATAAAGTTAAGGAAACAAATACTATTCTTAAGGTCTATCAAAAATTTGCTCAATTCTTCCATGGAACCCTGCCATATAAAAAATGTTGTCTATATAACATTTATAAAGCCTTCTATAGGCAAATCAATCAAACTGCACTAATACATCTGCTTCCCATATGCTCAAGCCAAGTTGACATAAGCAGTGGCTAATTTAGCCTATATTGCTTCACCTCTCTTTTGATGGTAAATAGTGTTGTTAAAAGTAAAAAAAAAAATGTTCTCTAATACCAACTTAGTAAGACTGCAAATTATATCTACTTTTGAAGGATGAACATCTGTGTGTCTGCACAAATATTGTCTAACTAAAACAATGCCCAACTCATGTGGTATGCTGGTATACAAAGACTCAACGTCTAAAGTTACCAACATCTTGCCATGAAAGGTTAGCTGATAATTAAAAAGTTCATTAAGAAATCGCCAGAAATCCTTCAATTTTTTTTTTTTTTTGCTTTTTGAACCAGTGGGTTTAAGAGCTTATGAACAAATTCCAAAATTAATTTGGTCTTACTTCTGTTAGGGGAAACAATGTGTCAAAATGGTGGATCTTGTTCATCTTTATAGATCTTAGAGATCCCAAAGAGTTTGTCTATACTAGGGTTATTAACTGACATGAAATTATATTCTTGGATGGTAATAGTTTCTTGATATAATACATTTAAAATACACATATGTCTAAACCTATTGAAAACTTCCTTTTTAGAAATGACTTGATAACAATTGTCATTAAATAAACCGTTCTCTCTTTTTTGTAAAAACACATCATAATCCATGACTATCACCCTGATACCCTTGTCTGTTTTCATAATTCTGATGTTCCAATTGGTACTAAGATCCTTTAGAATTTGAAATTTGGATGGGGACAGGTTGGCCTATTTAAAATGATTTCTCTGCACTAATAACTCTCTGATGTCCTTGTCACACATTTTTACAAAAAACATTTAATGTATTGTGCAGAACAGGATTGAGAAATTTATCACTACCTATTTCAGTTAATGGAACATCATGCAGAATATACTGCAAGTTTAATTTTCTGGCAAACAGTCTTATATAAGCAAAACCTCAGTGAGGTTAGCCTACTGCGTAGGAAGGAAAGAAAACCCTTTTGAAGCACAGTAAGGTGAGTCTTGGAATGAATACAACTGATCAGATTAAACACAGAGACATCATTGTTGCCAAAATCACTATAACAATAGTTATCTGTGATTTTGTCCCTGACTCCATCCTCTTCTCCTTCCTCGGCCTCTGCCCTCACAACCTGGTTGTTCTGTCTTCTGTTTTCCCTTCCCAATAAAATATCATTAATAGTTGTCTGACTGTGCTATTGGGTGCCACTGCAGTACTAGCAATCACTTTGATGACTGACTTTGAATTGGACAAATTATTAACAGGAACAACCCTGGGAATCTCATTCAGTGGGGGAAAGGCTTCAAGAGTTGTTAAAACCTGAGTAATATCAGTGGAATGGTTGATACTGGTGTTGGTGTTACTATTATGTTTAAACCAGTTGGAAATGTTATCTCGTTTCAGGACATAAGCAGTTTTGTTGTTATATTACTTCATGTCTCTAAGCAATTTATTTTAATTTCTGACCACAGGAATAGAGATATGTATTGTCTGTTTGAAAGTGACACTGTCCCAAGGGTGTCTAATGTCATCAAATGATGAGTAATAAAACAGAAAAAAAAACAACAGGTAGACCACGGCTGAAAAATCGAGGTTATAAATCCAAATATCCAAGTATCTAGATATAAATCCACTTCCACTTCCACTTCCAACAAATTCTCTTTATTAAAACAAGAGTACGCGCTTTCACGATCTAAAACAACTGATCACTTCTTCAGACTCATCAAAACAGTTAAAACATTATTATTTAAAATCTAGCTCATCCAATAGAGTCACATTCTACTATGACATCATCTAATTTAGCTTTTATGCTACAATTACATAGTGTAACCATCTACTTTAAACTTAGTAACAATTAAAAATACATACACATCACAATTCATGCAAAAATTGCAAGAATGCATATTACATATACTGTATGATATAGTCAAATAAATAATGCTTAAGTGGTCTAGATTTTTAAAAAGGTTTCAACGAAACAGCATTATTCAACCCAGGGGGTCTGTCTGCTTGAAGTAATAAAATCCACTTCTGTTCTACTTCTTCTACTCTATTCTTTATGTCACCCCCTCTATTACTTTTATTTATTACTTCTAGAACCATAAAATTAAAAATGTGTTTTATATTTGCTTCTTCTACATGTTTTGCTAGGGCATTCGTACCTTTCTTGTTCTTTATATCTCTAAGGTGTTCGAGAATACGCTCCTTCAGACATCTATTTGTCTTGCCTATATAAAAAACATGACATACAGTGCAAAAACTAAAATAAACCAGATTCTGTGTTTTGCAATCAGCATAAAAGTCAACATCAATCGTAAAGCCTAATGTAGGATGTTTATATATAGATTTACTATATATATACTTGCATGCCATGCAATTTCTACAAGGAAAAGTCCCCCGTCTATTTGATTGCTTCAGTTGTTCCTTAATAGTAGATTTATAGCAATGTTGCCTTTTTAAAGATTTTTTTATTTGTGAAGCAAAAGCTAGGTCTATCTTCTAGTACTTTCTTCAGCTCAGGATCTGACAGTAGAACATTCCAATCTTTCTCAAAAATATTGCAAAACCTTCTAACATCGCTAGAATAAGTTATAGCAAATCTTATTTTCATGCGGTTGGTATCTTCTCTATTCCTATCTTCTTCTATGGTATCTGTGAAGAAGGGTTTACACTTTCCATCTCTGCTAACAATAGTATATTTAATACTTTCATCTATATCTTTCTTACTATATCCTCTGGCTATAAAGTCCTTTTCTAATGTTGTTATTGTCTTTTTGAAGCCTTCGTTTGTATTATGTAGACGTCTTGTTCTCATGAATTGTCCTTTTACAACATTTTTATATACAAATGTGGGGTGCATACTCGTCTTATGTAAAATACTATTCCTCCAAGTTGGTTTTCTATACATCCCTGTTGTTAATTAATTAAAATCTTTTTTTTTAACCAAGACATCCAGGAACTCAATATAGTCCCTTGAGTATTGGCTAGTGAATCTTAAAAATTCAGTGGTATTATGTAAATGTTCTACCATCTCTTGTAATTCATCAGTTGTACCACCCCACAACAGGAAGACATCATCTACAAAACGTATATACCATATGATATTCCCAGCATGTTTATTCCTATCATTAGACATATACTCATTTTTCCAAGCTGCCAGTACTAAGTTGGCATATCTATTGGCACACACCGTGCCCATTGCTATGCCAACTTTCTGTAAATAATATCTCTCATTAAATATAAAGACATTGTTTTCTAAAACAATGTCAAGTAATTCACATATCAGATTAATCTTGGTATTCTGATGGACTTGTTTTAAATTCAGGATGTCACGTATTTTCTCAATGACCCACTTATTGGGTATCACTGTGAACAGTGAAGTAACATCCATAGTTACAAACATATACTCTTTTTCAAGATTCCTAGTTTTATTATATAGTTATCTCAATAATGCTTTTGTGTCCCTTAATATAGGGTCACATAGATTGAGGACTATTTGTAAATTTTTCTCAATATATATATCGAAATAGCTTCTGTAGCCCATCCTTTACTAGACACAATCGGTCTCATGGGGGGCTGTTTAATATGTTTGTGAATTTTAGGTAAGCCGTAAATAACAAGTATGGTCGGATATTCTATCTGAAAATAGTCAAATAATTCTTCTGATATGTACTTGGTAACCAACAGATCAAATATCTAGACAGATATCCTATCAATTATGCCTTTTACTTGTCTCTCATTAATTTCAACATAAGTTTCCATGTCATCTAAAAGTTCCTTCATTTTCTGATAGGAAAAAACCTTATCCATTACAACTACGCTGCCCCCTTATCAGCAGGACTAATCTCAATACTATGAGATTCCTTTAATTGTGCTAGTGCTTCAATCTCTGATTTATTTAAATTATGAAATTTGGGTGTAAGGTTTTTTTGCATATACTTCTCTTATCTCGTTCTCACAAACATTCATAAAGGTTTCAACAGTTGGATGTGTTTTGGGGACATATACACTTGGTTGTTTTAATATTTTATAAGTCCCAGTACCTTTAAAAATAGTTTTCAATGTTAAAGTACGAGAGAATAATTTCAGCTCCTTTAATAGTTCAGTTAATAATGTTTTTTGTGCTGGAATAAAGTTCAAGCCTCTATTTAGCAAAGAGACTTGTGCATCAGTTAAGCAAAAGCTAGATATATTTATTACCAGGCCTTTTAGTTCCTGCTCCTGGTAATCATGTTTGGAGCATTCGCTCGTTCCTTCTGTGGCCGCATTATGCCTCTCCGATTCCTGTTGTTCGATCTGTCTCTTATTGGCAAAGCTTTCTGCAATACGAAAGGAAGAATTGAAGTTTGTGTTACTTCCCTCTGCTCCAAAAAAGCCGCTAAATTTGAATTGGTATTATCATCTACACTTCTACTCATGCTGGCTGTTTGAGAGGTTTCATTCACCATACTGCCATCATCTGCAGTGGGAGGTTCTATATGTGCTTTCTCTGCATTGACGTCAATGATTTCACAAGAATTCTGATTTAACAAAAAAACTGCAATGAGATCTTAACGACTTCCAGTGTAAAGAAGTCTTTTCGTGGCCAAGGAGAACACCTTTGAACACAGAAAATCCAAAGAAAACAACTATATTGGAAGCCCCTGAAACATCTAATTCAAAAGGTACAGTTTCTTTAAATCAGAATTCTTGTGAAATCATTGAAGTCAATGCAGAAAAAGCACATATAGAACCTCCCACTGCAGATGATGGCAGTATGGTGAATGAAACCTCTCAAACAGCCAGCACGAGTAGAAGTGTAGATGATAATACCAATTCGAATTTAGCAGCTTTTTTGGAGCAGATGGAAGTAACGCAAACTTCAATTCTTTCTTTCGTATTGCAGAAAGCTTTGCCGATAAGAGACAAATCGAACAACAGGAATCGGAGAGGCAGAATGCGGCCACAGAAGAAACAAGCGAATGCTCCAAACATGATTACCAGGAGCAGGAACTAAAAGGCCTGGTAATAAATATATCTAGCTTTTGCTTAACTGATGCACAAGTCTCTTTGCTAAATAGAGGCTTGAACTTTATTCCAGCACAAAAAACTTTATTAACTGAACTATTAAAGGAGCTGAAATTATTCTCTCATACTTTAACATTGAAAACTATTTTTAAAGGTACTGGGACTTATAAGATATTTAAACAACCAAGTGTATATGTCCCCAAAACACATCCAACTGTTGAAACCTTTATGGATGTTTGTGAGAATGAGATAAGAGAAGTATATGCAAAAAACCTTCCACCCAAATTTCATAATTTAAATAAATCAGAGATTGAAGCACTAGCACAATTAAAGGAATCTCATAGTATTGAGATTAGTCCTGCTGATAAGGGGGCAGCGTAGTTGTAATGGATAAGGTTTTTTACTATCAGAAAATGAAGGAACTTTTAGATGACATGGAAACTTGTGTTGAAATTAATGAGAGACAAGTAAAAGGCATAATTGATAGGATATCTGTCTACATATTTGATCTGTTGGTTACCAAGTACAATTCAGAATTATTTGACTATTTTCAGATAGAATATCCGACCATACCGTTATTTACGGCTTACCTAAAATTCACAACCATATTAAACAGCCCCCTATGAGACCGACTGTGTCTAGTAAAGGATGGGCTACAGAAGCTATTTCGATATATATTGAGAAAAATTTACAAATAGTCCTCAATCTATGTGACACTATATTAAGGGACACAAAAGCATTCTTGAGATTACTATATAATAAAACTAGGAATCTTGAAAAAGAGTATATGTTTGTAACTATGGATGTTACTTCAGTGTTCACAGTGATACCCAATAAGTGGGGCATTGAGAAAATATGTGACATCCTGAATTTAAAACAAGTCTATCAGTATACCAAGATTAATTTGATATGTGAATTACTTGACATTGTTTTAGAAAACAATGTCTTTATATTTAATGAGAGATATTATTTACAGAAAGTTGGCGTAGCAATGGGCACGGCGTGTGCCAATAGCTACACCAACTTAGTACTGGCAGCTTGGGAAAATGAGTATATGTTTAATAATAGGAATAAACATGCCGGGAATATCATATGGTATATACGTTTTGTAGATGATGTCTTCCTGTTGTGGGGTGGTACAACTGATGAATTACAAGAGATGGTAGAATGTTTACATAATACCACTGAATTTTTAAGATTCACTAGCCAATACTCAAGGGACTATATTGAGTTCCTGGATGTCTTGGTTAAAAAGACAGATTTGAATGAATTAACAACAGGGATGTGTAGAAAACCAACTCGGAGGAATAGTATTTTACATAAGACGAGTATGCACCCCACATTTGTATATAAAAATGTTGTGAAAGGAAAATTCATGAGAACAAGCCGCCTACATAATAAAAATGAAGGCTTCAAAAAGACAATAACAACATTAGAAAAGGACTTTATAGCCAGAGGATATAGTAAGAAAGATATAGATGAAAGTATTAAATATACTATTGTTAGCAGAGATGGAAAGTGTAAACCCTTCTTCACAGATACCATAGAAGAAGATAGGAATAGAGAAGATACCAACCGCATGAAAATAAGATTTGCTATAACTTATTCTAGCGATGTTAGAAGGTTTTGCAATATTTTTGAGAAAAAATGGAATGTTCTACTGTCAGATCCTGAGCTGAAGAAAGTACTAGAAGATAGACCTAGCTTTTGCTTCACAAATAAAAAAATCTTTAAAAAGGCAACATTGCTATAAATCTACTATTAAGGAACAATTGAAGCAATCAAATAGACGGGGGACTTTTCCTTGTAGAAATTGCATGGCACGCGAGTATATATATAGTAAATCTATATATAAACATCCTACATTAGGCTTTACGATTGATGTTGACTTTTATGCTGATTGCAAAACACAGAATCTGGTTTATTTTAGTTTTTGCACTGTATGTCATGTTTTTTATATAGGCAAGACAAATAGATGTTTGAAGGAGCATATCCTCGAACAACTTAGAGATATAAAGAACAAGAAAGATATGAACGCCCTAGCAAAACATGTAGAAGAAGCAAATATAAAACACATTTTTAACTTTATGGTTCTAGAAGTAATAAATAAAAGTAATAGAGGGGGGTGACATAAGGAATAGAGTAGAAGAAGTAGAACAGAAGTGGATTTTATTACTTCAAGCAGACAGACCCCCTGGGTTGAATAATGTTGTTTCGTTGAAACCTTTTTTAAAATCTAGCCCACGTAAGCATTAATTATTTATTTGACTATATCATACAGTATATGTAATATGTATTCCTGCAATTTTTGCATGAATTGTGATGTGTATGTATTTTTAATTGTTACTAAGTTTAAAGTAGATGGTTACACTATGTAATTGTAGCATAAAAGATAAATTAGATGATGTCATAGTAGAATGTGACTCTATTGTATGAGCTGGATTTTAAATAATAATGTTTTAACTGTTTTGATGAGTCTGAGGAAGCGATCAGTTGTTTTAGATTGTGAAAGCGCTTACTCTTGTTTTAATAAAGAGAATTTGTTGGAAGTAGAAGTGGATTTATTTCTGGATACTTGGATATTTGGATTTATAACCTGGATATTTCAGCTGTGGCCTACCTGTTGTTTTTTTTCTGTTTTATTTAGCTTGAGGTGTAAACAGGCGTTTGCCCAGTTTTTTGATTTTTTTCGTATCAAATAATGAGTGTTTGACCATCAAATGCTATGAAGCTCTTATTTCCTTTTTGAGATTATCTAATTTATCATGAATATATTCAGCCACCATCTTGAACACCTTAATTCCAGCTTCATTGTAAATTTGACAGAGAATTAAAAATGTACCCATTTTCTTCTATCCCATTCAGGGATTTGTATGTTCTCAGCCCCGTTGGTACTATATCATTCTGAATACAACTGATCAGGTAAAAGTTATCATATTCAATATTCTTATAAGTACATAAAAGTCTCTTATTTAAAAAAAAACACAGACATAGTTTTGGACAGATGATTCGAGAGAGTCACTAATCCCAAACGTCTCAGTTGTAGAACTGGAAGGTGAAAAATGGATTAGAAGTGATCTTAGCCAAAGCAGACCCCAAAAAATCCATTCCATTTACTTCTGTGTTCAAAATAACTGGGATGTTAGTGGCGCCAAAATTGAACTCTGAACAGTTTTTATGGCCTATTGTATCTTGACAAAGTCCCTCAATAGTGATTGAGCTTTAAAAACTGCTTCATTTAATGACTGCAAAGTAGAAGCTAATTTACAAGGCAAGCTGTAAGTGAAAAAATCCAATGTGCTTTGACTGTCAAACAAAAATCAGCGTTCACCCATGACATCAGGAGGAATATTACAATCAAACAAGAACAACAAACCAACACACCTCTAAAAAACTTGAAGAACTACAACCAACCAACAATTCTGGTGGAAACGGTGAACAAAAACACACTAACTGTGATAACATTAATGCCTTTGTCCTCCTTTATTGCCAAGAACTTCTGCAGAAAAGAAATACTAAAAACATTTCAGTTTAAGTATCATTTGTTAACCAAACCAAAATGTAAATGACAAATGACATTAATATTCAAATTATCATTTAAGCCCGGGAGTGTTGGTTATCAGCCAATCGTTCATGACAACATGTTGGTAACTTTAGACATTGAGTCTTTGTATACCAGCATACCACGAGTTGGTCATTGATCTAGTTAGACAACATTTATGCAGGCACACAGATATTCATGCTTTAAAAGTAGATACTATTTGAAATGTTACTGAGTTGGTATTATAGAACATTTTTTTTTGTTTTAATTTTAAAAACACTATCAGAAGAGCGGTGCAGCAATGGGGGCAAAATTAGCTCCTGCTTATGCCAGTATATTCAGATATTTAAACTGAAATGTTTTTAGTATTTTATTGGCAATAAAGAAGGATAAAAGCCCTAATTTTATTGCAATTGGTGTGCTTATGTTCACCCTGTCCACCAGAATTGTTGATTGTAGTTCTTCAAGTTTTTAGAGGTGGGTTGGTTTGTTGTTTAACTTATGACTACAACTTTCACCAAGGCATTTCTTAGTTCCTCTATCAAACTGAAGATTCTCTTCATCTGCAGGCTCAAAGAGTAGGGTAATCCATTCCTAGTCTGCCCTTACTCTCTCTTCCAATGTGCCTGTCCTCCTTCAGCCAACCTCTCATCTTTGTTAGCATCCCACGTCATCTCTTCAATTGATATATTATACTCTTGATCCCTTCACTGCCCCTATTGAGGTCTCCCTGTTTCACCATTTAAAAACTCCAGTTCTATGACAGGCTGTTAAATCTATCCTAGGATGTCACTGTTAAACTATCTGCATAAAAATAATTGTTAGTAAACCTCTACAACCTGAGTGCTTCCTCTGAATTCTCTTTTCCTTCTTTTCTATATAAATGTCTAGTAAAAAAAATCTTTCAAAATTGTAGGGTTCCTATTGCATATAACTCCTCTTCTTTTTCTCCTTATCTGTATTAACTGTCACTCTGTGCAGAATGAAGAAAAGCTACCGTACATGTCTTGGCTTCATATCCTTACTGCATCATTTCATACTCTATGAACCATGGTAATCTCTGGGTTAAAGCAAGATGGTATGTGAAAATGATCATAAAGAACTCAAGGAAAAGAATTGTGGAGTTATGCAACCCTGATGGGTTGTGTCATGTCTACAACATGCATGTTGTAATATGTTCTAGTCTCTAGATAATCCAGTTTGATGTATGGGTCTTCAGTTGCTCCTGCAGTGCTTTCCAATTACTGATTTATTTTTCATTGTCCATTTTGTACTGTGTGGCTATTGTCTGTGAGATCAGATGTGTATTGGCCTGTTTATACTGTTGTTTTACTGTCACTTCTCCTTGTCTATTGCCAGCATTAAAAGTTTCTCAAAGAATAAATCCATTTTCCTCAGATGTGGCTTTATAAAATGAATGGCTACTTACCCATATGCCACTTTTGCTTATGCTTTGAACAGAAAACTTTTGTCACAGTGGAGAGAGATGCACTCAGTTATGTTCTCATATTGTGTAGTGACAGCTGACACTAAGGAAATGTTTGCAATGCTCCTCATGCTAGCCAATATCTATTGGCTATCAGGACTTGGAGTTAAGTTTGCAAAACAATAATATTTATATAATTTATTTAAAAGCTTAAAGGCTTTCCTGATTCTAGTTGTGAGTTTAACTGTATTTTAAATAAAAAGAAGATGATAGTGCTAATACTGGCATTACCCTTTGATCTTCTGTTATGGCTCTGAAAAAAATTGAAGAAAGCTGTTGAATTTTAAAAGTTTTAGCAGATTATTTCCAGAGCAAGTTTATTTATTTATTTTTTTTTACTTATTATGCTTATGTCATTGGAAATCAAACATGCATTGACAGAATCTATATTGTCCATGACTGGAGTACAAGCACAGATTTTGTTAAAATTGTTTTTGACCTTATCTGGTCACACTCCTTTTACTATTAAACTTGACTAGTAGTTACACTAGATTACCAATAATTACGCAGTTCCTTAATATACAATAATATTTAAAGAATTAAAAAAAAAACAGTCAGTAATGAAACCGTAGAGTCCATTCAAATTAATGATAATGGAGAACTAAATGACAATATGCTTTGGGATTCTGTCGAATTGTCAACAGAACCATTGTAGCTGAAGCTGGGAACACAAGCCAATGACACTGAAATTAGAACAAAAGCAGTACATGGAAAGAGTTATCATGGAGATGATCATTAGAGATATAGTAAACCTCCAGACACTGAATCCAACCCATTTTGGTTTTGTGAAGGGCAGATCATGCCTACTCATCCTGGTGGACCTCTTTGAGAGGGTCACCGAAGCAATGGATGAGGACAAAGTCATTCACACTGCAAACCTTGACCTGGCCAAGACATTTGACACAATGCCACACTTGGGTATTGTTGACAAACTCAGGAGGTTAGGTACAAACCCGTAGGTGGATAGCCAACTGGCTCACAGACAGGACTCAGGAAGTTAGAACTGGGGAGTCCAACTCTACATAGAGGCCAGCCACAAGTGGAGTCCCTCAGGGATCAGTCCTTGGGCTGCTCCTTTTTGGAATTTACTTCTCAGAAGTCAAGGCCAATGTCAGTGGTCTCTGGCTGACTAAACTTGCAGATGACTGCAAATTAGGAGCTGTCATTGAATCTCACACTGACACAAATGTTCTCCAGGAGGGGCTGACACAGACAAACAACTGTTGTCAGAGCTGTGAACTAAAACTGAATGCCAAGAAATGCCTAATAGTATCCTTTTGTAAGCCATCCATCCCTGGTAACTATCATATTGACAACACACTCCTTAGAGTTGACCCAGTAGTCTGGGACTTAGGGACACACATAGTAATCTAGCCTTTGATCATTACATGTCACCAGTGGTGAGGAAATCATTCTGTTATGCAATTTATAAACAAAGGTATGGCATTTAAGTCCAAGGAAGTCATTGTTCCACTGTATTCGGCATTCATCAGACCTATCATTGAGTACAATACCCCCTTTGGTATTTACCTAACCAGGCATATCCAACAATTTGAACGTCCACAGAGGTTCCTCACTAAAAGAATACAGGGTATAAGTAAAATGTCCTATGCAGACCACCTCAAGGCCCTAGCTCTGTATTCTGTCTCCTACAAGCTTTTGAGGGGAGATCTATGCCTGGCATACAGGGCATTGTCAGACCCCACTCTGATGGACCTCCTGCAGATCCACAAAACAAACAGCACCAGAATTACCCATTCTAAAGACTTAAACCTTGCCTGTGATATAAATAGGACCTGCTGGAGAGATAGGTATATATCCCAGAGACTACCTCATCTATGGAACAGGCTCCCCATCCACATGAAGCAGAGTACCTCCCTAACCCAATTCAAGTGCAACCTGGACAACTGGATGGGAATCCGGAAATGCATCCCTGGTTTGGCACCTATGTCTCTAATGGACAGAGGTAACCTGTAAAGGGTTTATCTCCCAGGCCCATGTTTACACTTATTAAGGGTATCAGAACTTGTCAGAGTTTTGGGATGCATGGCTAGGCTTAAAAAGGCCCTTGTGGTTGTTAGCCTAGTAAACACCTATGAACCCATGAACCTATACATACCACTGTCTCCAGCAACTCTGATCAACTTTATTAAGACAAGCTGCAAGCTTTCACAATAAATGTGCTTCTTCAGGCAATAAAATCATAATAAAAAGCAATGCATCTATATCAAAATTCAAACACAGTCACATGATAAAAAAACAATAGAATCAATTGTCTAACATGTCTATATTTCAATAATGGCTTAATTGAAATGACTTCATTTTATCCAGTACACGTATCTGCCTTAAAGTTACAAATCCATTTATATTCTTTGGTCTCTGTAATGGTAACTATTTCCCCAAAGTCCTTCTCTCCCATTTCATTACTGTTGTGTAGCCTATTTAAGTACTTTCCCACCCATTGTTTTCCAGATATCCATGATACTGAGTGCACACCCAGCAAAACGGTATTGCACTTGAGTGAACCTCCTTTACTACAAATTGTCTCCTGCTTGTTTTCCCAGAGCTCCCATTTGCTTGGAATCCCTGACACACTATGTGGTGTCCTGAGTTAATCCTACTCCACCCTTGACAGATAAGATATTTATTTTGTTTTGCACTTCAGTTAACTGTTTAGAGTGCTACGCCTTTATTTTTAGTTTATTTGTTGATTTTTTTTTACCTTTAAATCATTCTGAAGGTCACTAATATTTGAAATTGCGTTGTCAATTTAGTTTGTTTAAGTTGTTTTGTTGCAGAATTACACCCACAACCAATCTTTCTTGGTGTTATTACATCAAGAGGTAAGCAGTGCTCTGTAGAGACACAAATGCCTAGAAAATAAATGTTATCTATAAAACTTTCCTGAGAACTGAAACCTGTAACTTAATGTGGCTTAAATAAAGCCATTGTCTGGTGGCAAGCTCAAAGCAGCAAGTTTGCACATTAAACAGCACTAGTGTCAAATTTTAGCACAGTGTAACCTAGTCTAGTGCCAAACCCCAGAGACCACCCAAAGAAATTGCTGTAAAGGTCAATCCATGACCTGCAATACTCCACCTAAATACAGGTCAGACAATATGGATATGCATTTTCTATATGTCACCTTAGCCAGCTTGGTAAATATGGGTATCCTGAGATGATGCAGCAATTGTCTCTTATTCACAGACAATCATTTAATCATTAAACAAACAAACACAGTATGAGAGATGTACATACAGAATTTCACTGGAGGCAAAAATCTTGCATACAAACTAGGTTGTCAAGAACACACGCTACATTCAACACACATAGTGCTCACCATAAACACATAGACCAGCCTATGCTGAGAAACTAAAAAGCATATCTTCCCAACCTTCAAAGACCTTCTAAGCCTATAAATGGTAACATCTATCCTCAGGAATCTCTACAGCACTAAGCAAAAGCAACACCAAACACCACACATACTCCTACACCCAGTGTAGCCCCAAGAGCAAAGCCCATAAGGTAAGCCAACATATTATCCAAAACTATTTTCATAGGGGACTCCATTGTGTGACCCACAGATGCCCCACACACCAGACTGAACAAGGAGAAGATAACAGTTAGTTGCTTATCTTGAGCCAAGCTCTGCCAAGTTAACCATGCACTCAAGTCATTACACCACAGGCATCAGTATGATTCTACCATAGTCCACATGGGTTCAAATGACAAACTTTGTTGAACTATATGAAGAGAGACACTGTCGATCTCTCTGTATGTGTGTTTCAGGCAGGTATGTGCCTTGCATTGAACAGCAATCTACTTTCACCAAAGATGATGCCACAGTATGAACAAAAAATGATTGACTTCAATAATTGGCTTAGTTTCTGGTGTCTTTCCAGCAGGATTCAATATTTTTCAGCATAGGAGGACATCGTTAGCAAACCACATTGCTTTACAAAGGGTGGTCTATACCTGTCTCCCTTGGACTTCAGAATATTGGCTAAAACATTATACACTCCCTTAGAGCCTTTTTAGGCAATGCCAGAGTGACAAGCTTAATGAAATAGCAAATAAAACCCACAGAAACTTAAAGGTGTTTCTATGCAATGCAAGGAGCCTAAACAAGAAACTTCACACCCTACAAGCTCTCCTCACTCTGGAGAATGTTGACATCTGTGCCATTACCAAGGCATGGTTTAAATCTGCATTAAGTACTCTGGCAGTGCAAGTCTTCAGTGCCTTTCACACATTTAGATCATCAGCTGCACAGACAGTGACAAAAGGTGAAGAAGTCTCAATTTATATTAGCAACAAGCATAACTCTAGGTTGGTTAAACAGGATGATGCCCTAGAATTTATCCACATGCAAATCACCATAGACAAGGTTCCACCTCATATTCTAGAGTCACCCTCTATGTCCCTAGAATCCCATTGCTTGTACCTAGACCTGTTGGAGACACTCACCATTAAACCAAATAGCCTACTCATTGGAGACTTTAACTACCACTCTATAGGCTGGGAAACATACACTGCCTCATACTCACAGGCACAAGATTCCTGGACTTTATTAACACAAATACCCTTGACCAGATAGTGTGCACACACACTAAAGTTTCAAACATACTGCCCCTCCCCAATGGTGTCATGTCTTCACTGGTGAGGTAGGAGCACAAAGATGTCTCCTTTGAAAGAAAATTCATCTCAGTGACCTCAGAAAACCCTGTAAAAGTTAGAAACTATTCCAATACAAACCACATCCTATTTTAAATTCAATGCCCTTCCCAACCGCAAGCCCACAACAGCCTATGCAGAATTATTCACAGAGACCCTCTACAACCATGTAAATGGCTATAGAGAGGCTGTTGTACCTACTAGAAGTAATCCCAAAGCAAATTCTAAAAACAAACCATACTGATGGAATCCTAACCTTAAAAGAATATATAACAAAAAGAAAAAAGTTATGTCTGAAATCAGGAAGAGTGACTCCAGTTATGATAGGAACTCTCTAATTAAGTTAAACAGAAAACTAAGAGGATTAATTAAGTTCAACAAAGCTAATTACAAGGTCAAGATAGTTTCACAGGCTAAGGAGAATCATAATGCCTTCTACAGCAATGTCTGAAACCTCAAAGGCAGCACACATCAGTGTGCCAAAATGGTGGTCATTGGTACCATCTTTATTCAGCAGAGTGGCACAGCAAATATGCTGGCTGACAAATTAAGCTCAAACCTTACCTCCTACTCCCCCTCACCCCTGTCCATGAAATACCTACTAGCATAACACCCCCTCTCCCAACTATTAACAGGGAGCAGGTCCTGGCAGCTCTCATAAGGGCAAAAACACAGCCTTATTATCCAGGAATGCTTCCTAAATGGCTAGAAACATGACCTATCATAACCATTTGAGTCATTTTTCAACTGTACCCTCAAAATAGTCTTTGTACCATGAGAATGCAGGACTGCAATAGTCATCCAACTTCATAATGGTGGACCATCAGCAAACATCTGGAAACTACAGATCTATTAGTCTGACTAGTCTAATATGCAAAACCATGGAACAAATTATCATGGAAATGATCAACAAAGACATAGGCTACCTTCAAACACTGGACTCAACCCAGTTTGGGTTTGTCAAGGGAATATCATGCTTATTAAACCTGGTGGACTTTTTTAAGAAGGACAGCAAGGTAATAGATGAGGGAAACATGGTATGTACTGCCTACCTGGACCTGGCTAAGTCATTTGATGCAATACCCCACTCAACGGTAATGGATGAGGGGAAAATGGTGCATACTTCCTACCTGGACCTGGCTAAGTCATTTGATACAATACCCCACTCAGGTATAGTTGACAAACTCACCAAACGTGGCATAAACCCCTACATAACTCACTGGACTGCGAGATGGCTCACAAATATGTCCCAGAAAGTCAGGATTAGTGATGCCACCTCCATTAAGAGGCAGGTCACCAGTGGGTTACCTCAGAGCTCCGTGCTGGAACCTCTCCTAATTGACTTCTACTCTTCAAAGATAAAGGCTAATGTTAAGGGCCTTTGGCTGACCAAGTTCACAGATGACTGTAAATTGGGAGTTATCATAGATTCCCCCCATGACACAACAACTTACTAGAGGGCCTAACCCAGACAAATGACTGGTGCCAAAGTCACGGACTAAAGTTCAATGCCAAGAAAAGCATTATATTGCCTTTTGGGAAAACTGCTATCCAGGCTAATTACTCCATCAATAAGGCAGCCCCTAAAGCTGACCCAGTAGTCATGTGATCTGGGAACATGTATAGACAGTAATCTGTCTTTTGATCAACATGTGGTTAAGGCAGTAAGAAAATAATCCTGTGTTGCCCAATTTATAAGTAAGGGCATGGCATCCATGTCTGAGGAAGTAATAGTGCCACTTTATTTGGCCGTTATCAGACCTATCATTGAGTATAATACCCCCTTCAGCATGTACCTGACCAGACATGCAGCAGTTGGAATGCCCACAAAGGTTCCTTACCGGGAGAAACCAGGGTATAAACACATTTTCCTATACGGATTACCTTAAACCCCTATACTCTGTAATCTACAGGTTACTGAGAGGTGATTTATGCTTGACATAAAAGGTGTCTTCTGATCAAGCTCTTATGAATCTTTTGCACATTTACAAAATGAACAGCATCTGAATCACTACATCCAGGGATTTAAATGTTGCTTGTGACATAAATAACACATGTTGCCAAGACAGATATGTATCATAGAAGATCCCTATGCTCTGGAACAGGCTCCTTATCCATATGAAACATATTCCATCCCTAACCATGTTTAAGCATAACCTTGACCATTGGATGAGAAATCATAAATTCACCGCAGCGCTGGCCTTCAGGTCTCTGATAGACAGAGGCAGACCGTAATGCACAACCCCCATGTATCCTCTAGAAAATTCCTAACATACACCCTTTAATAAATGCCCATGATACACAGATATACGGTTGGGTTGAATTGAATGGCTAGGCTTATAAAGGCTATAATGATCATTAGCATGGTATGTAACAATGAACCAGTGAATTTATTATTCAGACATCCTTGACATCAGTTACATTATTTAGAGTTTCTATTAAAAATAAAAGTTACAAGAGCTGTATATGAACATATATATTTTTTAAATACAGGGTGGTGTATGCAGTGCAGTATCAATATCATGGATAGACGGTCAGGTTTTATGTAACAATATTTATTGCTATAAAGACTTGTTCAAAATCTTGGACATATGTAAATAAGGTAAAGAGTTAGATCAGTGCAAAGAAAGGAAGGAGGGAGGTGAGGAGCAAGGATGATAGAGGACATGAGATGACATAGGTGGGTATAGTTGTGTTAGTACCTTAGGTTTTGTGAGCAGGGAGTTATGGCGTGAATTCATGCAGCTATATTAGTACCAGTTTAACCTGGGGTGGTGCAGGTGCAGAGCCATTTATCCATCAGGTGTTGTTTCAGTTAGCATTTAAAGTCCTTCAGGTTGCAGACTGTTCTTAAGTGGAGTGGGATGGTATTCCGGCTATTAGCACTGCAGTCTGAATACAAGGAGTATCCTGCATTGTTAGGTTTAGTTATAGAGAGTAATGATTTGTCAGTGAAGCATAGAGGTCTCTTAGTAGTGTAAGGTTGACTGTTGGCGTGAAGAGATAGGAATTTTTTAGGACTGTTCAGTGGTCTGAAGGTTGTAATTAATTGTGAATACATTTATTTAGTTCAATGCAGTTTAGTTGTTTTAGAAAGAGACAGTGAAGTGCTCTATATTGTTTTTTGGTTGTGAATTTGGTTAATGTGTTGTAGCATTGCTTTAGTCTGGTTGATAGAAAGGAGTTAAGATTTGTTGAGATAGGAGAGACATATAATAGGCTGGGGAGTAGAAACGGAGTGGTTATGTTTTATCAAGCAGAGTTAGTAAGGTAGTGTTTTACTCTAGAGAGGCAGACTAGATATTGTTGCATCTTTGCTGCTGAGATTGCTTGAATTGCTAGAAATAACATTCCACTTACCCATACTGGAACAACTGAAAACAGAAATAATCCACAGAGTTGATAGAATGAAAGTTGCAAGAAGATGACAGTCAAGACATATTAGTATACCTACACAACTATAAACTTAAATAAGAAATTATGAGACAAGCCAGAAACACTTAAATTAATACCCCATTAATGATATGTTCATAATACTGGTTTACAATTATTCCAATTCTTTGCATAAAGCAAGTAAAGGGATGGCTGACCTGACTGAGCCACTGAAATCCTGAGGAATTCCTGCATGGATTAATTACCTTGGTACTTTAACATGGAAGAGAAGGGAATCAGGTGTAGTTCTACACAGGTGGGAAAGCAGAAGATTTTGCTACAAACATTGTGCACAATGGAATCTAGAGCACTACACAAAAAAAAAACCCATAAATAAATGCATTTTTCTCGCCAGGAATGGACTGACATACCAACTTGTGAAGGGCTGGAGAGCAGGTAGAATTGCAAACTTCATGGAGAACATCTGACAGAGATGCACCTGTGAGAAAATAATTAAAGAGCAAGTAAACCAATGCACACAATGTGATGCTGACAAGATAAGTGGAGTTGACAAGATCCTGGGCATAGCAAATGACAGCAAATAGAGGAAAATATACGGAAAACATACTTTTTTCAATGTGCAGTGTTCTGACAGTAATGGAATGGTAATAGATAAAGTTAGGGGGCACACATAGACAGAATGGTGTTTCATGGTCTTTCCTATGATAGATATTTTAAAATTTTTGCCCTTGCATGTAAAAATAAGCTTTATCTCTGAAGCAGTAGGCAAACATGTTGTGATATACCTGAGTGAAAGTAGAGGAAACCAAAAAAGAAATAACCCAGTCTTGGGATGGACTGTAACGTATTAGAGCAGAGTGAAAGGGAATGCAAGAAACTGTCACAAAAATAGGATAACATGCAGAAGAAACAAGCAGCAACTATGGGAAGAGGGAGAAAATCAGGAGCAGACAACAGAAATGAGGCAATCATAGAGAAGTGAAAGCAAGAACTAGAGGGCCAAAACAGAACTGGGAAATAGGACAAGGTGAATGACTCAAGTCCAGAGGCACTCAAATCAAAGGTCAGAGAGAGAAAAATTCTACTCTTTGGGTTGAGGCTAAGTGTAGGCAAAGGTCAAAAGACAGAATATCCTTCTTGGCAGGGAAATTCAGGACAGGAAAACCATTCAAAGACTGTGATGGTGGTGGGGTGATAAGGAGTACAAAGTCAACAAGAACAGAAAGGAACCAACACAGACTTAAAGTGCCAACGTGGAACTAAGGGAAGGGGGGTAGGGTTGCACTCAGTCAAAATGGAAAATGTACTCAGCATAATGAGCAGGATGAAAGGGGATGGAGTACTGCTCCAAGAGACTTAATTAAAGTTTAAGAGGAAGGAAAGATCATGCTCCTACACTACCTAAAGTGAAAAACTGATAATAAAGCAGGGGTGACAAAAGGGGAATACCCATCCTTTTCAGAAAAGGATTATATGTAGTAACTGAAAGGGTGCAAAAGAGTAAGGAAGCGAGATAAATCATTTGGCAGGGAAGAATAAATAGAAGATGGACAGTAGCAAGTCTGTATTCCCCATTGAGGGGGACTCCAATGTCACACTAGATCACAAAAAAGAAAGTTTGTCAATAATAGTATAAAATGAAAAGGGGCTTAGAAAGGAACATGAATAGGGAGTGGAAGGATATATGGAGGGAAAGACACCCTGAAAAGAGAGAGTACACATTTAGCAGAAACTGACTGATTCAAGCCTGTAGTCTGGACAGGATAATATGGAAAAGGAAACTTTAAAGTGCTGGATGTGATAAAAGTATAGGAGCGATACATATTGTACCATGCAGCAGCAGAAAGGACAACAAGTACAGAAAGGGAACAAGGGAGGGGCTTGGGATGGAGACGGGTGAGCTGTAAGTGGCAAAAACAGGAAAGGAAGCAACAATTACAAAAACTGATACAGGAGATGGTGTAAGAAAATGCTACAGACAAGACAGAACTGAGAAGGCACTGGTGGGCTGGAATCAAAGCAGCAGTTGGGGAAATATCATGAGAGAAGATGGCTGGAAACAGAAGCAAGATGACAAGATGGTAACAAAACTGGAAAGAGAACTGAGCAGGATACAAGGGGAAATGTGGAAGAATTAAGTGCAGAGGAAACAGTAATACAACTAAACTGAAGGAAAGGTAGCAACTGCAATGGAAGAAGAACACCGGTACCTATTTTTTGATCAGGTAAGCCTTCTGGATACACCTGCCCATTTTCAGGGATGACCTGGAAATACTGTCTAAATAAGTGACTTGCTGATAGATGTACAGTAGGCAAATTAAGGTATGAGGAATTAAACCCTGTTTCCTGGGTGCAGGAAGCAGCTCATTAAAGGCTCATAGATTTAGTTGCCTGCTCTAAATGCCAGACAATTCCATCAATCTACCCTGCTGTCCAGTTGTCCACCCATTCATCCTTCCATTTCTTCAGTTTTCTATATTACTTGCCCTGGAGAGGCCCAGTGGAGTAATAAGTTGAGGAAGGTAGACCAGACTTCCCTATCCCAAGCAGTAGTCTACAGTTTATCCTGTGGGATTTCCCAGGCATTCCCAGGCAAGCTTAGGGATATAATTTCTCTAACATACCTTGTTTCTGTTCTGTGGCCTTTTCACAGTAGGTCATATTCCCTGATGGAGGGAAGGTGATAGTTTCACAATTCATAGTTATTCAAACACCACTGAGTCTTATGATGATTCATGCCTTGTAAGTACCCTCCTTCAGGCCACATCATCTCTCTCCAGGAGATTCATTCTGGTCTATCCCAGAGTAAATTTGTGGATATTCATCTAGTCATCTAGTTCATGTTTAAAGGAAGATAATGATTTGCATAGTTTAACATGCAGTGAAGGTTTATTTCAGAAGTTAGGAGGTGTTGGGTTATAAATCTGCTCCTCTACCACATTTCATTTATTGCATGGTAAAAATTTAGGTCCCTGGTTTTAGATTTTGGGCTTGTAGAGAACAAGAGGTCCAGAACAATTGGTTCTCTAATGGTGTGGTAAACCAAACAGGGATCTCTTCTTAAAAGTCTGTAAGACACTGAATAAAGGGCTAGAACTTCCAGCCTCTCATGGTAGCTCAGGGACTTTAGTACTGTGATCTTTCTAAGTATCAGTTTTTGGGGTCCTTCTAATTATTTGGTATATTAAGTAATGTATATCCTAAAGGGGGCATTGTACTTGATAACTGACCTGATCAACACTATCAGGGACTGATTAACTCTTTAAACCTTAATAATATTATTTTTCTTCTATAATTGGGGCTAAAATAAAAGGATTTCCTAAGAACTGTTGCCAAATGAAAGTCAAAGAGAGGGTGCTATCAACTAAGTACCTACAGTAGGTCCCTGACTATATTTTTGTTTTGTAGTGGTGTGTTTTTTATACATTCTGATAAAGAGAGGGTCTGTCTTCCAAAAGTGATAATATTACACTTTTTAGCATTTAGTTTGAGACCATTTAGTACAGCAAGAGTTTACTGGGAGAGTTCTTTCTGGAGAATTTGGGTGTCATTGGGCAACAACAATAACCCTCAATTTACATTCATCTGCAAACTTTCTTAGCCAGAGGTCTTGGCTATCTGCTTGGAGATCTAAGGAATAAATAAAAAGAAGAGGTCCCAGCACTGAGACATGAGGAACACAGCTGATCGCATCTGTACCTTTTGATGAGGCACCTGTAACTCATACTGTGTAGGTTCTGTCTTTCAGACAATTTGCTAGCCATTTTACCACATATGGGTTGATCTTTAAAATATTTAGATTTTGTATGATGCCAGCATAGAAACTGGTGTTAATGGCCTTAGCTATGTTAAGACATGCCACTTACACTGCATGGCCACCTTCTACACCCTGTGCATGCCTTAAAAAATTTTACCAGATTATATAATCAGGAACTACCTTCACAAATTCAAACTGTTGTGGGTCAATTCTAACGAGATTTGTAATATCACAGTTTATGAGGTCAGTTATAATACATTCCATGGTTTTGCAGATGAGACTGGTAAGCATACCTCTCAACCTGGAAACATCAAAACTCTGGACAAAGGCCCATGAAAAGTAGGTACAACTGGCCAAAAATCAAGACACCAATTAATGTAAAATTTGCATAAGTAATAATGCAACCCCACACATTCCAGTTGAATTATGGGATACCAACATGAAGATTGAAGTCACTAAATAATAGTAAATAATGGCAGACATTTGAATTTCAGACTGCATATCCCTCAGAAAATACATAATAATACAAAATGTGTTATTCTAGCAACTATGTGAGTTTACAGGAGCAATCTGTCCTTATCTTGGTACCTTTGTCCCACCATTATTTTTGGCTTTGTCCAGATTTCTTTTGCTCTGAAAGATTGAAAAGTATGCTAACAGCATTTCCTGTTTGGATTCACCCTCATACATAAGTTAAAATGATACTGCTCTTTCCATGAATAAGGATTCCGCTATAATATCCAACCAGTGATCTTTCTAAAAAAAGAAGTTTAGCTGTAAATGATTAAATGTGCAAGTTCCATTCACGGCAGGACAGAGGAGTACCTAAAATTTAAGAAGGGACCCAGCACTAAGTGACTTCAAAAGTAACATTTATTTGTTTTATTTTACATTTGTTTACCGGGATAGTCCGACTGGACATCATGTCCTTTTTCAGCGGAGGCCCGGGGAGAAAAGCTCCACACAGAGAAAAATACAAAAGACAAAAACATAATTAACAATGTAAATAAAAGTTTACAAATAGTAGCCTAAGTGAGGCAATATCTTTAGAACATGATATACAATTGGACATGGTGTATAGGTTTACAGAGGTTGATATCAGCAAATATGTACAAATAAAGATGCATAAATGTACTTAGATAAGGTGTCAAAAAATAACAATGGGTTAAATTAGTATACATTTTGTTGGTTATCAGAGTTCCCACTTGAGTGGGTGCTTATGAGTTAATAGTACTAAAATACATAAATCAACAAAGAAGTCAATGGTGGTAGTATTAGTGTGAAGAAAAGTCGTAGTAGGAAATACTTAATCTGGGGTAAAGCAGGGTCAGATCCATTTAGTGGTAAGGTGAGATTTTAGTGTTTGTTTAAAATTAGCTAAAGTAGTGCTAGATGTGATGTTACTAGGTAGAGAATTCCAAACCTTAGCAATATAATGTGAGTAAATGGATTCGCCAGCACAGTTGTGTGCTATTGAGATCTCTAAGAGGGGTTTATTGTTGGAGTGCAGGGTTCTGCTACAGGAGTAGGGCTTTAGAAGACCTTGTAGTGATGGAGTATTTTCAGGATGATAAAGGATTTTATAAGCCATGTTAAGCTAGGATAGGTGCAAGAGTTGGGGAAAGCTCTAACCAGTTTAATTGTTTTAGGGCAGAACACTGGTGAGATCTGCATGTAGTGTCTGATGCATACATAGCTATTTTGTAGTAACAGGATTCTAGTTTTGCTAGTTCAGTTTCCTGAGGTTTATTAGTATGGGTGATGCATAAAGAAGAGTTGAGGTCAAGTGAGTTTGGGCTCTAGTTATTCTTGTGTTTTTTGTGAGATACTGTTTGTTCCTATATAGTGTACCATTTTTTTTGTGAACTTTTTTAATTGACTGGAATATGTGGATGCCAAACCTCAAATTAGTGATGAGGGGGTTATAATAGTGTTATTTATGTAGGCAATGTAGAAAAATACAGTGGGTATAGTAGATTTATTGGGGTGGAATAGCATGAGTTTTGTCTTGTTGGGGTTTAAAATTAAGCCGGAGTTTGTTAGCCAAGATTCTATTTTAAGAAAGGATGATTGAGTGAGTGTTTGTAGTTCTTGATGGGCATTGGCAGCACATATTATTGTGGTATCATTGCCATATTGAATAACTGTGGCAAAAGGGGCTGCAGTTTAGGCATTGTTTGTAAATATGGAGAAGAGTAGGGGGCCAAGAATAGACCCTTGTGGAACTCCTAGGGTGACAGGAAGCAGAGGAGATAGAATTTGGTGCCAGTGTACTGCTTGCTGTCTTCCAGATAAGTAGCTCTAGAACCAGGTAAGAGTAGAATGTGATAAGGTCAAGTCTGAGAGGCCATGTAGGAGTCTGTTATGATCTACCATATCAAAAGCTTTTGATAAGTCTAAAAAGATGGAGGCTACATGCTTACTCTTATTCCTGTGTTTGTTAACTGTATTTGTAAATGACATAAGTGCAGTGGTGGTGTTGTGGTGTGGGCGAAAGCCATGTTGTGTTATGGTTAACAATTTGTTAGCACCTAAGTGATCCATGATTTACTTGTGAACAATTTTTTTCCAGTATTTTAGATAGTGGGGATAGAATTGCGATAACATCACAAAAATTAGTAAAACAGGACAGCAAAAATATTGAATACCTGTTTGGTGTACTAAGTTCTGAAACAAAAGCATCTGTCATTGTCAAACTGAAAATTATTTAAAAAAAATGAAAAAGTAGCCAGAGACTCAAAACGTTGTTTTATAGTAGCACTCCTCTCCAAGAAGCAAAGCAGACTTGTTTTAAAGAATGATGTGTTGTATGAAAAGGTTAGGGTAGGTTTCTTGCTAATAAATGCAAGAAACACATATGATGGCTAAACTTAACATTAGCCACTTTCAAATTGCAGCCTCGTGCAGAGGGAACATTCCAAATCAACCTGTTGGATGTGATGAGAAATGCTGCTAACATGCCCTCTAAATCAAATATACTTTGCAGTGTAGTTAGAACTACAAAGGAAAGGACAAATGCAATGAAAAATTAATTTGCAAAAAAGTACACTTTTGAACCTGAAATTACTACTGCTAGCAGTGAACATCAGTTTGTCACTACCCTGTCCATGATGATGGAGCAAACAGTATATTAACATCCCCTTTAAATTTTAGCAGAAATTAACAAATCTTGCAGTTTAAACAAGCCATCAACTTAAAGCAGCCATTCAAATGTAAACATCAACCTCAAGAATGCATAGCATTGCTGACAGCATTTTAAATGAAGAGCTATGACACCTAATTACAAAGCAGGAACAAAGGAGTCAACTATGGATATGCCTTGTCAGTGCTATAAAGATATAGTCACATAATTAATGATGATTGCTGTCTCTGGAAGATACATGGAAGAGTAGAAACTCCAATTGCATATACCACAGGCCAAAGATATACTCTCTAACAATGCCATCTTTTCACCAGGAAGTTGGCAACATATAGGCGGACTGTCTGTTTGCACTGCAGACCTACAATGTATGAGTACTTTTCATTAGTATGTGTTAGTACCACAAAAGACATTTTAAGCAGACCTGAACATGCATGCAGTTATGACAGTGGGGCATTACAGATTTTGTCTACCACATCTTAATGAGATCTCATTAACAGAATGTGAGCTATAAGTACCATGGCACCTCTCCTTTCTTATATGTTCATAGGTTTAAATGAGGCAATTGATCTGAGTGAATTATTTGAAGCCTACTCAGAGCAAAACCCTTGCATGCATAATTGCAACATCAGTTTAGATGTGCTTTAAAGATACTAATTTGCTGCTGATTCCCTCCCCTTTGACCAAGTCTGAAGACTAGCATCCATAGGAAAGCATGCAGTGTTTTTATTTGTACAACCTATTTGCTGCTGTTTCCCTCTCCTTTGGCCAGGTCTGAAGACTAGCATCCATAGGAAAGCATGCAGTGTTTTTATTTGTACAATATCCCTATTTGCTGTAGAACTCATCTTTCTCCATCTCCCAGTCCCGTCCCTGTCTCTGAGTCTAACAGGCAGTCAGGCAATGCCTCATGAAGCTCATGTCATCACGCATGCCCCTGCACATTGATGACATTGTGGGATGTGCTGGTGATGCGTGATGACTTCAGACATAACTTAAAACTATAAATAAAAAATAAATAAAAACCTCAGGAATTGAAAGGGCCACTCAGAAATTCTTGGAACTCATTATTTTGCCCGCAAAACCACTAAATACTGAGGAATTTGGTACTGTTGAGAGTTATGCTTGTAAGGCTGATAGGTCTGTAAATACCCAGGTCAGTTGTAATGCTGGCATTGTGAAGGGGCATCATCACTGCAGTATGCAACACATCAGGGAGAAAACCAGTAGTTAGATTTAGGTTAAACTTTTTGAAGAGTGTGTCTGCAAGGGCATGCTTAACACTGGTAATTGTGGGAGGGGTTGGCATAATGTTTAAGGTCATTACCTGAGGGATATAAGGTACAGAGTTCGGTTCTAACCTGTTATTACTTGCTAGGCTTGCAATGGTCTGTAGAATAATAGCCTAGTATTTAATTTGTTGTTTGTTTAATTAAGTAACCAGGTATATTGTCAGGTCCCCTTGAAGAAGTATTTTTGGTCTTCAGTAGCACTTTCAGTAAATGATGTTTAGAGATAATTGAAGGAGAAAGAGGTTCAGATATTTAAGGGCTTTGAATAGAAGTCTAGGGTAGAAGCTGCATTTTTCTAAATGTCTGTAGAATTCCTTAATGAAAATTGCTCCTGCATTAAGTAGTTAGGCAATGTGCAGCCATAACTGAATTTTGATATTTCATCACAGAGTAAGTTGAGGTTGGCATATTTCTAGTCCTTAAATTTGGTGGAGTTTGCTGAAGGAGCTTTTAAGAGTTTAAAGAAGGTCACAAGTTTATGGCCAGATCTGACTGTTGAAGGAGATACCAAAGAAGTAGTGCAAGAAGCATCCATATTTGTAAGAATCAAGTCAAGAATGTTTGTCCTCTAGTAGGATTATTTACAAACTGCTCAAGGGCATTTTTGATTTGGGGTATATTCTGCATTGGAGGTTTATGTGTCCCAGCTTACTGAAGGGTAGTTAAAGTCATCCAAAACAAACCGGGATTTGCTAATGGGGAGATCATTTAGAACACTGTGGGATCTTCAGTGGTTGTCAAGGGACAGAGAAGGCATTCTGTAACAAATTATTATTATTTGATAATTAATCTTATCTGTAATGATCTATAGTATAATATGTTCAATATGTTCAATTTGTGAGTAATGAAGGATCTGCGTGGAGGTAATATGCTCCTTGATAAGTATGGATACTCAGCTATAGTTGACACTGGGTCTTAAGGCAGGAAAAGGACTAAATCTTGGTATAGCGGGAATACTTTACATTTAAACTGAGTTTCAGTAACTATACAGATGTGTATCATTTCCAAATGCAGGAGCACTCAGGATCAATACATTTATTGCTTAGACTTCTGGAGCCACCTCAATGTGATACAGTTTCAGGACTAACATGAAGAATGAACAGAGCTACCATGAGAAGGAACCTCATTTCTACATTTGCAGCTGTAGTCTCATAATTTTAGTACCTACCCGTGGCCCCTGAAAATTTTAAATCGTACACCTGGTGTATCTGCTTCTTTTGTGTTATTTGCCTGCAAATAGTTTGTTAATGATTTGCTTATTACATAATGTAGTCAGACTCTGGCACTAACCGAAGGGAATGAACTTATTATCTTGTTTCTGTATGAATAATGCTCTAGCGGTTCTTTCAGATATGACGAGTATTTCTCTGTTTCCATTTTGTTATATTAATGTAATGCTGAAATGTGCTTCATTGCTCAATAAAATATTTAAAGCAAAAGTAAATGTATCATAAGTTTGAATAGCAACTGAAAGAAAGAAAGAAAAAAAATCCTGCATCCTTTTATTGTTGATAATGATATGGAGAATAGTGGTGAATAAGTGAACTATTTATGTCACATAACTCATCATGCCAGAGCAGCTGGAATCTGAACATAATGCTTTTGACTTCTTTTACTCAGGTTGTCTGTTTGTGTTAATTTACTGGCCTTTATTTTACTTCAGTAAGGATATCTGTAGTTTTATTTAGCCAGTCTTTCCAACATGCTTTTAGACTTTTTAGAATTTCATTAGAATGTGTTATTTTTACCGAAATATGTTTTTTGCTTTTTCTCCCTTGCATACTTCCAAAAATGAGATTTATTCTCGCAATTAGTTAATCAAATGTTATGTTAATATTTAGTCAAGATGTTAACTGTAGTACACAGTGAATTATATTTAATGTAATACTTTTCTATGTGGTCTTCCACAATGAGGCAGATTTTACGAACCTTACTGAAATTTTATCCTGAAAGATCTTAAATGTGTGTGTGTGTGTGTGTGTGTGTGTGTGTGTGTGTGTGTGTGTGTGTGTGTGTGTGTGTGAGTGTGCTAAATACCACTATTAAAGGCCAGTATGCAAGTTGCTGAGAAACCAAATTTCTGAAAACAAATGGCCAAAAGAATAACACAATAAAAAAATTAACCAATAAGCATTTTTTTGTAGGGGAAGCCCTCACAAAACCCCATAACTAAACATAAAAAAAGGAAAAATCTTCCAAAATGAAGGAACCACTGCTGTTGCACACAAACTGCACTGGCTGTAATTTCCGATTAAAAAAACAGTTATCTGCATATTATACATTAGGAACTGGGGCTGTGGGGATGTGAATCTAAGGAATCTGGTCTCACAGAAGTATTGATATACAATTTCACAAGGTAGAAGGAGTGACAGATTAGAGGAGATAAATCAGATAAAGGAATCATAAATAATATGATAGTCCAGAAATGTGTGATGTAGCCCGGAAAAGATTGTGTATCAGAAGATGCTATATAATGATAAGGTAAACAAAATGGAGTAATGTCTGGGGCATAGCTTTAATAATTTAAAATGAGAATTATTACCATTCTGCTTCTCTTCCATGTTATTTCACAATATAAAAGTAATCAGAGCTTCAAGATAATATTTTATAGTAACACAGGTAATAAGTGGGAAAACTGTAACCAAAACAAAGTAAACTGCACTGCAACGTCATACAACAGTTTCCTTGGCATTATAATACAAAACATATTTTGCAAATACCAAGCAAGAAAAAAATGGGACTTTAGTTGAAGATATGCTTGAAATGGAAGTAAAATGCTTGACAGCTGATGTAAAATTTATTAATGTTTTCTTCTGATAGCTGTACAAGGGGCAGTGTACAGATATTGCAAATCCCTAACCTTGATATCAGAAGTAAATTATAATGGTGTCCTATCCTAGTATGTGTAATGATTGCTTTATAACTGTTCCTTTTCACATATAATTTTACCATGAACACCTCTCTCTTGTAATTTATAGCTTGTCTATCTATATTGCTTGTAAGTCAACATGGAGTTAAAATAATTAAGCAATAACCTATGCCTGGGTGTGGGTAATGATAGATTTACCCACTGTTGGTGTGGTTTGGTCATGAGGACGAAGCCCAAGTGGCCAAACAAAGACAACCATGGGTAAATTCAGCATTACCCACACCCAGAAGTGGGTTATTGCTATTACACAATGACATTATTTAAGAAAAAAAATACTTACTTTTCTTAAATAATGGCATAGTATAATGCCTCCGTGCTGCCCTTCTGCAGCTGTCCGGTATTCTGTGGCAGTTCTGATGTACTGCACATGCGTATGCTTATGCAGTGCATCAGAGCGGTGTGTGGAAACAACAGAGAAAGGAAGATCTCCGTTGCTTTTTAAAAGCTGTCTTGCTATGTTAAAAGAGTTGAACAGAGTGAGATAGCTTTAAAAAAAAGCAACTGAGCTCTTCCGTTCTCCATTGCTGTCTAACACACACACACAAGAAAAAGACCTATACTAATGGAAAAAGTCCGGGCGACCGGACCTTTTTCCATTAGTATAAGTCTGATTTACAATGGGCATGCTGACCAATCAGTGTGCATGTTTTGGAATATTAATGGGGGGGGGGTCATTGTATAATATGATATATTGTTTTCTAATTGTGCAAAGTAAATATATATTTATTGAATGTCTACTAATCATGCCATTTTTAAATATTTTCTTGGGAGTTTGATCATTTTCCTCTTCCCCTTGTTGATTTCATTTCACCTCTGGCTGTTTCAGAACGTACTGGCATTCAGCAGTATATAGAAGAATTCAACACAATGAAACTCACTTATACAGAAGAGTCATTCTCCAAGTTGATAAATGCTGCAAAGAAAAATGTTCAAAACAACATTCATTTCATAACAGCAGAGATTAAAAAACTTGTCACAGAGGAAGTGATCTTCAAAGCTAAGGTAAATATAAAACATATAGCATGTGACAACACTGCCATTCCAAAATTCTAATATCATTATTCACATGTTATGTATAATGTTTGAGGATGTTTTTAACAACATTGAATGTAAAATAATTCTGGGTATATGAACTTAGCTTTGAGCACAGAGATGATACTGCTAAGAATCTGTGAACATTTACTATACAACAAAGAATTGAGTGTTATAATGCAGGCACATATCAGTATATACTTAGTGTTGTTAGGTCTGTGGGATCTTTAATTGATACTATACTCAAGTGTGAAGGTGTGTGCATAAGTAAATTATACAGCCGTTGTATTGATGACCCAGATAATGCAAATAACCTATGAAATACTCTTAGTGCCATATGATCTAAGTACATTTATACAGTGTTCAGATGTTGTCTGATGCAGTTTTTTGGCATGCATCCTACTAGGAAGCTAACCATTGCAGGAACACTGCTAGGGCTGCATTTTTCCATCTTCTTTTCTTTTTCTTTTCCTGCCATAGCCAGCAATACAGTTTATGTTGTGATTTTGGTATATATTACAATAAGATATAATGTGTTTATTTGTGAAAGGGGAGTCCTGATAGGTTTGCTTACTTGTAATGTTTCGCCCCAAAAGTTTTGTAAGTAGACTAAAATTAAACAAATACACCTATTTCACACTACACATTCCAAGCCAGATGAATTCATTCAGTTTAGTACACAAACTAATTTATTAAAATAAAAACATAACTTCTGCAGTAAAAGTTAACAGCAAAACTTCAAACTCTTATATCATCAAGGGCAAGTAACACTTATCTGGTGCCTCAGCTTTCAGAAAAGCCTTTACAGAGTGCCCATTTCTTCTTGCTATTGGATGACTCTAAGTTATGGAAAAGGCTAATAGAGCTTCAAATTCACTCAGTTTAGTATGGTAGAACAACTCGGTCAAAGAATTCCCATAAGGGTAGCCAACATTGTGGGTAAGATGTTGTTTAATGATGGGCATCAAATAAAAGGAGCAATTGTATAGCTGAAAGTACCACCATAGTTTATAATTTTGTAATTTTTCGATAAAAGGTCAATTGAAGTCCCTGAAGAATGTCTAGTGCATGAATAAGTATTGTTGTGGGTGACCCTTCCTTTGTAGTGTTGTGTGAGGAGGACTAGGTGTTGAAAGATTATTTAGAAGCACATTTTTTCATCAAATGTAATTTTGGCAAACACAAAAACAGTGAATGCTGTTCACCAAAATTACTTTTACCGATAGTGGAGTTTGCATTTTTCTCCACTGTTGTGTGACCTCGAAGTTGATATATATATATATATATATATATATATATATATATATATATATATATATTTATATTTGTATAGATATAGATATATGCGTGAGTGTGTGTGTGTATACATATATATATATATATATATATATATATATATATATATATATATATATATATATATATACATATATATATATATATATATATATATATATATATATATATATATATATATATATATATATACACACAAATACATACAGAGAGATGTATATATGGATATACAATATTTGGTCGAATTACATTTGGTCGAAAATTATTTCAGGCATTTCACTTCACCGAAAATGTATTTCACTGAAAACCCATTTGATTGAATTATAGTTGGTTGAAAATGGAATATAGCCTCTGCCTCACTGCAGTGCGACCCTGGAGTGAGAATATAAAGTAAGGGGGTGTGGGGGGCACAGTGTATGCACTATTATATACATGTGTATCCATTAAAAATACATTGAAACATATAACAAAAGACGACCACCAGTGAACAAGAAGCCACAAAACCAAACACTGGAACAGCAGAGGAAACCACCAGCCACGATATTTGAGAGTAAAAACCTTTTACTTAACGCTTTCGTCAAAAGACTTCTTCAGAATACATCCATACAAATTTTTCACAAGCTTAAATACAAATATATCATGCCCCTCCCATGCTTAATTATGTTTAATAAAACAATTAAACTAATTGCAGAACAATAGTCTACTACACTGTACTTACTAATTTTAAAGTAATTTAACACTGCAACTGAACCAATACAAAATAGTACTAAACATACTGTGAATGCTCTCAAACACTGAGTTAAATACATTTAATACAATAATAAAATGTACATATTATTTAATGCAATAAAATAAATTAAAACTAAAATTGTATAAACACCAATAATTTACTACATATAAAAATAGATATTAATTGCCTTCTGTTAAAAAACATTTGATATTGATAGATTCATTTAGACCAGGGAACCTGTCTACATCCAATCTGAGCTGCCACAATGATTCTTTTCTTTCAACTTCTTTTTTAATATTGCCTCCTCTAAGGTCTTTGACAACTTGTTCTAGAACACTGAACGTAAATTTTTTATATGAACTACAGATGGTTGAGTGCTTAAGTAAGGCATTCTTATCTTCTTTAGTTCTTATAGCATAATAGTATTCCCTTATTGTTATACAAAGATTCCTGGTGGTCATACCTACATAAAATGCATTGCAACTTGAGCATGATGCAATATAAACTATTAGATTAATTACAATTAAATTTTCCCTTTACACTAATAGTTTTGTCCAAATGAAGTAAATTAATAAAAGGACCTTTTTGAATGTATCTACAACAACTAAAACATTTGAACATCCATTAGTTTTATTTGATACAGGTACAGTTATCAAATTGTCATTTTTTTTCTAACGTTCTTGATAGTGTTAGATTTTTTTTAAACAAAACTAGGTGCATTACGTAAGGTACTAACTAAATCATTATTACCAAGAATGATCTTCCAATTATTTCTAATCACTTTTTTAATGATGTGTCCCAGGACCCACATTCCACATTTCTGGAAACACTGGAAAACATAAAGGTCCTACCAAACACCCTAATATTGGGTGATTTCAATTACCCAAACATTAACTGGGAGAACTACTCAAGTACTAACTCCCTTGCCCAACTTTTCCTAGAATTTATAAACTCAAACGCCCTGGTTCAACTGGTCAACACTCCCACCAGAGGTGACAACATATTGGACCTGGTCATCACCAACATGGGCGACCAGTGTTCCACACCAGAAGTCAATCACTCGCTGGTTAGATCTGACCATAAATAAATCACTTTGGATATCCATATTCCGCCCCCACCCCTGGACAAGAAAACCACCATGAAAAACTTTTCAAAAGCAAACTTCACATTACTTAAGACCGAGTTGGAAAGTTTAAAAGCCCTCATGCTGAAGGATAACACTGTCCAAGCTGCAAATTCCTTTACTAATGCATTCTATGGGCAACTACAAGAATTCATGGATCGTGCCATCCCATGCAAAACCCAGACTCACTCCTCCAAGAAAAGGAAACCAGTCTGGTGGACTCCTGCCATAAATAAGCTATACAATAGAAGGAGGAAATTAGTACAGAAAAGAGTAAAATCCCAAGAAGAGAAGACATCCCTGATCAGTATCAGCAAGAAACTATGATCCCCTCATAAAATCATCCAAGGCGAGCTTTGAAAGAAAAATTGCCAAGGACTCCAAAGATAACCACAAGGCATTCTTTAGCTATGTCAAGAATCTAAGTGGCAATGCTCAGATCTGCTCTGAGTTAGTACAGAATGGCACAAAATACACTGAACTGACTGATATTGCCAACATCCTGGCAGACAGGTTAAGTGCAAACTTCACCCCCCTCTCACCCCCAAAAGGGCCCATAACCATACCAGGAGAATGTAGAATCCCTGAAATCACAGACACTCAGGTTAAAACAGCCCTCTCCAAAGCCAAAAATACAGCATCAATGGGACCGGATGGTGTCCCAGGCTGCATCCTACATGAGCTCAAAGATGAACTAACCCCTCACCTAAACACACTGGTCAAACTCAGCCTCTCTACAGGCTACATACCCATAGAGTGGCATACAGCAATGGTTAGTCCGCTCCACAAAGGTGGAGCCACAACAGACCCCAGGAACTATCGCCCTATAAGCCTGACTAGCTTGGTCTGCAAGGCTATGGAGCGCATCATCATGGAACTCATTAACAGAGACATTGGGAACCTCCAAACACTGGACCCTACCCAGTTTGGCTTTGTTAAGGGCAGATCATGCCTCCTAAACCTGGTGGACTTCTTTGAGACAGTTACCAAGGCTATAGACGAGGGAAAGGTGGTACACACAGCCTATCTAGACCTCGCTAGGGCCTTCAACACCATTCCCCATTCTGGTATTATAGACAAGCTCACCAGCCTGAACATAAACCCCTTCATCACAAGATGGGTTGCCAACTGGCTCACAGACAGAACCCACATGGTGAGAGTTGTGGGAGCAAGGTCTGACTCTAAACCGGTTACAAGTGGCATTCCCCAGGGCTCAGTCCTAGGACCCCTCCTGTTCAGCATATACTTCTCAGAGATACAGGCAAGCACAGGAGGACTATGGCTGACCAAGTTCACAGACGATTACAAACTAGGGGCTATAATTGACTCTCTGGCTGACACAGACATCCTCCAAAAGGGTCTCACTGAGACAGATACCTGGTGTCAAAATCATGGCCTCAAGCTAAATGCCAAAACATGCATTGTCATCCCCTTTGGAAAAAACAAAGTACCCACAAACTACCACATAGGTGGTAGTCCTCTAAATACGGAAGACGCAATAAGGGATCTGGGGACCCAAATAGATAGTAATCTCACCTTTTATAATAAGAAAATCCTTCTATATAGCCCACCTAATCACAAAAGGGTTCACATCCAGATCAAAAGAGATCATTGTGCCCCTCTACTCATCAATCATCAGACCCATCATAGAGTACAATGCCCCATTTGTGATGTACCTTACAAGACACCTGCAACAGCTGGAAAGACCACAGAAGTACCTCACCAAGGGGATCACTGGCCTCAAACAGATGCACTATGCAGCTCAACTGAAGAAACTCCAGTTGTACTCGATTGCATACCGCCTACTCAGAGGGATCTCTGCCTGACATACAAGGCCATGTCCCACTCAGAATTGATGGACATGCTCCACCTAAAGAAAACTTTATCCCCTTGAGCCACACGTTCTAGGGATCTAAACATCACCACAACAATAAATAGGATGTGCCAGAGGGATAGAGTCCTGTCCCAGAGACTTCCCATGCTTTGGAACAAGATCCCAATCTACATTAGACAGATCTCCTTGCTAACACTCTTCAAAAGAAATCTTGACAATTGGATGGGAAACAGAAAGTTTCCCTAAGGGATCACTTCAGTAGCTCTGCTGGACATAGGCACAAGGAACTAATCAAAGGGGGTGGCAAAAGCCAACACATTCTGGCTAGGCTTATAAATGCCTTTGGGCAGATAGCCTAGTACCAATCTATGAACCTATGAACCTATGACCCTAATGTGATTACTATCAATAGACATGTCAATTATACATCTAGGGATGGATGGTGTCATATCTGAAATAGTGTTACTTTCCTGTTGAACAATCATGATTTGTCCCCGCTAGCCGATTGCCAAAATAGGTGAAAATACAGTTTTCCTTCTATTAATAATATCAGCACTAATTTCCTGCAACAGTGCCTCAGGATAACCTCTTTCATAAAACAGTAGTGATGAAATCAATTTCTTCCAAAAATATTTTATCAATTGTTGTCATCCGAGACGCTCTTATGTATTGACGTTTAGGTACATTTTTCTTAATATGCATAGGGTGATTGCTACAAAAATGCAAGTAGTCGTTAACATAAGTGTTCTTCCTATAAATTCTACTTGTAAAAAGTTTGGTGTCAAAATCCCATTCCAACAATATATCTAGATATAATAAAAAAGTTACTAGCGTAAGCAAAACAATGAAGGGGTAAACCGTTACCATAGATGTACGCTTTTATAAGCGCAGGATGGTCTTTGTTCACAACAACAGTTACAGTCACAATATTCCAAATACTGTCCGCTTAGTTATAGATACTGCTCAGGAGATAAATTTCTGGAAACAAATAGATGTACAAAATGAAATCCGCTTGCTCATATTAATCCAACATTTATTGTGTGCACTTCAGGTAAGCGCTTTCGATAAAATCTTCATCAGACCTGATTAGCATAATTAATTAGGTCATTTAAATACTAAAAAGGGCACGAAAATCGCACTTATCCTATCTAATACACTATTAAAACAATTAAATTCCTAAAACAATTATAATAGTACATTTAATAATAAGTCAAATAGTATACCATCCTAAATCCATATGCTTACTTATTACAAATCAATACATCTTTGTAAGCATTTCTGTATTCTTCCATATCTAAACATATATTATTATAAAAACTGTCATTGTCAAAATGTTCCAAACATATGTCATAATATATATATATGTTTCACTATAACTTAGTTACATAAAATGCTAATATACTTAAACTATTTAAGATACTCATACATATATAAATGCATTTATGTCATTTTGCTTATACAGACTACATATTATATCTTAACATCATCATTTAAAAGAAGGGCAAAGGAAGAAATATACATAAAATGGTAATTTAACTTATACTAAGAGTTACCTAAACTATTATATAAATATAAAATTTATATATATATATGTATATATGTATATATATACATTTTTATGTACACTTACACTACATCAAATTTTCAACTTTCTCATTTTTAAAAATGGTTTAATAGGTACTTTCCCATTGTTTTCTTACCAAAACCACTAAGTAAATTTAAGAAACTCACAACTACTGCTTAGTTCTGCCAATACTGTGTTGTAGTTGTCTGCAGAACCCTTTACAGTAAAAAAACAAATCATCTATGTAATGGCCATATAATAAAATGTCAGAGAAAGAACTAATGGAGGGTAGGATATCTTTTTCCCACCATCCCATTACCAATCCAGCAAATGCTGGAGCTACTGTGGCACCCATTGCTACCCCTTTAAGGAATTGAAACATATAACGTCAGTAAAAACTAGTTGCAAAACGTGGGGGGTTATGCCCCCCACACCTCCCCTACTTTTATATTCTCACTCCAGGGTCGCACTACAGTGGGGCAGGGGCTATATTCCATTTTCGACCAAATGGAATTCGACCAAATGAGCTTTCAATCAAATGAGCT
Organism: Protopterus annectens; assembly: GCF_019279795.1. Lineage (NCBI taxonomy): Eukaryota > Metazoa > Chordata > Ceratodontiformes > Protopteridae > Protopterus > Protopterus annectens. The sequence goes on from NC_056728.1 coordinate 1,690,467,674, forward strand.
TTCAGTGAAGTGGGCTGCCTGAAATAATTTTTGACCAAATGTTATTCGACCAAAAGCAGTAGACCCGTATAAATATATATATATATATATATATATATATATATATATATATATATAGATTCACCAGACAATCTCAAAATACTGAAATATCTAATTTCAGTATATCGAGACTGAATAGTCGAACACCCACATACTCGAACACCCAAAACCGTGAATAGCACAATCATGACCATACACACACACACACACACACACACACACACACACGCACACACACACACACACACACACACACACACACACACACACACACACACACACACACACACACACACATATATATACATACAGCTACCTAACTACACTAAAACAAACAAAATAACACACACAAACACAACATAACACACACTGTGCCCCCCACACACCCCCCTACTTATATATATATACTAGCTCCAAGGTCGCACTAAACACACAGACACAGAATAAACACCACTACACACACAGAGACACATAGTAAAATCCCTAGCCAATACCTGTACACAAACACCACTTACCTGAAACCCCAGATAAATCCACAAATTGCACCGCACATCAAGAACGCGACACCATGATAGTGGATTTGACATTTCCACATTTGACATAGTGCAGTTTTGCGTAACTGCACTTTTAAGTATTCAGTCTCGAAGTACTGAAAATTCAACATTTCAGTACTTCGAGTATCTCTGGTGTGTGTGTGTGTGTGTGTGTGTGTGTGTGTGTGTGTGTGTGTAGATATATATATATATATATATATATATATATATATATATATATATATATACATACATATTTATATATCAATATATAAGTCCAGGGATGTGAGGGGACTTGCTCCTCCATGCAAAAACAAAATTAAGTTGATCATCGAAGATGGTTTGTTTTGTTTTGTTTTATTTTTGTGGGTTGCTTTTCTGTCCACCAAAATTACCTTCAATGACTAGACATGAATTTAGTTATTCTACACAGTGTTGGGAGTGATACTTTGAGATATGATAGTAATGAACCTGCATGGTAGTAGACTAATCATTTATTGTTAACAAAATAGGTATAACTCCAGGTAAGCACTGGGATCTCTATGAGAAACCATTGTATTCCAAGCTGTGTGTACACAGATTTTAAAGAAAGGCTTTTCTAGCTTAATTAAGATAGGGACTTAAGCTTTGATGTTCTAGATTTGAAAATATGTGGCAAAATAATTTGAACTTTTTAAGGATGAATGTTATACTTATTTTTATAAATTTATCTGAATATTTAAGCGGTTCTCCCGTTCGATTCTCGGCTGGAGCGCCTTCTGTGTGGAGTCTGCATGTCCTCCCCGCGGTTGAGTGACACTAAAGACATGCAGGTAGGTGCAAGTGTGAATGGGCGTGCCTTCTTTGAAGGTTGGGCGGTCTGGCTCGACACTGTAAAAATCCACTGCCAATCATGAGCAGACCGGAGTTCTGCTGTGGTGACCCCTAACCGGGAAAAGCCGAAAGACAAAAAAAACAATCTGAATATTTATTAACTGTATTGGTGGACTGCCCACAAGACTCTTTTTATTCAAGATCTAGGCTCTCTTAGGACTGGTGTGATGAGAATACATGGAATAAAATATGAATATAGAATAAGATGGCAACATTAAACACAGTAGAGAGGAGTACAAACTTATAATGCTTTTGATATAACACTGCATGATATATGTAATCAGTATACTGCCAATATTCTTATTTATATACAAAGAATCGTTTTGTTAATTTTCCACCTTTCTGAAACAAAGCAGGCAGCATTATACAGTTAGCAAGTTAAAGGATAATCTACCTTTCCAGCATCTCTAAAGAGGTAACATTCATATTCGTTGTAAAGAATGAGTTTTTAGGAATGTAAATAATTCATTAACAGCATTGTTCATGATACCATACTGTGCAAGCCCCATGCATGGCTCACTTGTTATTTTGTAACTGATTGCTGATGAAATCATTTTATAATCATATGCTTCTACAACAACAGTAAAGCAGCCTGATGTCAGGCAGTCAGAGGTGCTTGTATTTAGTTATCAATAATTCAGCATTGTTAAGCATGCAGATCTAAGTGTCCCATAAAGCTATTCTATTCACTTGTAATCCCAATTTTAATTTAACATCCCTTATTAAAAAAAACAGCTATGCACACAAATTAGCTATTTTTAATTTAATGTGAGATCAGGAATTGATTATTGACCATATTGCTTTATTTACACTCTACAAGTCTTATCAACTGGACCTGTGATGTCTCACCTTGTACTGGCCATGTATTGGAATCTACTTATTAAATAAGTATAGATTGTAAGAACTAAATAGCTATAGAACTTAGATACTTTATTCCATTCAATATACTCTTCAAGCTCAAATTCCAAAAAAGCATCCCATACCGCCCATTTTCTTACTATCAATTTCTGTTTATGAAATTTCTGCTCCATATTTGTATTTCTGTAATAATTTTTATTACCTCTCACTGATAGTTTGACTTTGGTCTTCCATTTCTATTCATAGCTTTCCTAGTCACTGCCAATACTAAAGACGGCAACAATTTAATCCTTTTTACATTTGTACATGCAATTTTGCTCTAGTTCAACAACAACAAAAACTGTATGCTGAGGTTAAACAATCTTCCAAGAATAGTATTCAAATAATTTTTGTACTGAAGCATCGCCTTATATTCCAAGAATATATGCTCTCAAGAACTTCTTCCTTAACTGTCATATGTTTAGTATATGCCTCTTGTTTATGGGACATATTTTCAAGTGTCATAGTTTTATAGAAATATTTGTGTAAACATTTCATGCAAACATCTAAATTTTCTTGATTGAGTTGCATAACTAAGATTAAGATCTATGTCACTCCACTGCTTATCTGTAATATCATTATTTGATTGTTCATTCCATGCTGTGTTTACTTTTTACTGTATTGTCTTTTCAAATCTAAAATTTTGCCTTGTATTTTCTACTTATTACTCTTTTTGTCTGACATTTCTGTCATAGTCACAGTTATAAAATCTATTGTTTTGCTGTAACAAAATTCCTTTTCAACTTCCATATATATTTCTTGAGCTACAGTATTAGACTTGTATAAACACATTGATCTGAGTTCAATAACCTCAACATTTGTCTGGCTTCATCCCATTTGAATACCTCATCTCCTTTTATCATCTGGTCCATAAAATCTTGGGTCTTTATTCCTTATTTTCCAAATGCTCATTATATTTTATCCTGTGTCTTTCTTTTTACTACATATAATATAGTACAACCTGTTACTGTTATTCTATTTTTCCAAGATCTAACTTCCTGTAACCTAAAGTCTTGCTTGATACTTTTATGTATATAAGACTGTACATGCTTTATATTCATTTCACACATCTACTACATACTAATAATAAAGAATGCCCAGGACCACGGTCCACTTCCTATGGTAATTGAAGCAGAAAAATCACGAAACTTTGTTGTCGGTTTCGGAATTGCCGTTCTATCTTTGTTGTCTCATTTCACACATCTGCCAAGGCCCGTCTGTGATGATGATGATGATGATGATGCACCTTATTGGATATTATGTGTATTGTATACTTCTGTTTGGGATATAGGCAATCCACATAGCCTATCTCGACCTGGCAAAGGCTTTCGACACAATACCCCACTCAGGTATCATTGAAAAACTCATCAGCTTAAATGTAAACCCATACGTCACAAGATGGGTTGCAAATTGGCTGAGTGACAGAACCCACAGGGTCAGAGTTGCCGGCGCCATGTCAGACTCAAAGCCTGTCACAAGTGGTGTCCCACAGGGCTCAGTCCTGGGCCCTCTCCTGTTCGGCATCTACTTTTCAGAAGTACAAGCAAACGCAGGAGGATTATGGCTGACAAAATTTGCAGATGACTGCAAACTGGGCGCCATAGTTGAGAACACATCTGACACAGATATCCTTCAGAAGGGTCTTATAGAAATGGAAAACTGGTGCCAGAGCCATGGCCTAAAGTTAAACGCCAAAAAATGCATAGTCATACCCTTCGGGAAAAACAAGGTTACCCCTAGCTACCATATAGGCGGCAACCCACTAAGCACAGAAGAGGTTATCAGGGATCTGGGTACCCAGGTTGACAGTAACCTTTCATTTGACACTCACGTTGCCAAAGTAGTTAGGAAGACCTTCTACATTGCCCACCTGATCATGAAGGGATTCACATCTAGATCAAGGGAAGTCATCGTCCCCCTGTACTCATCACTCATCAGACCAATGATTCAATGCCCCATTCGGAATGTATCTGACACGAAACCTGCAGCAACTGGAAAGGCCCCAAAAGTTCCTCACCAAAAGGATAAAGGGTCTCAAAAATATGTCCTATGCTGCCCAATTGAAGGAACTTCAGCTCTATTAAGTCACTTACCGTCTGCTCAGAGGTGACCTGTGCCTGACATACAAGGCCATGTCCAACCCAGAATTGATGAACATGCTTCACCTCAAAAAATCTAGATCCCTCAGAACTACAAGGGCGGGAGACTTAAACCTTGACACGGTTATTAATAGGACATGCTGGAGGGATAGATTCATCACCCAGAGACTCCCTATGCTGTGGAACAAAATCCCGGTACATGTGAGGCAGAGCACCTCGCTGGCTTTGTTCAAGAGAAATCTTGACCAATGGATGGGAGATCGCAGATATACCCCAGGGATTATCTCAGTGTCACTGCTTGACAGAGGCACAGCAAAATAATGGGCATAGTATCCTCCAAACTAAAGGGGTGGCGAAAGCCACAAAACTCTGGGCTAGGCTTATAAATGCCCTTGGGCAGATAGCCTAGTATGAACCTATGAACCTATGAACCTATATAGTCTGTATCCTGAATCAAATATGTTAATTTAAATTGCATAGCCTTATATATTCCTCCAAAATCCAGAAGCCAAAACTACCCTGGTCCTTATCAGCATTAGTTTTTCCCAAGCATTCTTTCATTTTTTTTGTCAACTCAGAGAAACTCCTTAATTTTCTTTTTTTATATCCTTCCACCTTTGGTGTCTCAGATGATACATAAACACATGACCTACATAAAGAAGCAGGGGGACCAAATACTGTATAACCACCTGCATTTTATTATCTGTGTTCATAAATAACCATTTCCATAGTCTTATTTTACTTATAATCAGTTTGAGTAGTTTATTTCCTCATTTTCTTAGCTGCTTGCCCATCACCCAATTTCAATCAAGTTCTCAAGTAGCTTATTCTGTCATGACCTCACAGAAAGAAGAAATTCTTTATCAAGTCATGTGCCAGGGCAAAGTTCATTACTATAGCCTTTGTTTTTGCTTCATTTACTTTGTATCCTCCTGTATATTTACAATATTTAAATTTATCAAATATAATTTTATATCATGTCCTGGATTTGTAATATATGATATTACACCATCTGCAATAAAGGCAATTTTCTCATTAGTATTTCAACATTTTTATGCAGTTATGTTTGATTATTTTATGTTCCTGGCTAATGCTTCCAAATATAAAGAAAAGAATAATGATGAAAGTGGACAAGCCGGCCTAGTTCTGTAAAGCCAAATGCCTCGAGGGAATTTTTCATAAATTCCCAGCTCAGGCTGTCAAAGGCTTTTTATCATTTAATCCTATTACAATTTATACATTATTATTGTCCAATGCATACTTTGAATCATAAAGGTTCTATTAATATTTTCAAATGTTTGCTTATCTTCTGTAAAGTTACTCTTATCCAGATCTATTATTCTCAACAATATCTTTACATTAATCTTGCCAACATTGTTATAAGCAGTTTGTAAGCATGATTCATAACTGAAATAGGTAGGTATGGCTAATAGGATCTTTATCCTGCTTTGCTATAAGTAAACTACTTCTTCTTTCCAATGCAAATGTACATCTCCACCCAGAAAAATATTCTTTAAAAGTACTAGCCAGATTTTATTATATCTTATTCCTTCTTGGTTTTCCCGTTCGATTCTTGGCTGGAGTGCGGGGAGTGCCTTCTGTGTGGAGTCTGCATGTTCTCCCCATGGTTGGGTGGGCGTTCGAAAGACATGCGTAAATAGGCGTGTCTTCGTTGAAGGTTGAACGTCGAGCTGGCACCTCGGCATTTGTGAAAGTCTACTGCCAATCATTAGCGGACTGGAGTTCCACTGTGGCGACCCCTAACCGGGAAAAAACAAAAGACAAACAACAACTTATTCCTTCTTTTTCTAAGCTTCAAATTCTATAACTACCACAGGTTTCCCTGTATTTTTGTTGTGCAGTCATTCTTTAATTTACTTTTCTGTATTTTTGATGTGAATACCCCTCCATCTTCCTCTATTAACTGATGAAGTTGTAATTGGCTGAAATATGTTAAGATTTTTTGTGTGTTACTTTCAACCTTTGTATCTTGTTTACCTGGCATACTGTAATAATTTCGGATTACATTCATACTTTTTCTTGGTCCCACTTTTAACTTAGATGTTTTAGCTTTTTCCAATTGCTCTTCAACCTGCTCTGTCCCTGTTATTCTTTTTTCCTTCTGTAAAACCTTTACTTTTTAAGTCATCTATATACCAACTCTGCCTGAAATTCTATATCTAATTTGCTTCCAAAGTGACCACATTTCTTATATTCAGTTTATATTGTTCTATTTTTTGCAAGGTCTTTACTACTTAGGTTTATATCTAATATAAAGTTGATTAAAGTTTTATCTACCCATTCATTAAATGGCTTTCTGTTCAGAAGAAATAGTGGAGAATGCCAATGTTTAGCACAATATACATTTACTTGTTTACAAATGTTAATATGTATAGATGCATGGTCTGACACTATCACCAGAGATGTTTTTATGGCTCAGACCATGTTACAGTATAGTTTCAATATGTTGCATCTATCTAATCATACCCAGTGGACATATTTTCATGAAAATGATACATTTCAGTTGTCTCTGCTTTGTTTTCAATACATAATTAAGCTCAAATGCATGCATATATTTCTCTGAGTATCTACCTTTAGATGGTATTCTCTGGTACCTTGCCCCTTCAGAGATATTGTCCTCATTTACTTAAGTATTCCAATCTCCTACTTCCATCACATATCATTGATGAAAGGCTATAACATCTCCCATGATATTCTTTATATCCCCTCTCACTACTTTTGTTGGAATATGCACTGCAGCCAGTCTAATTCTTATACCCTGTCAACATCATCTCACCACTACAAATCTTCCCTGACTGTCCTTCATCTGTTACTCAGTCTTTATTCCTATACTCTTTTTAATTAATATTATAGCCCCTTTCTTTTGCTTTCCTTCTATTCCAGGAAACAAACCCTCTTTACCACTTATCCTTAAGGTTTCATGTCTTCTGTGATTCAAGTGTGTTTCCTGTAAAATATTACTTGCGCATTATTATTGTAAATATAGGTCAATACCTTGTCTTTTTTATTGTTAACAAGCCCATTTATATTTTAAACTAATAAATCAGATTGAGTCACAGTAAATACTTTGTTCAGCTCCACTTATATTCATTCTGTCCATTATTAACTGGTCCTTCATAGCCTGTTTCCAATCACTTTTTGTGTCACTGTATAGTACTCTGTAGTATTGTCTGAAATTAACCTGCTCACTACTAAAGTACACACAAACCTCTCCCTCTCCAAGAGATAAAAAAATACTTTCAGTATATACATAATTTGCAAAACAATAGAGCTGATGCTCTGCAAACCTAGACATGTAAAGAGTGTTCCATTGTTTCTATCATTCAGACTGTTTTAGGCAGAATAACAACTATTATCAAATTAAAAAAGAAAGACCTAGCTAACTTAGAATATTCCAAAAATGGATGTCCAGAAGGCTGAAGTTGAGTATAAACAGTTTTAACAGTAATAAAGGTACACAAAACAAACTGGTGAGCACTTTCAGGGCTTACCTGCTTCTTCAGACCATAAAAAAAATACTTAAAACCTTATATACAGATAACCAGTCATACAATTAAGGGATGCCAGGTAACATGGTGCAATTAATGATGCAATCCTCTCCTCTTCAGAGCAGGTTTTAAAGACGCTGCATTATTCAGACCTGGGTATGCAGTACCCCTCTGGTCAAGAATCCATCTTAACTCATATTCTGTTTCGTTAGCTATATCAACTCTTCTTATATTAGTATCACCTTTATGCAGAACCAAAAACTTAAATTGATGGGTATCATCAGTTTCCATAGCATTTTTGGCTAATGCATTACTTTCTTTCTTATTGCATATATCATTATTATGCTCAAGTACTCTTTCTTTCAGCGTTCGATTGGTTTTCCCAATATAGAACCCTTCACATACAATGCACTGTGCCCAATAAACTATGTTCTTATCTGTGCAGTCAGCATAAAAACTAAACTCAATCTTTCTCCTAGTTGTAGGGTGTATAACAGACATAACCATCCACTTATACGTACATGCTCTACATGATCTGTATGCATACTTACCTCTCCTTTCAGAATGTACCTTGTCTATATAGTTAAGTCTATAACATAGATGTTACTTCATGGTTTTATTGTTTTTAAAGGAGAATCATGGATGGGGTCCAACCACATTATCTATACTTGGGTCCATCATAAGTATTGGCCAGTTCTTTTTCATCACATCACAAATTACGTTAATGTTACTTGAATATGTTAAAGTTACCCTACTTGCATTACCTTCAAGTAAATGTTTCTCATTGGCTCAGGGGTCCAGGGGGTCAGAGAAATTGGGTCTAATCTCATTCACAGTGGCAGATCTAACCTCATTAATAGCCTTTTCATTGACCACTATTTTGTAACCACGCTCTAACAATTCTATACGTAAAGTATCCACAGCTTCTTCTAGCTTAGTTTATTTTGTCTGCAGTCTCATTACTCTGAGCACTTGGTTTTTAACCACATTCCTTGGAATGTGCCTGGGGTGCATGCTAGTGTTGTGTAGGATGTTGTTCTTCCTACAGGGTTTCCTATACATACTAGTGCAGATGCTGCCTAGCTCATCCTTCTTAACTACAGTGTCAAGACAGTTAGTATTCTCAGCAGAGTAATGCATAGTAAATGAAAGAAAGGTAGTTGTATTTTATAGATAGTCTACAAACTCCAGCAGTTGATTGGTTGGTCCTTTCCAAACAAAAAGGGCACAGTCCACAAATTGTTTATAAAATTTCACATGTGAACTAAATCTAACATCTGTAAAAACTGACTGTTTTTCTCAATAAGCCAAGACAATATTGGCATAAGAGTTGGCACATGCCATGCCTATTGCAACCACCAGTTTTTGCAGAAAATATTCCAGTTCAAAGATAAAAACATTATTCTCTAGTATTAGATACAGTAGTGCACACAATAGCTCTACCTTAGAGTTGAAAAAAACCCTGTCAGATGTCAAAAGAAGCCTTGCACTATCTATTTCTACATCATTTGAAATGATATTAAAAAGTGAATTAACATCTAATGTTACAAACAAAATGTCATTCAAATCATCCAAATTTATTGACCATTGGTATAGGTCTTGTAGGAATTGCGTAGTATCTTCAACACAATTGTAATGGTGTCGCAAACCAATCTAAGTTGTTTTTAACATATATAGAGATGGGGTCAGTCAGCCACCCTCTCCTCAAAACTATCCTTTATGCATTTTCGGTACTCCATAAATAATGGGTATTCTAGGATGGTCAACTGTGAAGTAGGTATGTAAACCATAATCAATCTGATTCATCATCAGCAAATCATATAAATAAAAGTTAACTCTGTTAATGATTCCAGTTACTTGAAATCTTTGCAACTTCATATAAACCTCTTCATCATTTAACACGCTAGACATCTTTTCAATGTAACTACTTTTGTCTAGAACCACTATCCCTCCACCCTTGTCAGCTGGTCTAATCATTAAATGCTGTGCCTTAGTTAAATTATCCAAAGCTTCCATTTCTTTAGAGGTTAAATTATAAAAAGTAGAACCATTACACTTATTTGCTAAACAATTCCTTAAGTCATTCTCACCTACATTCAAAAAAGCCTCGAAGGCTGGTTTAAATTCAGGAGCAAAAACACTTGGTTTCTTAAAAAATTCATGCGACAGAACTTTGGCTGAAAATATCCCATTTAACATTACATTTCTAGCAAACAGCTTCAAGTCCAGAAAGACATCCGTTAAGTCTGTTTTAACTCCTGGAATAAAGGAAAGTCCTTTATTCGGTACAGCAACCTGTTCTTTAGTAAATTCAAATGACGATAAATTAAAAACTAAATCACTTCCTGACATCCTCTGCTGTCTGGTTTCTTCTGTTTCACTGAACTGTCTGACCCTGTCCTGGGCCTGCGTTGCCAGCTCTGTAAACACCCCTTCTGTTTCTCCTGCTGTATAGGCAGAGCTGTCTCTATAAAAACAGAGTTCAGCAGCTGAGATGTGGTGAGGGCAGGAGCACTGTTCAAAGCTTCATTAGATTTAAACCCAGGTCAAGTTTTTGGTTTAACAACCAGAGCTTGTTGATTTCCTGGAATAAAACTACTTGACGTACTGGCTGAAGGCAGTACAATACCTTCTAAAAACTGTTTTCCTCTAGACAAGTGAGGAAAGTTGAGTGCTGTAGTCATTTGTAGCTTATTTAGTGCTTACAACGAGTTTTGAATAAGTGCTGAGCTCAAACAAACAGATTTGAGTACTAAAACTAAAAAACTGGCTAGTTCTAAGGGAAAATTTGAAGAGCAGATATGGCGCCGGGAATAGTTTAACCCTAGCTAAGCAGCGATGCATAAAGTGTATTTTTTTTAATATAACAGTAGCAAATGAGCAAACTGATTTAAACAAATTAACCAATAAAAAGCTAAAAACTGAGCCCCGTTCCAGCAGCCTTCGATCAGACAAGTTCTAACTGCACACTCCTGCCACTAGGGTGCAGGGGAACCTTCTCCAAATAAAGATGGTCTGGATTAGTGCTCAAGTTATACAAACAAAGCTAGATTCAGCATGTCTGAATCTAGTCTATACTACAGTAAACAAGGCATAATAATTTCAGAAAGAAACAGTTCAAATAAGCAGGCACAATAAGCTTTTAACCAGAAATTTGCAGCTCAGAAGGGCAAAATCCATCCTCTCCTCCCACAAGAATGCAGACCACACTTTCTTAATGTAAAATAACTGGCCCAAAGCCCAAGTGCTTAAACCAGAACTAATACTCTTTTAGAATAACAGACAGTAAGCCTTCAATCAGCAGTTCCCAACTTAGAAGGATGTAAGCTACCTGTCCTGCCACAACAGTGCAGAACACAAACCTTCTTAATGTAAAACAACTGGTCTGAAGCTCAAGTGCTTAAACCAAAGGCTTAGAATAACAGTTACAATTTAATCAGGCTACTAACAAGCAGTAATAAATGCAGCAGAATAAATGCAATTAAGTACTTTTAAGAACAGGTAGCAAAAGCAAAATAAAGTAATAAAGTAGGAAGAAACACAAATACAGTAAAAGCAGATGAATAAAGTGCATTTTTTATATAACAATAGAAAATGAGCAAATTGATTTAAACAAATTACCCAATTAACCAGTAAAAAAGCTCAAAACTGAGCACTGTTCCAGCAGTCTTCAATCAGACAAGTTCTAACTACACACTCCTGCCACTAGGGTTCAGAGGAACCTTGTCCAAAAAAGTTCAGACCATAAAAAATACTTAAGAGCTTATATACAGATAACCAGCCATACAATTAAGGGATGTCAGGTCACATGGTGCATTTAATGATGCAATCCTCTCCTCTTCAGGGCAAGTTTTAAAGATTCTGCATTATTCAGACCTGGGTATAAAGTAGCGCTCAGGTCAAGAATTCATCTTAACTCAATATATTCTGTTTCATTAACTATATCACCTCCTCTTATATTAGTATCAACTTTATGCAGAACCAAAAACTTAAATCAATGGGTATCATCATTTTCCATCACTTGTTTGGTTAATGCATTACTTTCTTTCCTATTGCGTATAGCATTATTATGTCTTTCAGCATTTGATTGGTTTTCCCAATATAGACCCCTTCATGTACAATGCACTGTGCCCAATAAACTATGTTCTTATCTGTGCAGTCAGCATAAAAAACAAACTCAATCTTTCTCATAGATCTAGGATGTGTAACAGAAGTAAAAATCCACACATACCTACATGCACTACATGATCTGCATGCAAATGTACCTCTCATTTCAAAATGTACCCTGTCTACATAGTTCTGTCTGTAGCACAGACGTTGCTTCAGGGTTTTATTGTTTTTAAAAGAGAATCATGGACGGTGTCCAACCACATTACCTACACTTAGGTCTGTCATAAGTATTGGCCATTTGTATTTCACCACATCACAAATGACATTAATGTTACTAGAATACGTTAAAGTGACCCTATTTACATTGCCTTTGTGTAAATGTTTCTCCTTAGCTCATTGGTCCAGGGCGTCAGAGAAGTATGGTCTAATCTCATTCCCAGTGGCAGATCTAACCTCATTAATAGCCCTTTCAATGACCCCTATTTTGTAACCACACTCTAACAGTTCTATACTTAAAGTATTCAGAGCTTCTTCTAGCTTAGTTTAGTTTGTGTGCAGTCTCATTACTCTGAGCACTTGGTTTTTAACCACATTCCTTGGAATGTGCCTGGGGTGCATGCTAGTGTTGTGTAGGATGTTATTTGTCCTACAGGGTTTCCTATACATACTAGTGCAGATGCTGCCTAGCTCATCCTTCTTAACTACAGTGTCAAGAAAGTCAATATCCTTGGCAGAGAAAAATACACTAATATTCCAAAAATGGATGCCCAGTAGGGTGAAATTGACTAAAAACAGTTTTAACAGTAATAAATGTACACAAAAAAAACTGGTGAGTACTTTTGCGGCTTACCCTCTTCTTCAGACCATAAAAAATTAAAAAAAAAAAACAAGTAAAACCTTATATACAGTTAACCAGCCATACAATTAAGGGATGTCAGGTCACATGGTGCAATTAATGATGCAATCCCCTCCTCTTCAGAGCAGGTTTTAAATACACAGCATTATTTAGACCTGGGTATACAGTAGCTCTCAGATCAAGAATCCATCTTAACTCAATAAATTCCATTTCATTAACTGTATTACCTCATCTTATATTAGTACCAGCTTTATACAGAACCAAAAACTTAAATTGATGGGTATCATCAGTTTCCATAGCATTTTTGGCTAATGCATTACTTTCTTTCCTATTGCATATATCATTATTATGAACAAAAACCACCTGGCTCCATGGTAGGATGAAACAAAAGTCTTTATTAGTTATAAAAAAGTTTGCTCAAGGTAACCTAAAAGGTTTTACGTCACAGTAAGCCACATTAGAAACTTTGTACTTCCTTGTTGTACTGGTAATACAGGTGAACAAATACCAAACGTTTCAAGTGTGTTTTCAAAAAGCTTATGTAAAACTAGCTGGTGTGTTTACACACTGTGTGTAAATCCATCAGGTCAAAGCACACTCGGCCACAAAAAAGCCTCTCTTAAAAACACTAAGAACATCTGTACACATATAAAAGCCAAACAATATAAAAAGCTGGTGTATTTAAATAGTTCAGTAACTTTTCCTTGAGTAATGCCAAGTTGAAGCACAGTCTGCTTACACCAGAAGTGCACCACCGTAGCAAGAACCACCAAAAAATGTTTTTGTCAAGTGGTTCCCTTAAACAATTGTTTAAAATGTCAAAGTCCAAACCCACACTTGAAGTTCTTCAAGCAAAATCGCTGGTAAAAAGAAAAGTTTATTTCTTACCCCAAGTGTAAACTGTCAGCACACTGCCATGAAAGTTCCAATGGAGTGACTGAAAAAGCTTCCACATTGAGTCAAACAGTCAAACCAGCCACATGGTAGCAAATTCAAAGAGGCAAGTTGCTTTTCAAAAATTAGTCCAGCAAACGTGCTTCTTTAAGTTGTAGAACTTCTTTCTCATTGTAGAAACCAACAGGTAGATGAAACCAAACAGAAGAAAGTACTTGTAAAGCGCTTTTCGTTCACTTCAGTAACTGAACTTCCTCAGACCTCAGTCACTCCATTGGAGCTTTCATGGCAGTGTGCTGACAGTTTACACTTGGGGTGAGAAATAGACTTTTCTTTTTACCAGCGATTTTACTTGAAGAAATTCGTGTGTGACAAGTACTTTCTTCTGTTTGGTTTCATCTACTTGTTGGTTTCTACAACGTGAAAGAAGTTCTACAATTTAAAGAAGTACCTTTGCTGGACTAACTTTTGAAAAGCAACTTGCCTCTTTGAATTTGCTACCATGTGGCTGGTTTGACTGTTTGACTCAATGTGGATGCTTTTTCAGTCACTCTTTTGGAACTTTCATGGCAGTGTGCTGACAGTTTACACTTGGGGTAAGAAATAGACTTTTCTTTTTACCAGCGATTTTGCTTGAAGAACTTCAAGTGTGGGTTTGGACTTTGACATTTTTAAACAATTGTTTAAGGGAACCACTTGACAAAAAAATTTTTTGGTGGTTCTTGCTACGGTGGTGCACTTCTGGTGTAAGCAGACTGTGCTTCAACTTGGCATTACTCAAGGAAAAGGTACTGAACTATTTAAATACACCAGCTTTTTATATTGTTTGGCTTTTATATGTGTACAGATGTTCTTAGTGTTTTTAAGAGAGGCTTTTTTGTGGCCGAGTGTGCTTTGACCTGATGGATTTACACACAGTGTGTAAACACACCAGCTAGTTTTACAAAAGCTTTTTGAAAACACACTTGAAACGTTTGGTATTTATTCACCTGTATTACCAGTACAACAAGGAAGTACAAAGTTTCTAAGGTGGCTTACTGTGACGTAAAACCTTTTAGGTTACCTTGAGCAAACTTTTTTATAACTAATAAAGACTTTTGTTTCATCCTACCACGGAGCCAGGTGGTTTTTGTTCATAGTTGGTGATGTTTATTGGGGGAAAATATATCATTATTATGCTCAAGTACTCTTTCTTTCAGCGTTCGATTGGTTTTCCCAATATAGAACCCTTCACATACATTGCACTGTGCCCAATAAACTATGTTCTTATCTGTGTAGTCAACATAAAAACCAAACTCAATTTTTCTCATAGTTCTCACTGCGTACTGGAAGTGGCAACATTCAGGTCTGAGTACAACATTCAAATAACTGGCTACACCCCTAGCTTCAGATATAAGAAGTATACCAACCTTCTGACTTACACTACAGTGTCCACAGCAAACAAGCATGGACCCCACTTTGGAAAGCTGAAAGGCCTACGCCTACCTGACCTAGAAATTCATAGCATTGGGTTGCTATGACAGTGAGTACTGCAATTACTACACAGCAGGCTGCATGCAATTACCAAATGGTGTCCACCAATTGGTGCAGAGGCCATCACATGCACATGTGCAGATACCTCTAAAAGCAGGCTGTACTTGCTGTCCACACATGCAATCATTTCATTGCAGCCACGGAGAGAGAAAGAGAGCGAGAGCGAGCCAGAGAGACACAGAGACTCACACGGACAGACAGACAGACACCAGCAACAATAACAGCAACAGCCACAGCAACAGCAAAAAAAAAAAAAAAATCAAGATAAAAAAAAAAAAAATTAAAAAAAAATTAGATGTAAATAAAAAAATAATTACTAAGAACACGGAACTTAATAATACAAATGCATACAAAGAAAAGGTATGTAACTGATATGTATTTACTGGCATGTAGTAGATGTTTTTGAAGAGCACTCTACACTCTACATACTTTGAATCATCCATATGTGGCAGCAGTACGTATCTATGCACAGATGCCCTGCATAACTACTGCCATGGAGAAATCAGTGTGTAGCCGTGTGCAGTGGGATATGACTGTGACATATGTAGTTCAGCATTAAATGTCAAACATCTGATCCATTTATCTGTGTTCTGTACAGTAGTGTGTACAATGGCTGTTTGGGGGAGTAGCGCATACAGTTATATAAACATGGATGTGACAGAGTAACAAATGCATGATAGTCATATTAACATGTAGCTTAGCATTGGCAAAAGCTGTACCAGGCTAGTATGCTAATCTAGCATTTGCAGCTATATATACACCCTCTAATATTACTGTGTGCTCACATGTGACACCTGTTCATGTTGCAGCAAAGCCCAACAGATCAGCCGTGAGGTCCATGGACTTACAACTGTGTGGACCTTGTGTGTGTATGGCACACACATTTGGAGATATATATCTGTGTCAGATGTATTAGAATCTGTACATGTGCATATAGCAAGGGACATACTGCAACTGTTTGTGAAGGGTGGACATATATATGTTGTTGAAGGTTGTTATGTGCATACTTCTATGTAGGTTGTAGTGTGTGGCAAACAAGACAGCATACAGTGCTGGTATATGACATGTGGTGGTTAAACGCTGTGGGTATGAATTGTCAGGTTTGCAGTGTTGTAGCCAGTGAGGCCTGCTAAAGCTACATGTGCTAAGAACACCTTCAATGCATTCTGCACAACACTGTGCAATATTATTACATAACAGTATACCTCACAACCTTTGCATAATTGATATTCCCACCATGAAAGGTGGACCGTATATGTGCCTATATGTATATCTATATGTACACCAATGTATGTTTATATTTATGTGTGTATATATATATATATATATATATATATATAGAGAGAGAGAGAGAGAGAGAGAGACAGGGTCATATTTACTGTGACAGATGCCTGGTGACAAAGCCATGGACTCAAGCTCAGTGTTGAAACTGCATTGGCATCCCTTATGGCAAAAACTCCGTACCCATGAACTACCACATAGGTGGTAGTCTACTTAACACTGAAAGTGTGATAAGAGACCATGGGACACAGGTGGACAGTAGTCTCCCCTTTGATAATCACAGTGCCAAACTAGTCATGTAATCTGTCTACCTGGCACACCTCACCACAAAAGGTGTGTCATCCAGGGAAATATAGGTCAGTGTTCCCCTCTACTCATCACACATAAAGCCCATTATAGAGTACTATGCCCCATGTGGTATGTACCTCACAAGACATCTACAGCAACTGGAAACAACAAAGACATACCTCACAAAGAGTAATACCAGCCTCAAACAGATGCCCTATGCAGACCATCTCACAAACCCACAACTACACTGTGTCGCATACCGCCTACCCAGAGGTGACCTCTGCCTAACATACTAAGCTATGTCAAACCCAGAGCTGTTGTACATGCTGCACATAAACAGATCACAATCTCTATGAGCTACACGCTCTAGGGACCCGAACCTTTTGACCACAATAAACAGCACATGCTGGAGGGATAGATTCCCATCTCAGAGACATCCCATACTCTGGAAAAAAACAACTATCCATAGCAAACAGAGCTCCTAATTAAGAGTTGTCATAAATAATCCTGAAGATTGTATGTGAGATAGTGAATACACCTAGGCAATCACCTCTGTGTCTCTGCTTGACAGGGCCACGTGAAATGTAATGACCTGTGTGTCAAAGGCCAGGATAGCATATGGCTAGGCTTCTATAGGCCCTAGGGCCAATATCCTTTTACCTACCTATGAAGTGATACACACCCACATGTACTTGTTGCAATAATTGCTATGTGAGGTTGACTGAGTGTGATGGTGACTGTGTTTGTGAATCTGTTGAAGTGAAGTGAAACAATCAAACACAAAAACAGGAGGTGAAGCAGTCGAGAATAGCACCAAAACACCTAGTCCGATAATTTGTTGAACGCAGCTTTATTAAAATCCAGTAGCATTTTCACTGCTAAAAAACAATTGCAGCTTCTTCAGAACAAACAAAAAATTGAATATTAGTGCCAAATATTTAAAAGGAAATCGGAGGTGTGGCATTGACATCACTTCCTCTAGTGCGCTAATTCACTTTAAACCCACAATCGGTGAGATAAAATCTGGCGTTTACATCAACCTGAAGATAAAGAACATAAAATTACAAACACAATGTTACAACCCTCATATTAAAATGAAATCTACTTTAGATTCAAATAAATTATAAAATTAAAAGTAGTCAGTAGTGTGAATATAAATATATTCTAACACAACTAGTATAGAAAAACTTCTTTTATGACTTGAACTCTTTCACTAGTTCACACTAAAAGATAATCAACTTGACTAATAATGTGTACATATTAATTAAATGTTATAAAAATTATAAAAATTATGAGAAATATAAACTAGAGTATTCTAAAAATACTATCTCATGTAGCTTTTTAACTTTAGAATTGCTGCAATGTTGCAATTCTCATTTAGACCTGGGTCACTGAATGCATCGAGTCTGATTTGCCATAAATAATCCTGAAGATTGTATGTGAGAAAGTGAATACACCTAGGCAATCACCTCTGTGTCTCTGCTTGACAGGGCCACGTGAAATGTAATGACCTGTGTGTCAAAGGCCAGGATAGCATATGGCTAGGCTTCTATAGGCCCTAGGGCCAATATCCTTTTACCTACCTATGAAGTGATACACACCCACATGTACTTGTTGCAATAATTGCTATGTGAGGTTGACTGAGTGTGATGGTGACTGTGTTTGTGAATGTGTCAGAGTTCGGTTTATGTGTGATAGCTTAGTGGGAAACTGTTTCTGTCATGGTATTATGTGTCCTAGCTGTGATCGCAGCAAAAGATGAGTATACAATTTCTAGGCTGAAAAAGCAGTATGCCATACGGTCTGACGTAGTCCCTTGTTGTCGACTGGGGTGCCCATTTTAGGCTAAAGCAGCACATGTATGCTTATTGAGTGTTACTGCTGGTGAATCCAACTCCTGTATGAACTGTAGTACTACTTGAAGCTTTATGCCTAAACAGCATAGTATGGTGTACGTCCACATTTATTGGAACCACTGTTTCGTGTGTTCCCTGTAGTCCTCACAGATTACATACCTCAGGCATAAGGTCTCGTAACTACTGACACACAGTACTGTAAGGTACACAGGTAAAGGTCACCTGGGTTGCCATACCTATGTGTCTGGTATGTATGTCTGATGTGTGTGTGTGTATGCCTGTACCATGGCCTCAGTCATATGTGTGTTACAGGATATAACTGCGTATCTAGCAACATGTATAGTCTAGTACAGCAGTATGCCACCTATATTCACGAATGTGCACATATGTTAGGCAGGGGTCTGCCATCAATGACTAGTGTGGTATACTGGTAATACTGTCACTGGACTTTACAATCATTGCAATAGATTACACTTTTCATGATGCATTAGCATGATATATACCTCCTGTGGCTAGGTTGTGCATTGTGTCGCATACAGTGTGCCATGTACTGTTGTATAGTATTACATACTGTTGTAACTTTGTTGCTGTGCAAAACGTGGTTTGATATATAGAGTGTGCCAGGCACTGTAAGGCAGTTGTGGGTTGAGAACTGACATGTGGTATTGAAAGTGTGTATCTTCTGACAGCCAATAGGTTGCTATATATGGCAGTTAATTGATATCTGTACATTAGAAAGTTACGTGTGCCACATGACTTGCACACACATATTGTTTCATTGTCTTCCAGGGTTATGTCCCACCATCGTAATTCCACCTATAGCACGGCGGAGGAAGAGGTTATTACATCCAGCCTGGTGCAGCAGTATGCCCTGCTGTTCTCCAGAGCCAGCCAGGACCAGCATGAGCGGACTGCGCTGTGGCAAGAGCTTGTCCATAGGGTAAATGACATAGGCATGCATAACCGGACATATGAGCAGGTACACCATCACTGCAGTAATTTAATTAGACATGTCCGGCAGTGTGCGTCTGATATCTGCAGACAGCAGCTTGCCACAGGTGGTGGGGGGGTAGCCAGCCATCCCCCCCTCACCAGAGTGGAGGAGCTGCTCCTGAGCCAGGTGGCTCCTGGCCAACAACAACCCCAACAACTAACGTGTGTCATCATGGAGGCCGGAGCCACCCAGCAAGCTGACATGGAGCATGCAGGTAACATGGCATAGCTGTAGACTACTGTTACCTCTATTGTTAGAGCATGCT
Source organism: Protopterus annectens (assembly GCF_019279795.1). Taxonomy (NCBI): domain Eukaryota; kingdom Metazoa; phylum Chordata; order Ceratodontiformes; family Protopteridae; genus Protopterus; species Protopterus annectens. The sequence goes on from NC_056728.1 coordinate 1,690,487,701, forward strand.
TATGTGAGATGTGTACTGTATAGTTAGATGATGTGGTACCTAGTGTTGAGCAAAAGTAATAATTAGGAATGCAATCTGTAGGCCTGTGACTGTCAACTGTTGTACTACTGTACGATTGCAAACACACAGTAGCAATGCCACAGTTGTTGCCACTAACAAAGTGTCCCATATCCTTGTAGGTCCATCTGGTGTGACAGCAAGGCAGCCGACCCATGCTGGTGACTTTGTTCTACCTTTAATACTGCTAATTAAGTGTGCATGTCATAGTTGAGGTGTAGGCCATGTACACGTAACACACATACGCATAATGCATGCTGTGCATGTTTGCTGTGAGACTATGCACATCCCAGCAATGTGGGTAGCTGCCTAAAACACATACAATACACAGAGCATTCCACACAATTGTGGCAATACTGATGTGGACATTGGATAGGCAGAGTCGACACACATGCACACAACATACACAACTTTGTCATATGCAGTACATGTTAACATGCTACTCATGGCGTATTCAGACGCCCACTGTAAGGTCACACTACAGTATCCCACATGTCATCTACACAGCACACATAATTTACCTGAGGGGTAGATGCCTCACATGTGGTTGTGCGACAGTCTTCGACACATAACACATTCATGACAGGCAATGCCCCCTATTGTGCACCTTACAAACCCATGTAACAACTGGATGTGAAATGGAGAATGTAGCCATGGTACTGCAGTTCTGGTACAGCATGGTATGTGCCAGTCTGGCACACATTAGTAGCCTTGAGTGACCACATGATTCTGCATGATGATGGCTCATGGTAGTACACCCCATCCAGTTACAGGGACCACAGTACTACACATAGCATTACCTGCTATACACCTCAATGTTGTGTGTACAAACATAGGCACCTATATACACAATATGCATAGCAATCACCATTTGTACAAAGTGATACATATATGTCTTGTAATGCTATTGAATGTATAGGTCACATGACACACCCTGTGTCTGTGTGATTTTTAATGTTGCAGTTGTGTTGTAGCATGCCATGTCATGTCTGGCACTGGCATGTCCACAATATGTCCTACACTCACCATAACCACTGTACAATGGCCATGTTGAGCAATGGTATTCCATCAGGTAAACATGCACCACTCATCCTGTGTGTATACATAGCATGCATGTGCTAATCCTGTGTCCACAATTATCTGCTGAAGACACAGACGCTCTAATCAGAAATGGATATCTATGTGACACAAAGATACACATCCAGCCATGGTATGTATACCTGTGAGAGATGGTGCACAGGACATTGCAGAGCTTATAATACTTGCACAGCACTGCCGTGTCCATGTACACAGTGCATTGAGGCCAATCACTGAACAACAACACACATGCATCAAAGACATGTATAGTGTTATTGCCAAGGGCTGTCAACACCCGCACTGCATGCTGTTGGGAAACACATGTCCTGCATACTGACACGTGTGATATAACTGTTTGCCTTGTGATACTGTACCCCACCATCACCCACTATTGAGTATGTTCTGGATTGCTGGTGGTGTGTGTGTGTGTGTGTGTGTGTGTGTGTGTGTGTGTGTGTGTGTGTGTGTGTGTGTTTTAATGAGGAGTGCATTTGTGTGCATGTGTGCATGTGTGCATATGTGCATGTGAGCATGTGTTCATATGTGCATGTGTGCATGCGAGCATGTGTGCATGTGTTCATGTGTGCATGTGTGCATGTGTGCGTGTGTGCATGTGTTCATGTGTTCATGTGTGCATGTGTGCATGTGTACATGTGTTTATGTGTTCATGTGTGCATGTGTGTCGACATAATGTACAGGTCGTAAAGTGTGTTTCCTGTCTTCCTCTCACAGGTGCTGACTTTGGGCTGGTTCACTGCAGCAGGGAAACTGATGTCACTGAGCAAAACAGTGATACTGATGATAGGTGTGTTGAGGCACAGGCATGTTTGCCAGGGTCTGTCGTTGGGCCACCAATTGACAGTACACATCTGTCCACCCCATCCATGCATACAGTCATACTGCCAATACATGCATCACAAATGCCCTTAGCTGAGGGACAGTGTACAGTTGGCATTGGCCAGGACAGTGTGGTATCCATGGCACATGCATCCCGACACAGCAGCCATACCCAGATGTCTGGAAGGGTACCACATAGGAAGATGCCCAGGGGTTTTTGTAGGAGCACTACTGCTCATCATGCCACTGGGAGATGTGCCACAGGTCTGACAATGTCACGCATGTTCCAGGCTGTCATGGAGGCACAGGCATGTATGAAATGGTACACCAGGCAGGGACTAAGGGCACAGAGGGCATATAACACCGCCGTCATTGACAGTATCCGTGATGTAGCAGGTGCCATCTGTCATTACACCGAGGTCACTGATAGACGTTGGGGAAAGACATTAGATATCCTCCGCAATGTCATGTCCATGTGTCAGGACAGTGCAGGATGGTTGAGTTGTTGACGTGGACATATGCCAGCAACATCAGCAGCTGGCAGTCACCACGGACGTCCCTCAAGCCACAGCTGCTCCCGTAGTGCCAGTACCAACCCCAGCAATGTTGGGGGTGGGCTGTCCATAGAATGTCCTAGAAGACCACATGCACGTGGCACTGGACAGTCCCAGCAGGGACCTGTGTCCAGTGTACATCAATCCACCTCTGGGGATAGTACCCAGTCTGGCTTAGTGCCTGATAGTGTCAGTAGCACCCCTGCCAGGCACAGGTACTGTATCCCTGGCCAGAGATGGTGATCTGTAAAGCCTCGCAGGTACAGTCTGTGGTTGTCCCACAAATACCCGTATATGGCAGCCACATGGTGGAACTGTGTGCATGCAGACACACACACATACTCCAGACACCTAGGGCTAACACATACCCACACACATTACATCAACATTGGCCCATACCAGTATTCTTGCCCCTCACACACACACACACACACACACACACACACACACACACACACACACACACACGCACATACATGTCGATTGAATGGCTCACTGTAGGCCTCTGGCAAACCAACAACACACACTGTGCATATGATGAAACTTGTGCCACCTCCTGTCATCTGTAACATCGATGCAGGAACAGGCTACCATGGTGCTGATGCACAGGGTGTCTTTATAGCAGTATAGCAATGTTACCATGTTGTCAGGAGTAGAGTGTAATGATATGCCTGAAGGTGTAGCTGAGCAGGCATGATGCATTAAAGCTATGATTGTCATTGTTTCATAGTTTCATAGTATAGTGCTAGGCTATCTGCCCTGGGGCATTTATAAGCCTAGCCATAGTGATGTGGCTTTTGCCACCCCATGAAATGGTACAAAAAAATGTACAGAATAAATTTAGAATACTGTGCCTCTGTCTAATAGTGACACAATGAAAGTCCCCTTATATAAAAGAATTAGTTTACTGTGCCCCTGTCTAGCAGTGACACAGATGTGACCCCTGGGGTAAACTTACGATCTCCCATCCACTCATCAGGATTTCTCTTGAAGAGAGTCAGTGTCAGTGACGGGCTCTGCCTAATACGAACTGGGATCTTGTTCCAAAGCATGGGAAGCCTCTGGGTTATGAATCTATCCCTCCAGCATGTCTTATTCATACTTGTGCCAAGGTTTAAGTCTTTAGCTCTCGTGGTCCTGATGGATTTGGATTTTTTGAGGTGGAGCATGTCCATCAGATCCTGATTGGACATGGCCTTGTACGTCAGGCAGAGATCACCTCTGAGCAGGCGGTATGCTACTGAATAGAGCTGAAGTTTCTTTAGTCTGGCAGAATAAGACATATGTTGGAGACCCTTGATCCTCTTGGTGAGGTACTTTTGTGGTCTCTCCAGCTGTTGCAAATGCCGGGTGAGGTACATACCAAATGGGGCATTGTACTCAATCATGGGTTTGATGAGGGAGGAGTATAGGGGTACAATGACATCCTTGGATCTGGATGTGAATCCCTTCATGATGAGGTGTGCAAGGTAGAATGTTTTTCTGACCACTTTGGCAACGTGGGTGTCAAATGAGAGGTCGTTGTTGATTTGGGTCCCTAGGTCTCTGATTACTTTTTCCGTACTCAGTGGGTTGCTGTCTATGTGATAATTTGTGGGTACTTTGTTTTTCCCAAAGGGGATGACTATACATTTTTTGGCATTTAGTTTAAGGCCGTGACTCCAGCACCAGTTGTCCGTTTCTGTGAGGCCTTTTTGTAGAATGTATGTGTCCGCTGGTGTATCGACTATGGTGCCTAGTTTGCAGTCATCTGCGAACTTTGTCAGCCACAGCCCTCCCATGTTTGCTTTAACATCTGAGAAATAAATGCTGAACAAGAGGGGTCCCAGGACAGATCCCTGTGGGACACCACTTGTGACTGGCTTTGAGTCTGACATTGCTCCAGCGATTTTAACTTTATGGGTTCTGTCCTTTAGCCAGTTTGCAACCCATCTAGTGACATAAGGGTTTACATTTAAGCTGTTGAGCTTATCTATGATGCCTGAGTGGGGTATTGTGTCGAAGGCCTTAGCCAAGTCCAGGTAGGCTGTATGGACTGCTTTGCCCTCATCAATGGCTCTAGTGACTGTTTCAAAAAAGTCAACCAGGTTCAAAAGGCAGGATCTGCCCTTTACAAAGCTTAACTGGGTGGGGTCAAGTGTCTGTAGGTCCCCTATGTCTCTGTTTATGAGTTCCATAATGATTCTTTCCATAGCTTTGCAGACCAGGCTGGTTAAGCTTATGGGCGGTAGTTTCCAGGGTCTGTAGAGGCACCCCCTTTGTGGAGTGGGACCACTGTTGCTGTACGCCAGTGTTCAGGTACATATCCCGAAGTAAGGCTAAGGTTAAATAGCATTTTTATGTGTGGGTTTAGCTCCTCTTGGAGTTCACGTAACACGCAACCCGGGATACCCTCAGGTCCCATTGATGCTGTGTTTTTAGCTTTGTTTAGGGCGGTTCTCACTTGGACATCTGAGATGACAGGGAGATTACATTCAGCTGGGATAAGTATTTCTTCTTTTGGGGGTGAGGGAGGGGAGAAATTTGCACTGAAACTGTCAGCCAGAATGTTGGCAATATCTGTGGGTTCAGTGTATTTTTTGTTGTTGTGAACCAACTCTGAGCATTTCTGAGGGTTTCTGCCCAGGTTTCTAACATAGCTGAAGAAGGCCTTGTGGTTATCTTTAGTGTCCTTAGTGATTTTTCTCTCAAAGTTTGCCTTGGATGTTTTTATGAGAGAATGTAGTTTTCTGCTAATGTTGATCAGAGATGTCTTCCCTTCATGGGATTTTGCTCTGACGTGCAGTAGCTTCCTTCTTTTGTTATACAATTTGTTAATGGCTGAGGTCCACCAGACAGGACGCTTGCCTTTGGTGGAGAGGGACTTGGATTTATTTGGGATTGCATGATCCATGCATTCTTGGAGATGTCCATAGAAAGCATTTGTGAAGGATTCGGCATTGTGGGATGTGGTATCCACTGGCACAGTGGGCTTAAAGGATACCATCTCAGTCTTAAGAAGAGTGAAGTCTGCTTTTGAGAAGTTTTTCACTGTGGTCTTTTGTGCTGGGGGTGGAGGTGGGATATGTATATCCAGGGTGATTAGTTTGTGGTCAGATGTCACTAGTGAGGGGTATACTTCTGGTGTGGAGCATTTTGTTTACACCAGTGTTGGTTACAATTGTGTATTGTCTGGCCACGTGCCACTTGGCTGATGTGTGCAGTATTGGCAGCATGTGTTAGAGAGTGGACAGTATGTGTGGGATGTGTGTAGCACAGATTTGCAGGTGTACAGTTGTGAACATGTTGGAGGTGCACTGTCTGCATGTACGTGCATAGTGGACACATGGGCAGGGTGACATGCTCTGTATTACACAGTAACACTCCATAGTTTCTATTGGTGGCCAGTATGCATTGTACTACCCACATTTCAGAACCTGACTACACATGTGTGTATGACATGGTTTGAGACTGTGCTGTGGGTGATACTGTTATGATCTGTCATTGTTTTGCATTCTGGTAGTATACATCACTTCAACAGCCTGACCATAACCAATCGTTAGATGATGTCTTGACAACCAGCACACAGATGTAGGGCACACAGCAATATTTGGATCCTTCAAGTACTATAGTATGCCAGTAACCACTGATATTCACCTGCACCCATTACTGACACCACTCCTGTTTGGCATATAGCTCTATTAGGTACAAGCAATCACAGTGGGGATATGTCTGTCCACGTCTGGTAATGCATACTGTGGCCTATAATGCATTCTCCAGATGACACACACATCCTCCACAATGTTATCATACAGACAGATGCCTGTTGTCAAACCCATGCTGTAAAGCTATAAGCTGTAAGCCAAACTAAGCATAGTCATCCACCTTTATGGAACATATTATCCCCACAGTACCACATAGGTAGTAGCCACCAACATGATGAACAGGTACCGATGTGTACATGCAACCAAGTGTTACGTCATCTCTCCTTTGTTAATCACATTTCCAAAGGTATTTTGAAATCCCTCGGTGGATCACATAAGCAATAAGGGGTCTGCATGCATATCCACAAAGGTTGTTCTACATCTGTTATGAATAGTCATCATTGACAGACTTTGCTGCGTTTGAACAGGTCTGACATATACCTTGGCCATAAACCCTCATTCACATTTTCCAATAGAAACCGTAAAGAGTTTGTGTGACACAGATGACGTAGGCCAGGGATCACTGCAGTGGCTGGGCTTGTCACAAGCATACAGATGTGACCTAAGGTCTGGGAAGCAGCAGCACAATCTGGCAAAGATGACAGCTATGTTCTTGGAGAAAGCAGGATGCCCACACATGCAATCATTGAGGTAACATGTACGTATATGTATTTGCCACACAGCTAGCTCACATGTGCAATGCATACTGATATGTCATACAGTAGTAAAAGCAAAACCCACAGCACATTGACCAACAGTGTCACACACATACAGCATACACACTCACTAAGGGCAGGATTCAAACCCCTACCTAACTACTTTATGATACTAGAGGAGTACGCATTAACACAACACACTATACGCATTACTGGGAGTTCTCTTTTCCACAGGTATATTTTTAGGATGGTGACATCATCAGATTTGACAAAGGTTTGTTTACCGCTTTTGAGGTGTTTTACTACTCTCCTAAAAGGTTGCTCCTTCCCAAGGAGACCACACACAAGCACACACACACACACACACACACACACACACACACACACACACAGTTGTCCAGTGCAGGATTCAAACCTCTACCTAACTACTTCATGATACTAGAGGAGTACGCATTAACACGACACACTATACACATTACTGGGAGTTCTCTTTTCCTCAGGTATATTTGTAGGATGGTGACATCATCAGAATTGACAAAGGTTAGGTTACCGCTTTTGAGGTGTTTTACTACTCTCTTAGTAGGTTGCTCCTTCCCAAGGAGACCACACACAAACACACACAGTTGTCCAGTGCAGGATTCAAACCCCTATCTAACTACTTCATGATAATTAACACGACACACTATACACATTACTGGGAGTTCTCTTTTCCTCAATTATTAATATATTTGTAGGATGGTGACATCATCAGACTTGACAAATGTTAGTGTACTGCTTCTGAGGTGTTTTACTACTATCCTAAAAGGTTGCTTCTTTCCAAGGAGACCACACACACACACACAGTTGTCCAGTGCAGGATTCAAAACCCTACCTAACTACTTCATGATACTACAGGAGAACGCATTAACATGACGTGCTATACACATTACTGGGAGTTATTCTTTCCACAGGTATATTTGTAGGATGGTGACATCATCAGACTATACGAAGTGGGTTACATTAGGTGACATTAGATGGGCTACATTGAAGGAATGTCTAAACACTTTGGCCATGTGATCATCAAAGTTGAGTTTACTATCTACCTGTGTCCCCAGGGCCATAATGACTTTCTCCGTACATGCTGGATTACCACCTATGTGGTAATTTGTGTGCACTTTGTTTTACCCAGAGGGGATGACTATGCATTCTTTGCCATTCAGCTTGAGGGCCTTGTTTTGACACAAGGTATCTGTCTCTGTAAGACACTTCTGGAGGATGTCTGTGTCAGCTGTACAGTCGATTATGGACCACAGTTACCATTTATCTGCAAACCTGTTCAGCCATACACCTCCCATGCTTGCCTTTACCTCTGAGCAGTATCTACTGAACAGGTGGGGTCCCAGGACCAAGACCTGTGGGATGCCATTTGTGACTAGCTTAGAGTTGGACATGGCACCTGCAACTATGAACATGTGTGTTTGATCTGTGAGCCACTTGGCCACACATCCTGTGACATAGCTGTTAATGTTCAAGCTGGTACACTTGTCCATGATGACAGAGTGGGGAATGGTGTAGTAAGCCATTAGTGAGGTCCAGGTGGGCTGTGTGGACTACTTTCACCTCCTTCTATGTTCTTGGTAACTGTTTTAAATAAGTCATCTAGGTTTGGGAGCCAGGCTCTGCCTTTAACAAGGTGAAGTTGTGTAGAGTCCAGTGTCTGGAGATCTCCAATGTCTCAGTGTATGGGTTCCATGACAATTTGCTCAATAGCTCTGTAGACCCAGCTGAGTAGACATATTGGGCAATGGTTTCCAGGTTCTGTTTTGGCACACCCTTTGTGGAGCTGGATGACTGTTAGTGTATGCCATTCTTTGGGTACATAGCCTGTGGTACACTCGAGTCTGGACAGTGAATGTAGGTGAGGGTGTAGTCCCTTATGGGCCTAGTGTAAGATGCAGCCTGGGACAACATACAGTCACATTGATGCTATGTTCTTAGCTTTGGTGAGGTCTGTCTTTACCTGCATGCCCATGACGTCTGGTTCTCTGCATCCTTCTGTGATGGACACAGGCCCTTTTGGGGGTGATGGGGGGGAGTTTACACTGAACTTGTCCCCCTGGATGTGGGCAATGAAAGTTGGTTTGGTGTATTTCATTCCTTTTTTCAGTAGCTGACAGCATATTTTAAAGTTGACACCTACATGTCTGGTATAGCTACCGAAGGCTTTGTGGTTGTTATTCTTACATTCCTTGGCTATTTGTCTTTAGAAACTGTCCTTGGATTACTTTATGAGCGATCATTGTTTCTTCCTGATAATGATCAGTGATGCCTTTCCTTTAGTGAAGTTGGTATGTGATCGTTTCCTCCTTCTCTTGTCTAGCTTATTTATGGACAACAACCACCTGCTTGTTGTCCTATTTTTGGAGGAGTGCATCTTGGTTTTATTTGTGATGTCTCATTCCATGCATCCTTGTAGATGCTTATAGGATGCACTTGTAAATGATTCTGCAGATTGTGTGCCATTATCCTATAGCAAGAGGTCTTCGGAACGTCCCACTTTGGTCTTGGGAAGTGTGCAGTTTGCTTTTGCAAATGTCTTCACAGTAGTTTCATTGACTGGGTGGGGGGGGCGGGATGTGAATGTTCAGTTTGATTACTTAATGATCTGATATTACCAGCGAGGGGTTTATCTCTGTTGTGGAACACTGGTAACCCATGTTGGTAATGATCATGTCCAGTATGTTGTCATCTCTAGTGGGCATGGTGACCAGCTGTTCCAGGGTGTTAGAGTTTTTTATCTCTAGGACACATTGGGCAAAGGACATTGTATACAAGTAATTCACCCACTCAATGTTTGGGTAGTTGTAATCTCCTCATATAATGGTGTTTGATAGGACCTTTATATTTCCCATTGTTCTCCGGAATACTGAGTGAGGTTCCTGAGACAAGGTACGTGATCTGTAGCAGGCTACAATCTGATGGGCAGCTTTGCCCAATGTTAGTTGCACTTGCTTGGTCTCCAAGGCCTCATGCTGTGCCAGTAACCTGAAGGTGTGGATATCCATAAGGTAAATGGGTACACCCCTTCCTTTTGTATTTCATTCGTGGTTTTTGGTCCAAAGGTCAAAGTGATTGTGAGTGTTTTACATAGAGTATATCCAACAGCTCTATGTTTGACATAGCTTTGAATGTTAGGCAGTGAACACCTCTGAGTAGACGATATGAAAGGGAGTATGGATGGAGCATTTTGCGATGGTCTGTGTATGGCATGTATTTCAGGCCACTAATGCTCTTTTTGAGGTATTGCTGCTGGGTTTCCAGTTGTTGTAGTTGTCTTGTGAGGTACGTAGCAACAGTGGTGTTGTACTCTTTTATAGTTCTAGTGAGTGGTGAGTAGAGGGGAACAATGTCCTCTTCTATTCTGCATGAGACACATTTTGTGATGAGGTGTGCCACATAAGGGTTTCCTGACTACTGTGGGAATGTGCTTATCACAGTTGCATCCACTGTCCACCTGTGATCCAGGGTCTCTTGTCACACTTGCAGTGTAAAGTATACTACCACCTATGTTGTAGTTCTTGGCAACAGAGTTTTTAACAAAGGTGATGATAGTGCACCTTTTGGCATTGAGCTACAGCCCATGGCTTTGACAACAGCCACCTGTCTCAGTGAGGACCTTTTGTAGGATGTCCACATCTTTAGTGTTTACAATGATGGCTCCTAGTTTGCAGTCCTCTGGAGACTTCAGTAGCCACAAACCTTTCATGTTAATGTTTACTTCAGGGAAGTAGATACTACACAGCCTGGGAAGTTATCTAGTCCCATGGCTGCTGTGATACTGGCTTTGGAGAATGTTTTTTACCTGTGCAGCCGTGATGACAGCAACTTTGCAGTCTTCCATTATAGAGATATGCTCTTTCATGGGTGAGAGGGGGGAAAAGTTAACACTGATCCTATCTGCCAGGATGTTGGCAATATCAGTTGGCTCTGTACATTTAGTGCCATTGCGCTGTAACTCAGAACAGATCTGAGTGTCACCATGACATGGACCTGTCTGTTGGGCAGAGATCTCCTGAGTAGACAGTATGCAACAGAGTACAGATTGGGTTACATTCAGTCTTGTTGCACGGGGCAACTATTTGAGGCCAGTAATCCTCTTGTTAAGGTACTTCATTGGTCTTTCTAGCTGCTGAACGTGCCTAGTCAGATTCATCACAAGTGTGTTGTGGTACTCTCTGACAGGTCTGATGACTGCTGAGTAGTGGCAACCTCCTTTGACCTACATGCACAGACCTTGGCAGTATAGCATGATTTTCCGACCACTTTGTGAATGTGTTTCTGGAAGTAGAGATGACTATCCACATTTGTCCATAGATCCCTTATTATCACATCCGTATTTAGCCTAAGTGTGTGAGCATGCCCAGTACGACCTTTTAGTGTGATGCTGAATGAAATCCACTACATTTTTTGGAGTGTGTGAGCATGCACAGTATACACATTTATACTATATGTGTATGGTAAATCAAGTTGTATTTTTACAGCAGGACTCACCTTTGTGTCATAGATCAACAGGGATCATGCTGTGCCTGCAGGGCATCCATGAGACACTTTGCATAGGCTTATCAACATTTCTACCTACAGGGGGGACAGCTATTCTTTGTACATTTCAACCCATGGGCACACCCGATTGTTACTGTGGGTGTACATAGGATGAGGGGTTCACCTGACACTTATGCACATATCCTAGGCCTGCACTGCTATGTACAGGACACCATTTCAGTATGTACTGTTGCCTATCATACTGGTTGAGGCATACTACTGTACGACAGATCTTAGCGTCCAATGTCACTTATATTAGCTTGCGACTTCATAGCCTACACAACCCACATCACACAGCCTGGCCTGATGTTCTCTGTCTGCATAGGCGTGTGGGGGAAGTTACCCATTTGCCTCTTTAGGGGCATGATACAGCATTGCTTTGTGTTTGCATTAGTGTACAATTGCCCTGCTATGTCTGTGCCACTGAAATGCTATCTTGGCTTAGTGGTTCAGTGCTGTGACTATAGTGCACAGTATCCTGGGTTCAAGCCCTGTCACTGCTTTTTATTTTCATGCTGGCCAGATCAGACTGCATAAGGAACAGTAAAGCAGATATGAGCACGTTTAACTGACTTTACTCAACTTTCCCTGACCTTGCCCAACATTGCACGAGCAATTTTGTTTACATATACTAGATATTGGTGAAAGCTGCTTAGCACTGCTTTATATTGCTTAAAACATGGCAATCATGCCTCAGGTGGTGCTGCAGGGCTGCCTATGTTGGATGCACATACTATATTCCCTATACATGTTTGGAAACAGGTAGTGTCAAGTTAGGCATCCCTTTTATTTTATGTGCAAGTCAGAGAAAGGTATCATTTCCAGGGTTCCTACTGAGCCAGTGTATGTGCTATGCGTTGCCTCTTTGCCAAGGACACAACGTACTGGGCACACCTCCTTCTGCCTACTGGGGCAGGCTCAGGTTGTTCCTCCTCCGAGTCACGCTGTGCCTGTGCAGGCCTTGGCAATGGTGGGGGGCCGTTTGGCCCTGCCCCATGCTGTTCCTGCTGCAGCTGTTTTCGCAGGATCATATTGTGTAGCATGGCACATACCATGACAATCTGGGTACATGTAATTAGTGAGTACTGCAAGGCTCCACCAGATGTGTCCAGACACTGGAACCATGACTTGAGCATCCTAAACACATGCTCAATTACATTTCGTGTTTGTGCGTGTGCCTCATTATGGAGTTCTTGTTCAGGTGTGTGTGCATTTCTGATGGGTGTCATCAGCCATGGCTCCAGTGCGTATCCAGCATCCCCCACTAGGTGACTGTCAGGGATGTCCCCATTGGCAAATGTCTGGTACAGCTGCGACAGATGCCAGATATGGGAATCGTGGTAGCTTCCAGGGCATCCAGCACACACAGTCAGTATTATGCCCTGGGCATCACACACGACCTGGCAGTTGATGGAGTGGAAGCCCTTGTGGTTAATGTAGGCCCTACCCCGCTCACCAGCTGGTGCTTTGATGTGTATGTGCGTGCAGTCAATTGCACCCACTACCTCAGGGTATTCCACTATTTGCTGGAAGAGATGCATATTGCTGGCCAATACCTCACAGGAACTGGGGAAATATACATGACCACCGACATTTGCTGACATGGCATTCAGGAACTGGTGCAATACCCTTGATGCTGATGCCTGTGAAATCCCCATAATATCACCAGTTGATCTCTGGAAGGTACCTGTTGCTAGTATTCTTAGGCCAACACATACCTTGGTTTCCACTGGGATGGGTTCCCCTCTGTTGGTTCTGAGTGTGAGGCGTGGCCTGCACAGCTCAACAATTTGCTGCAGGGGCTCTCTGTCCACTCTATAGTGCTCCACTATCTCCAGCTCATGTAGCCCCTGGTAGGTTACCCTGGGTCTGTACTCTCTTCTCCGTCTCCTCACTGTGGGTTGCTCAGCAGCATTCACAATGGCAGCACCCTCAGCATCTTGCACATGTTGCCTTATAACAGCAATGGCAGCCCCTAACTTTTTTATGTCTCAGTTTAAGCTTTTTAAGTTTTCACTTCTCTTTGCTGACTGCAGTGTTGCAGTGTTTCTGAGAAAAACATGGGGGGATGTTGTTTGCAGAGTTTTAAGTGCTGGGCTGGGCTGGGCTAGTGTACTGCCCGTGTAATTGGTTGATTCTGATTGATTTCACCTGGCAGCTCTGCTAGTTCTCCTTGGTTAACTTCCTACTACTTCTTTTTCTTTCTTTTCCCTTTCTGTTTCCACAGGGGGCAGTGCCACGCAAACAAGTGCAAACACACGCACACGAGCACACATGCGCACACACAAGCTTACACAGGTTTAGGTGGGTGAACATTCGTGTATCCAGGCTTAGACAGCCTTACACAGGCTTACACGGGCACACACACACACACACACACACACACACACACACACACACAGGCTTAGATGGGTTTACATGCATGCTCACAGTGTCAGCAGCTTTGCAAGAAACTTTAGTGATAGCCACGGCGTATACCTTCAATTTCTGGGTTTCAGTTTAGACAACTGTAGACACGCCTCTTCTCGTCCTAAGTAACTCATAGCAAACACATGCCACTCTGCTCCAATAAGCGTACAGTCTTTTTGATACATACCCCCTCATGATGTCACCCATCTTCTACTCTGTTACTCCCCTTATCCTACTCTTACACTCTAGGGACATGGTCCACATAGCAGGAAAAATTGGGATTCACTATCCTTATACTCATTTGCATAGGATTGCCTACTAATGCTTGGTTACAACTCTCAGACTAAGCTTCCCCCCTTAGCAACCACTACTCAGTAGCCATGTTGTCTTCAGCCTGCCATTCACTTGCATGGCAGATGAATATTTTGAATTAAATCCCTATTTGTGGCTTTTATTTTTTGTTTTTCTGGCTTTTAGTGCGCCGCACATTTGCACGGTGCTGGACTATGCTTAAACATCGGAGATCGAGGAAAAATTTTTTTTTTTATTATTTTGCAACACATAAAAATGCCAATGGCCATATATTTGGCCATTGGCATGCTTCCTCAGCTGGATGCATCCTTTATTTGGAGCTGTCATGGCTCCGTTTTGCTATTTGCAGAACGGTACTCAGTTGCCAACCGTGTACATTTCCGCAAAGAACACTACTCTTACTCGGACAGGTTAGTGTTTCCTGGATCGCAAATTTACCTCATTTGCATAGCTTTCAGCAGCAAATGAGGTAATTTGCATAAACTAACTAGCAAGAGTCATTTTAGGAGCTCTCTTGCATGCCCCTGCTGGCTGTTCCTGGATCGCTCGACAGACATGTTGGCTGGATGGAGTCTTACTCTACTCTTAGACTCTATGCAAGCCTTCGTGAATCTGGCCCAGTATTAGGGTCATGCATACATGTATGCATTCCTTGATTCACCTTCCTGATTGTATCAAATTATATTCCTTGTATAATACAGCACCAGTTGTTAGAATGTGTTTTAAATCTGTAGTTCTGAACAGTCTTCCAGTAAGCAATGAAACAATGTATGAACCAATAATGACAAAACAAAACTACCCATTTTAGAAAATTTCAACCATAAAAGGCCACTCAAACTTCTCATAGTCTGCCAATATCAGTAAATATGCAAAATGTCTGCATAAGTAAGTCATCTAAATAATTCCACATTTAAGGGATCTCTAACTAATAAAGAGGCTGCTGCTAGGAAACAACTCTATATTTCATTGTTTCATCTAAAAATAAATTGGCTGTTGCCCTTGAAGAATAAATTATCTGTGTTACATTAAAAAATGATAATCTATTAATATTGCAACAGGGAATGAATGGCAAACTGATAATAGGTTCATAGATACAAGGTAACTCCTCCAAAGGATGACATTCACAATACTGTAGCATCCACTCCCTTTAAAATACAACATAGTACGGTATCAGCAATCTGCATACTGTGGGAGTAGAACCTACAGCCTTCTGCATCAAAAGTAATCTACTACCTGCTGTGCTAACAATGCAGACAATCTTGGAATACTCAGCACTAAACTTCTCTTCCCCCGAAGCTCTCAGCTCTTTGCAGACATTTTTATTTATTTAACATTTTTTAACCAGGAAAGTCAGACTTGGAAGAAAGCCAATTTTCAGCAGAGGGCAGAGATCCAGGGAGAAATGCTCCAGATGTATGTCTTTGTAACATGGGAGGAAACCCAAGTACCCAGAGGAAACCCACCCAAATACATGGAGGACATACAGACTCCACACAGAAGGCACCCCGGCCAAAAATCAAACCACATAACCTTTTGCTGTGAGGCAACAACACTACCATTGCACCATCCACTTGATACAACTAAATCTCTCAATTTCACAGCAGAAGAAATCTGGAAAAAGCCAAAATTTATTTGGGTGGGGCAAAGGGCTAAAACCAGGGACACATTTTAAATATTGATTGTATAATCTTAGAAAGCTGCTAAAATAGTGTTTTGTGATACGGTGTGTTTCCAAATAAAAAGATGGTAAGACTAAAACTTAAAGGGCTTTCATTATGATTTGCCAGAAAGCCACAAATCTTAAGAGGAACAGAGCAAAAGTATGAGCCAAGCTCTCTGAATCACATGTGGTGGTGTGGGTAGAAAATGCAGGACCCTGTACCTAAGGTACAGGGTTTGAGCCCAATTACACACATGAAATATCACTACTAGCACTAAACAGCTATCTTTTTGATGCTGCGGCCCTTTTGATATAAATCCAATAGCGTTGTACCTACAAACTCTAGCACATAAATTATTCCGGACATTAAACAACTTGAATGCATCCTTGTTCAAAGCATTACATTGGCAATTTTGTGCAAATGACCTCTAGAAACAGTCATCAACATCTTGGAATACTATGCAATCTCAAGTCGTACCCAACGTCAGAGCCAATTCTAATGCCAATATAACAGACTGTAAATGTTTTGAAACCCTGATGACAATTTGTAAATATCATTCTAAGCAATGCCTCAAATATTTCACCAACTTTCACACTCTTCTCCCACCACCATGGGAACAGCCAGCAATTCCTTGTACAGTAAATTCATGTACTGGTACTTCCTATGTTTTCTATTCTGTATATTTGAAATACAGAATTAAAAATGCAATGCATACACTAACATTACTACAGTCAACTCTGTATCAATCTCTGTACCATTTTGTGACTGGTTTGATTAAGGTATTGAGGGAAATTCCAGCCACTTTACAGAACATAATGGGATAAAGAAAGATTTAGGCCAATGGCAAAGTGAGCTATTTAGCTACTGTATAAAATAGCACTAAACGGCCATCGCAATCACTTCAGAGCTACTGCATAAAATAAACAGAGCCAGAAATACCACTTCAGGGCTACTGCATAAAATAAATGGAACCAGTACTAAATGGCCATTACTATCACTTCAGAGCTACTGCATAAAATAAACAGAGCCAGAAACATCACTTCGGAGCTACTGCATAAAATAAATAGAGTTAGCACTAAACCGCCATCACTATCACTTCAGAGCTACTGCATAAAATAAACAGAGCCAGAAACATCACTTCAGAGCTACTGCATAAAATAAATGGAACTAGCACTAAATGGCCATCATTATCACTTCAGAGCTACTGCATAAAATAAACAGAGCCAGAAACATCACTTTGGAGCTACTGCATAAAATAAATGGAACTAGAACTAAACAGCCATCACTATCACTTCAGAGCTACTGCATAAAATAAACAGAGCCAGAAACATCACTTTGGAGTTACTGCATAAAATAAATGAAACTAGCACTAAACGGCAGTCGCAATCACTTCAGAGCTACTGCATAAAATAAATGGAGCCAGAAACATCACTTCAGGGCTACTGCATAAAATAACTGGAACTAGCACTAAACGGCCATCACTATCACTTCAGAGCTACTGCATAAAATAAACGGAGCCAGAAACATCACTTTGGAGCTACTGCATAAAATAAATGGAGCTAGCACAAAACAGCCATCACTATCACTTCGGAGCTACTGCATAAAATAAATGGCCATTGCTTACTGCATAAGTGTAACAGAATGAAATATCACTGACTTACTCCAGAACTGGAGCCTTAGAAGTAAGCAGTTATCCACGAAGCTAACACTTGGGAGCCTTATCAGCAAGAAGTGCTTTCCATGCACTTTTGTGTTTAAATTAGTGTGCGACGTGTGCATGAGTCCTCCTCCTCCTCACCCTGTGGTTCCAGTGCCTATAGCTAAACTGCCCTAGTCAGAATATTTCCATCATAAAGGTCTACTTCCAAACACAACTGCATTTTAAATTTATTGTTTGAATGTAGGCAATGAAGCAAAATGCATGCACCAATAATGACAAAACTGCCCTATTCAGAACATTTCAATGATAACAGTCTACTTCCACACACAACTGCATTTTAAATTTATTGTTTGAACATTTTTCCAGTAGGCAATGAAGCAAAATGCATGCACCAATAATGACAAAACTGCCCTATTCAGAACATTTCCACGATAACAGTCTACTTCTACACACAATATATAAATACAGAATCACAGTAGTGTAAGCCATAGGCATGTTGCACAGCTTCTTGAACTTATTTTCAATTGAGGGGGGGTAAAAGGCAAAAAACCAGGGACACATTTTAAACATTGCTTTTAGAATTTTGGAAGTTGCTTGCATAAAATGTTGTGTTACCACCATGCATTTCACTACCAAGTCTTGGACCCAGAACCCTGTGCACTACACTCAGAGCAACATACCACTAAGATAACCAGCAGTTTCTTGAAAGACAGGAAGACAAACTTAAATTGCTGTCATATCATTTAGTGAATTCAGTTCTCACTTCTTACCATAGCTCTCAACCTCTTAGCAGAAAAATACAGAACAAAGCCAATAATGGGGGAATACAGCCCCAAAATAGGGACATATTTCAAATACTGATTTTATAACCTTAGAAAATTGCTAGAATAAAAGATTTTGTTTTACCACTCCTGAAAACCAGAAGAACAGAACAAAAATGTGAGGCATAAATTCACAAGAGATGGTTGCCAGGGACTTTAGGCTCTTTTTACCTGTACCCAAGGTATAGAGTTTGAGCCTGAGTACCTCTAGCCACCAGATGTATCCTGTTGGGGACATTTTCACACACACACACACACACACACACACACACACACACACACACACACACACGGTTCACCCAGCTGTGGTACGTCTCCCAGTAGTAAATAAGCAGCAGCTTCCAAAACAAATTCTTCTCTGATTCTTTCCGATAAGCAGCTAATTAAAATAAAAAACATCCATTCCTGCTCGCAACACAGGCTCAACTCCGACCGGCTGGATGAGCTGATGTCATTGTCGGCTAAAGTGCAAAAAACAGAATAATAAATTAGGGGCAGTTGGGAGGTATGGATAAAAGTGGGGGGGCTTGCTCTATGGTTCCAGTGCCCATGCTTCTAAATCCCAGGAATAGGCTTGTTACTTTACTTATACCAAAGCAGTTAAAATCTGACAGTATTATACTAATGCAAATATAAAAACTTGCTAACATTTGCTGTTTTTATACTTGAAAAATATGGTGCTTCAGTTATATGCTTCAAATCCCTCACCACTGCCATCAGTCTGATGGTTCAGGGAGTATGTGCATTAAATCTTGTGCTATTGCTATCAATTATGCCAGGGGAAAGGGTTCTATGCCTTGAATCCTGTATCTTTGACACAAGTTAAATATGTACTGGAGTGACTGGCCCTAAGAGTACAATACCACCTTAGGCTATGACCAACACACTGAGTTGGATCATGATCAAATGGGCCCTAGGCAGAATAATGGATCAAGGCTCCACTGTAGCCCCTTCCCCCTGCAATTATTCCAGTGTCCTATTACTTGATTATTTCTCCCCAGTTACCATAAACACTGTTAAAACCCATCACTGTGCATATTATTTTCTTCTTTACTTCTACAATGATTACAGATGTTTGAATTTAATTTAAAACTTTTATTTCAAATTTTATAGCATCAACACTGATTCACATATGCTAAACAAAACAATACAGTCTCACAATGAAAGCAAACTTAGAATTAACAGTAAACGTTGTTGCCCTTGAAATTCATATTTACTGAAACTGCATTGAAACCCACTTTCAAATGAAATGCAACTGGCCTGTGGAGGATTAAGTTTACCTTTGTGCTGTTTTCAAACCATAGGCCCCTTTTACACATTTTTAGGACCATGCATGCATGCATGTATTCTTTGATTCACCTTGCTGATTGAATTAAATTATATTCCTTGTATAATACAGTACCACTTGTTAGAGTTTGTTTTAAATTTGTTGTTTTGAACATTTTTCCAGTAAGCAATGATGCAAAACTAAACTGACCATTTCGGAACATTTCAGCCATAAAAGGCCCCACATGCTTCTAGAGACACTACTAAGGATACATGCTCCATGCATCCTTAAAAAAGAAATGCAACTAATGCAGAGTGCATTCCTAAAGAACTGTAAATTTTTGGTGGGTCCTCCTCCCTGGCTAGTGGGCTCCCCTCAAGGCTGTGGGTTCTAGGGGACTTGTCTATGCCACCTAGTGCTGGATCCCAGCTCTGTCAACACCTACCACACCCAATAAGTTATACACTGTACTGTTACAGAGTTAACTTATAGTGACTTCCTTGGATTTCACTCACTTTGTTCTGAGCCAAGTGCTTTCTAGTAAAGCCAAACAATTGTTTGCACACACACACACACACACATACACACACACACACACACACACACACACACACACACACACACACACACACACACACACACACACACACACACACACATATGAATGTGCTTTCTTTCACTAACTTTCATAGACACAGAAATACACACATGAATGGATGCATGTTTTGTCTTTCATTCACACATGCACACATATACACACACACACATGCAAACATACACACACGCGCACACACACACACACACACACACACACACACACACACACACACACACACACACACACACACACACACAGTGTTTTTCAAATGGAATCACTGATATCTTTTCAGTGCTAGAAGCCCCTTTCATATATTCACATCAAATGCTGCACCAGCCGATCAGTCCTGTTGCCGTGATCTCAGTTACTGAACTCTCTTCCAGTAAGTGAATATATAAATTTATAGCAATTTATACCCAAACTGTTCTTGTCTTTAAAAAGTAGGATGCCAACAGTTAATATTTAACATTAAAATATTTGAACTTGTACAGTGTCTTGTATAGATATTTAATTACATCTGAGTGATGCCTCCATGTGCATCTGCAGTTAACTCCTACTGATGCCTCTAGGTGTCAAATATTTCTTGTTCATATTTGCATCAATAATTCCCAAACCTTGCTATGTACAACATTTTAAAATATTTCATCTTAAAGCTTTCACAATAGCAAACTCAACTGCGTTAACATTTGACCTCTGTCTAGTGCAGCAAAATAGATACTAACTGTTGTTTTTATTATACTTAGATATAATTTTCACATTTTTCTAAATATTTTAACAACCAAGTAACACGGACAGAACTCCATAACCTCTTATGAAAGCTCTGAGCTAGATGTATAAAATGTTGCTGACAGTATGTGTGTAACTTGCGTAGTTGCTGAGATATTGTAAGTTGTTTACAAAATATTAAAAATGTAAAAGCTACTGTGTTTACTGTGACTTATAAAAATTCTGTTTAAGACCTAGAAACTAAAGAATTCTACCGCTATAAGAAGAGTTTGTGCTGAAGAGTTTATTTATGCTTCTTTCATAACTTGTATGGTTCCAGAGACATGAACATTTGTTTGAAGTGTGAGGACATAATTTGATTCTGTCAAAAGGCTGTGGCTCCACCCATTGGAAGTTACAATGCAAACGTCTTGAGCTCCATTGGGGTGAATGAGTTAAGAGAAGACCTTATCCATGTGAATAGGGCATTTAGAGTTAACTACTAGGAAT
Organism: Protopterus annectens; assembly: GCF_019279795.1. Taxonomy (NCBI): domain Eukaryota; kingdom Metazoa; phylum Chordata; order Ceratodontiformes; family Protopteridae; genus Protopterus; species Protopterus annectens. The sequence goes on from NC_056728.1 coordinate 1,690,509,086, forward strand.
ATATGAGGTTATCAAAAAGTAGCAGAGAATCCTCAGGCAGTCTATGTAGGAGAATATATAGGAATGAGAGATGTACTAAGTGAGTCTCTAAGAGAGTAACTGAAGCATGGAATAGACAACAAAATTATATTAAAGCAAGCAATAGTTTAGAAATGTTTAAGAACAACTTGGAAACATACTATGTGAATGACTGTTTTGGTATATAGGGAGGACAGAAGGGCATTGTTGCCCATGCCTTAAATATTTGTACATATGTAACAGTCAGACCAGTGCTATGGTTACCCTTATAAGGTATTAAATGGAATGTCAAATAGAATCTTTTATAAATGAATAAATGGAAACACAAAAGAAAATTAATCCAAAGTTTAAAAAAGGCCAATTAAACTGACTGCATCAAGAAGATGAAATAGTTTACATAGTAGGCAACAGACCTAACAGTAGTTTCCCTACCGTTTTCTTGAGACTATTATTGCCTTTCCACAATTAAGTCATTAAATGTATCCAGTAGATGACAAGCAGATAGACTATCACAGATATAGCTTACTATCTCTCATGAAGCAGTCTACATGTTCTTTTCAATGCAGTCTTTGTAAAATTTCTTACTGCTTTAGGTTTAGAGTTCCATCAAGTTCGTAATTCAGAAAAAGGAACAAGATGGAATCCTGATTTAGCATTTTCTACAGTTTAGTTGTTGTTGTGTCTTTCGGCTTTTCCTGCTTAGGGGTTGCCACAGCGGAATTCCGGTCCACTAATGATTCATGCATGTCTCAATGCAGAAGAAGCTTTAGCTGAGAATCGAACCGGACAGCGTCTGACTGTGAGACGACAACACTACTGCAGCACCACCACCGCGGATTTTTCTACAGCTTGGAAGTTTTCCAAATCCAAGCAAGGAAAGAGCAACCATCCTTCCTTGTTAAAATAATTTAAAATCTTCATTAAACCAATCTGTTTACCAGTCTGTTTATTAAACACAGTGAATTCCATTCCAGCATAAGAGAGTAGAGCTTGTGATCGATAGCAATTAATGTGAAATCAGTAAACAGTTAATTTCTTCAATACATGATTACATTGCTACTAAAAAGAAAAGATCCAACATATTTAATAAAATACACAACTCAACTTGTTTATAGATTAGGTTCATAGGTTCATAGATTAGCACTAAGCTAACTGCCCTTGCAAGCCATTTGAAGCCTAGCCAATTATCCCTTGTGAGACTCAAACCCTGCACTTTGTGTTTGTAAGGCAAACACCTTAACCATTAGGCCACCCTCCCAACCCTCATCTTGGAAAATAAATTACTCCCTTACATCTAGGAAAATAAATCACACACATTTAGTGAAATATACATATTTCATCAAAGAAATATCACCAAAAACAAACAAAAACTTGTAAAAAAACAACCAACAGAATGGCACACATTCGGCAGAAAACTCTGGTTTATTTGCAGTTAAGCACTTTCATCAGAATAATTTCCAACTTCCTCAGAATACTATCTTTCTATAAAACAATGGTTTAAATAAACACATAAACATCACATGACATAGAATAAAACACTCCACCAATCAATTCTTAAAAATAATTATACTACAAATGTAATATAAATGATACCTTGCCTTCTAAAGCTAAAAATGAGTCACAATGTCTCCATTACTCACTCACATGACAAACTATTTATCAAAATATTTATACAAAATATTATGTCCAAATAAATTTAGCCTTAAGTTTTAAAATACTACTTATTGAAATGGCTTCATTTAGACCAGGATGTTCAGTAGCATCACTTCTAAGTTGCCATAATAATTCCTTTTACTCAAGCAATAATTCATGGAGCCCTCCCGGCTGGTCAAACTGAACCTTTTCAATACATGTATATTTTAAACTATGGGTTGGATACTTCAGTATGTGTTTAGCCAGTGCATTTTTATCATCCTTTTTACCTATATATCATACTGATGCTGGTAGATCCTAGTTTTAAATTTGTTTTTCATCTTTCCTATATAAAAGGAAGGACATAATTGGCATTCAGTTAAAGACACTATATTGGTACTCTGACAGGACAATCTTTGTCCAATCTTGACAGTGCCCCACCTATGGATCAAAATTTCACTCCCTTCTTTAATGAACTTGCATTGATTACAATGGCTGCACTTACTTATATGGCCATTCCGTTTTTTACTTTTGGATTTGTCAAGCATAGATTTGAAGCATAAATCCTTTTTATAAACAATCACCAGGGACTGCCCTAATCTCTCAAGATGTTCCCCATCTGCCCTAAAGATTTTCCAATTATATACCAATATAATCAAAATGCAAGTTGTATGGAAAAACTTGGGCTCTATGAAAATCCTTCATACCTTTGTTTCCTTCTCTAGCCACTAAAGCACCATTTGCCCCTAACAGGGGGACATAAATCCCTTCCTCTATCTTTTTGATGACTTCATTAAATATTCTATCCAAAAAATCCATAGGATACCCTCTATTACAAAGCATCCCTTTTAAACATGTGCTTTGCTCATAAAAAGTAGTGTTGTTACTAATCATACGTGCTAATCTTGCCAACTGACCTTTGACTAGTGACTTCTTTTGATGTACTGGATGATAGCTTTTGAAATGCAAGCGTGAATTTGAATAAGTATGTTTTCTATATAAATTGGATTGAAAGCACTTTTTAACTCTATTTTTTGAGATAGTGACATCTAAGTAGTGTAACTGTTTTTTGCCTACTTCCATAGTAAACTTTAGAAAGGATGTACTAGAATTAAGATATTCAAAAAATTCATTTAATTTACCCCTGTCACTGGTCCAAAAAATAACAATGTCATCCAAGAAGGTTTCTAATAACTGCTATGTATGAGCTGTAATCCCAAACACACAAGTGGAACAGCCTTACAAGACTATCTGCAAATATATAGAGCTGAGTATATTTTTCTGTATTATTCTGTATTATAGAGCTAAATTGTTGCTTAGATATCTGTTGTCTTAGTGTTCTGCAAATATACAGACATCAGTATATATTTTTTTGGTTTTATAATTTGCACTCTAATTCCTCACATCTCTGTTGAAACTTTCTTCCCCACCGACCCCCCCCCCTCATTTTTGGTTTCTATTGCTTGTGTGTTAACTCAAGTTTCCCTTAATTTGAACTGTTAATAGCAACAGTCTGCATTTAAAGTGGAACAGCCTTACAAGACTATCTGCAAATATATATAGCTGAGTATATTTTTCTGTATTATTCTGTATTATAGAGCTAAATTGTTGCTTAGATATCTGTTGTCTTAGTGTTCTGCAAATGTACAGAGATCAGTATATATTTGTTTGGTTTTATAATTTGCACTCTGATTCCTCACATCTCTGTTGAAACTTTTCCCCACCCCCCTGCTCTTGGTTGTAGTTTAAATTTTGTGGTTTTTGCAGTGCCCGCCCCACTTTAGATCTGATCTAGGACACTCCCCCAGTCCCATCTCTTTACCGCATTCTACCTAATAAACCCTTTCTGTACTTGCTTTTAGTCCTTTTTAATTTAATTACATTTTTTCAAACTGTGTGTGGACTAATATTGCTACATACTCAAGTGTGCCAGCTTGCACTGCATGTGAATTGTTTTTACTACTGTTTTTGCTACTTTTCTAGAAAAAAAATTGTAAGTCTTTCCTGTAATTAGTGTTCCATATACAGATTTGCTGTATCCAGGACTATTTGTAAGCTTCTGAGCCCCCAAGCCTTTCTGTGTTGGAGTGAAGCATTCTAGCTTATCAGTGGGAGTGGTAAGCACTAGGTAACCTGTCTACCACATAAGGAGTGGTTCTGGCCCAGAATTTGTAGTTATTGGCCATTTGGGTGGTCTTCCATCTCTCTCAACTTTCTGATTTGAAGGCCTGCATTTGCACTTGTTTCTGTCCTGTAACTCCTGGGCCCATCTCATTTGCTTACTCAAAAAAAAAAAAGTTATCTGCTTTTACTGTATTTGTGTTTCTTCCTACTTTATTTTGCTTTTGCGTCATCTTAAAAGTACTCAATTGTATTTATTACTGCTTGGTGTGACTCATTCTAAGCCTTTTATTTTAAGCACTTGGGCTTCAGACCAGTTGTTTTACATTCGGAAGGTTTGTGGCCTGCACTGTGGTGACAGGACAGGTAACTTACATCCTTCTAAGTTGTGAACTGCTGATTGAGGGCTCAGTGTCTGTTATTCTAAAAGTGTATTAATTCTGGTTTAAGCACTTGGGCTTCACGCCAGTTGTTTTACATTAAGAAGGTTTGTGGTCTGCACTGTAGTGGCAGAACAGGTAGCTTACATCCTTCTAAGTTTGGAACTGCTGATTGAGGGCTCAGTGTCTGTTATTCTAAAAGTGTATTAATTCTGGTTTAAGCACTTGGGCTTCAGGCCAGTTGTTTTACATTAAAAGGGTTTGTGGTCTGCACTCTTGTGGGAGGAGAGGCTGGACTCTGCCCTTCTGAGCTGGGAATTTCTGGTTAAAGGCTTATAGTGCCTGCATATTTGAACTGCTTCTTACTGAAATTGGTACAGCTTGTTTGCTGTAGCATAGACTAGATCCAGGCCTGCTGAATCTAGCTTTGCTTGTATGACTTGAGCACTAATCCAGGCATTCTTTAAAGTATTCAATTGTATTTATTACTGCTTGGTAGTAACTTGATTAAAGTGTAGCTATCATTCTAAGTCTTTTGGATTAAGCACTTGGGCTTCAGACCAGTTGTTTTACATTAGGAAGGTTTGTGGCCTGCACTGTGGTGGCAGGACAGATAGCTTACATCCTTCTAAGTTGTGAACTGCTGATTGAGGGCTCAGTGTCTGTTATTCTAAAAGTGTATTAGTTCTGGTTTAAGTACTTGGGCTTCAGGCCAGTTATTTTACATTAAGAAGGTTGTAGGAGGAGAGGCCGGACTCTGCCCTTCTGAGCTGGGAATTTCTGGTTAAAGGCTTATAGTGCCTGCATATTTGAACTGTTTCTTACTGAAATTGGTACACCTTGTTTGCTGTAGCATAGACTAGATCCAGGCCTGCTGAATCTAGCTTTATTTGTATGCTTGTTGTTTGTTTGCTTGTTATTTCCATGAAACGCTAATTCCACCTAAAATGTGGCTTTTCAGTGCTTCTGTGGATCCCTAGTGATATCTGCATTGCTTACTGCACTTATTTCCTTGTTTCACTTGAAAGAAAGTTACTGTTTGTCATTTTTGCATTTAAGTTACCTGTAACACATTGCATTTAAGTTACCTGGCATTTGCTCACTAAAGCAATTATATAAGTCAGCACTAAAATATTAAAAGCACTACACCCTCACAAACTCCCCTTGAGTACCTCGTTCCCCACTGGCCCTTTTTTTTCAATTATAAAGGAATTCCCAATACTATTCTAGCATGTCCAAAGGTCAGTTGTCAATCTCCTCTCCGGTCCAGCTGGTGAATCTGGGAATCTTGAGGCAATGTTACAACTGCCTCATGTACACAGACAACCCTCTCCTCCTCCCAACAAATTCCAACACATGTGAGAGATGCAACCATATATTCATACTGGAGGCTAAGCTCCCTTAACTCAGTACTGACAAAACCAGTCAGGAGGAGAAGGAAACCACACTCACTACAATTCCAGTCTCACATAGACCTACCACTACAGCAAACCAAACACATAAACACACAAAAACATACTCGGAGGCTCTAAATAAAAATCTACCTAAGCAGCATAGACCTCCAAAGCAGACACCCAAGCAAGCAACCGCTACCCCAAAACAAAACACGTGCAACACATAGCTCACAAAGCCAGTGTGCCGAACAGTCACAGCCCTTAAGGCTAAATAACATACCTGATACACTTGTAATAGGTGACTCTATCGTCAGGCACACTGATGTCCCGCTCACCAGGCTGAACAAGGAGAAGGTCATGGTGAGCTGCCTGTCAGGCGCTAGGATCCTCCACATAACACAAGCACTCAGGTCACTCCAAGGCAAGTACAAATATGACTCAGTCATTGTCCATGCTGGTGTGAATGACCTGAGACGTACCTCCCTGGACTACATGAAAAGAGACATAGAGGAGCTCTCTGAGCTTGTAGCCCAGGCCGGTATGACCCTGACCTTGAGTAGCATCTTACCCTCACCAGGAATGATGCCACAATATGAAGACAAGATGATCAATTTCAACAATTGGCTTAAGTATTGGTGTCATTCAAAGGGGATCCAATGCCTGTCAGCCTGGGATGACATGCTCGACAAGCCACGATGCTTCGCTAGGGACGGCTTGCACCTGTCACCCCTGGGCTTTCGGATATTGGTAAAGGCTCTTGCTACCCCCATAGTGTCTTTTTTAAGCAAAGCTCAAAAGACAAACCCACCTCCATAGGTATCACAAGAGATAAGAAACTAAGAGTAATGCTACTCAACGCCAGAAGTCTAAACCTCAAGATGCACGCACTCGAAACTCTCCTTAGCATGGAGAACATTGATAGCTGTGCAGTAACAGAAACCTGGTTCAAGGCTCCCACGAGCACCCCAGCACTACCAGGTTATACCTCATACCATGCTTTTCAGCCCCAAAACATGGACCGTACCACAAAAGGAGGGAGAGTATCAATATTCGCCAAAGATACCCACACCTCCAGGTTGGTGGCACAGCATGAAGCATCAGAGACTATCCATGTGCAACTAACAGTGGATAAAACTGCCTTCCAGTTTATAGCCTGCTACAGACCACCCTCCCAAACCCAGGAACCCCACTCGGCCTTCCTGAGAACACTGGAAAATATGAATGTCTCTCCAAACACCATTATATTGGGCGACTTCAACTACCCAAACATAGACTGGGAGCATTACTCTAGCTCCAACACCCTAGCCCAAAGGTTCCTAGAATTTATAAACTCAAATGCTATGGAACAACTTGTTACCACTCCCACAAGAGGGGAAAACATACTGGAGCTGATCATCACCAACATGGGGACTCTATGCTCCAGACCAGAAGTGTATCCCTCACTGGTAAGATCAGACCATAAACTAATCTCACTGGATATTCACATCCCGACTCCACCCCCTGCCCTGAAAACCACAGTGAAAAACTTCTCTAAAGCAAATTTCACACTTCTCAAAACTGAGGTGGAATCCTTCAAAGCCCCCAGGCCTGTGGAAAATACGGCCCAGACCGCAGAATCCTTTATAAACGCATTCTATGAACACCTTCAGGAATGCATGGATCATGCAATCCCAAACAAAACCAAGACACAATCCTCCAAAGGCAGACATCCTGTCTGGTGAACCCCAGCCATAAACAAACTATACAATAGAAGGAGGAAGCTACTACATGATAGAGCAAAATCCCAAAAAGGGAAAGCATCTCTGATCAGTATTAGCAAAAAACTACGGGCACTCATAAAATCGTCTAAGGCCAGCTTCGAGAGAAAAATTGCACAGGACGCTAAGGATAATCACAAGGCTTTCTTTAGTTATGTTAGGAACCTGGGTGGGAATTCCCAGATATGCTCAGAAATAGTCCAAAATGACAAAAAATACACCGAACCCACAGACATTGCCAACATCCTAGCTGACAGGTTCAACACAAACTTCTCCCCCCCCCTCCCCACCAAAAGGGCAAATATCTATCTCAGCAGAGTGCTGCCCTTCTGATATCTCAGATGCTCAGGTAAGAGCTTCCCTCTCCAAAGCAAAAAACACAGCATCAATGGGACCAGACAGTGTCCCGGGCTGCGTCCTATGTGAACTCCAAGAAGAGCTAAATCCAAACATAAAACTACTGTTCAATCTCAGCCTTACTACAGGATATGTACCCAAAGAGTGGTGTACAGCAACAGTGGTCCCTCTCCACAAAGGTGGTGCCTCAACAGATCCTGGAAACTATCACCCCATAAGCCTGACTAGCTTGGTCTGCAAAGCTATGGAAAGGATCATCATGGACCTCATAAATAAAGATATTGGGGACCTACAGACACTGGATCCTACCCAGTTCGGCTTTGTTAAGGGCAGATCCTGCCTCTTAAACCTGGTTGATTTCTTTGAAACATTTACCAAGGCCATTGATGAGGGGAAGGTGGTCCACACAGCCTACCTGGACCTCGCAAAAGCCTTCGATACAATACCCCACTCGGGCATTATAGATAAGCTCACCAGCTTAAATATAAACCAGTATGTCACTAGATGGGTTGCAAACTGGCTCAAGGACAGAACCCACATGGTTAGAATTGCTGGAGCCATGTCAGACTCCAAACCAGTTACAAGTGGCATCCCACAAGGCTCAGTCCTGGGACCTCTCTTGTTCTGTATATATTTCTCGGAGGTACAGGCCAACACGGAAGGACTGTGGCTGACCAAGTTCGCAGATGACTGCAAACTAGATGCCATAATCGACTCTCCAGTCGACACAAGCATCCTCCAAAAGGGCCTCATAGAAACAGACAACTGGTGCCAGAGCCATGGCCTCAAGCTAAATGCCAAAAAGTGTATAGTATCCCCTTTGGCAAAAACAAAGTGCCCACAAATTACCACATAGGTGGTAATCCATTAAGTACAGAAGAAGTAATTAGGGACCTGGGGACCCAAGTTGATAGCAATCTCTCATTTGACAACCACGTGGCCAAAGTGGTTAGAAAAACATTTTATATAGCCCACCTAATCATGAAGGGATTCACATCTAGATCAGGGGAGGTCATCGTGCCTCTTTACTCATCCCTCATCAGGCCCATAATTGAATAAAATGCCCCTTTTGGGATGTACCTTACCAGACACCTGCAGCAACTGGAAAGACCCCAAAAGTACCTCACCAAGAGGATCAAAGGGCTCAAACAGATGCCATATGCTGCCCGGTTAAAGAAGCTCTAGCTCCACTCAGTGGCATACCGCCTGCTCAGAGGCGATCTGTGCCTGACGTATAAAGCCATGTCCAACCCGGAATTAATGGACATGCTGCACCTCAGAAAATCCAAATCTCATCGAGCTACGTGCTCAAGAGACTTGAACCTCAGCACTGAAATAAATAGGACATGCTGGAGGGACAGATTCATAACCCAGAGGCTCCCTTCACTCTGGAATAAAATCCCAGTCCAGGTCAGGCAGAGTCCCTCATTGATTCTCTTCAAGAGGAATCTTGATGAGTGGATGGGAGATAGTAGGTTTACCCGTGGTATCACTTCTGTGTCACTGTTAGACAAAGGCATAGTATACTAACCTCGAAAAAGGGCATAGCAAAATTAATTTAAAATGGGTGGCGAAAGCCAAACACACTCTGGCTAGGCTTATAAATGCCCTAGGGCAGATAGCCTAGTATGAACCTATGAACCTATGAACCTATAAGAATTGGCTGTAAAGTGACCAACACCCTTTGAACTCGGAATTAAGGATATACTGTTGTTCCCATTGAGACAGTACTATATTGACAAAAGTTGGTGCCCCCATTGCCAACCCTTTAAGCTGGTGAAATAGTTGATTTTCAAATATGATGAAATTATTATTAAAACCAATTCCATTAATGTAGTGATTGTTAATGCTTTGTCATGGGTAACATTAGAATGATTACATAAAAATTCATAGAACATTTCCAGACCCTCTCTATGCGGTATTACCGAATACTGGTCACAAACATCAATGGTGACAAACAATAGTTCATCACAATAAAATTGTTTAGAAACTTTTGAGACAAAGTCCCAGAAATCTTTGAAAATATATGTGTGTTTCTTCAAAAGTTCGTTAATATTCACATCAACATATTTAGCCAGTGGCAGGGTCTTTGAAGCCTTAGCATCGACTATAGGCCTCAATGGAGGGTCTTCCACATTTTTTAGTGTTTTGCGTATACCAAAAATGGTGGGGGTCCTAGGGTGTGCAACCTTTAAGAAATTCCTATCAATAAGGGTAATTTGGTCATTCAACGTGAAATCATCCAGGTCAAGATCAAGTATGTGATATGCTATATTCATTTAATTTACAGAAATTTCCTCATAAGTGTCTGTATGCAGCATAGACAACATTTTACTAATAAACTCATTGACATTCATCACCACTAAGCCCCCACCTTTATCTGGTTTCATGACCCTCACTTGCTCCATGCCACTGATCTAATGTAACAACTCATTCTCTTTTTGGGACAAATTACAACCAATATATACATCTTTTTTCTCATTAAACATAGTTCTTATATCCTTTTCACACATACTGTCAAAAACTATAATTAAGGGGTGCAAAGGTGGATTAAAGACACTCAGTCTTTTACAAACAGTCTCTTCATTGATGAAATTATTATCATGAAAGAACAACCCAATTTCAAGTTCCTCATAAAAAGTTTCATCTGTATCAATGATTCATCTAATCTAGCTCATTTTGCAGGTACAAAGGTCAAGCCTTTATCAAATTAGGTACACCCAGTCCTGATTTACATCAACATTACTGTAATTAAAGATTTTAAAGTTGCCAATCCAATTAAAAATCAGCTTACATTTAGAATAGTTATTTACCACTTGTAACTGCCTCTCCCTCTTCCCCTCCCACTCTTGTGAGTGGGTTCTTGTGGATAATGATTTCTCTGCAGAGGCTCCCCATTGTTCACCCCCTGCTGGTCTTGATACTGTCTCTGCCTCTGGTTCATAAGTCGCTCTGACCTCCTCAGAGGCTGTGTTTCTAAAGGGGTGTCCGGGCCGAGCTCAGGGTCATACACATCTGCAGATTCCTCCCTGTCTCTTATATAAACATCATGATTTCCCCTCTAGTCTGCCCTGTAGGTGGATGTGGGTAAACCCTACCTGACTGATAGTCCTGTTTGTTTCTAAACAACTTATTTTGTTTTCTAGCTTTTAATGACAAGATTTGCTTCTCAGTGTCATTAAACATTTTAACATAGTCTTCACTCTTAACCTGGTATAACAAATCCCCCTTAATTTTGTTATCTAAAACTTAAAAATGATTTATGCTTCAAATCTATGCTTGAGAAATCCAAAAGTAAAAAGCTGAATGGCCATATGAGTAAGTGTGGCCATTGTAATCAATGTAAGTTCATTGAAGAAGGGAGTGAAATTTTGATCCCTAGGTGGGGCACTGTCAAGATTGGACAAAGATTGTCCTGTCAAAGTACCAGTATTGTGTATTTAGCTGAATGCTAATTATATCCTTCCTTTTATATAGGAAAGATGAAGAACAAATTTAAAACTATGATCTAACAGTGTCAGTACGACATAGGTAAAAAGGATGATAAAAATGCACTGGCTTAACACGTACTGAGGTATCCAACCCATAGTTTCAAATATACTTGTATTGAAAAGGTTTAGATTGATCAGAAGGGTTGCTTGAGTATAAGGAATTATTATAGCAACTTAGAAGTGATGCTACTGAACATCCTGGTCTAAATGAAGCCATTTTAATAAGTAGTATTTTAAAACTTAAGGCTGAATTTATTTGGACATAATATTTTGTATAAATATTTTGATAACTTGTTTAAGTGATGTGAGTGAGTAATGGAGTCATTGTGACTCACTTTTAGCTTTAGAAGGCAATGTTTCATTTATATTACATTTGTAGTATTGGGGGAGTGTTTTTTCTATGTCATGTGATGTTTATGTGTTTATTTAAACCATTGTTTTATGTGAAGAAAGTGTTCTGAGAAAGATGGAAATGATTCTGATGAAAGTGCTTAACTGCAAATAAACCAGAGTTTTCTGCTGGACGTGTGCCATTCTGTTTGTTGATATTTCCTGTGTGTATACAGAATTGCAGCAGTGGGATACACTTTGACTTAGCAGTGAGCACGTTTCCAAATTCTCATAGTACTGCTTGGGTATCCTTCACCTGTATCGGGGATTCACAGAAGTGTCAGGCTAAGCCTTACTGTCTTCCCTTAACATGGAAAGGGTATAATTGCTGTGACATCCTCACCTCAATCACAGAAGTGGCAGGCTAAGCCTTACTGAAAAGGTTATCCACAAAATCCTTTTATGATTCCTTTCATAATTCAATGTAAATACTGAGTACCAATTATTCTATACCATGGCACAGCTTCATCATGTTAACAGCAGAAGAGGCACAATTAATGGTTATTCTTTGCTTTGTTTCCTTTGGTCTGTTTGGTTACTTTGTGTTGTAGCAGTGCATGAAGTAAGATTTTATGACAATAATTAATGGCTACTCAAAGGTTGTAGCATCTGTAAAAACAACTGAATATTTACTTATGTGTGCATGCAAGCATGTATGTATGTTTTTATTTTACTGGCTGCTCTTTATGCAAGATACAGTAATCTTGTAGTTAGAATAAGAAAGTAATAAAGTATGGAGGTGGTAGGAGCTTGCCATGCTTCAGAAACACTTCCTATGTTTTTGGATAACGTGTATTTAAATTCATCATTTTTTTCTTTGGAGTAATTGTATTTAGAAACTTAGTGCCTTAATGGTTGGCAGGGGTGTTTCAAGGACTGAGAAATCAATATGTCATAGTGGAATCACTACTAGTTTGATTTTAATAACTCAAATATCTTTTAATTCCTAATGTGGATTGACAAGTAGTTCTAGGTGGTTGAGTCTATCTTCAATAAGGTTCTCACTTGTTGACAACTTAAATACATCTGTATTACATATCAGTGCTTTTTGTGTGGATGGTCTTTAAGGATATCTACAAGTAAATACATGTACTAATTAACAATAACATAAATATGGTTCTTGCTGTGATAGGTAGCTATCCTTCCTTGGGAAACAGGCAATGATGTTCAGTGGCTTCAGTCAAACACATATCCTGCATGTTTTACTAACATTAGTGTGGTGATAGGAAGCAATGCCAGCTACTCTAGGGGAAGTAGGGCAGTTCATGTGTGACATATTCCAGCATAGCTAGCTGGAGTTCTCTAAAGAATTATATGTCATTTGTATATCAAACTGATTTGTACAGATGTTTGTGTTGAACATGCATTTCTAAAGTTGCTTGTGTTGAAAGTGTAGTGGGTCCTGCTGGACCAAAAAGAAATATACATGCATGTAGTAACTGATTAAATGTATACACTGTAACAGAGTATACTGGAAGAGAAGAGGTTAATCTTAGTCCAGCTAACTTTGAAAAATATTCTGAAATTAACTTACTTGGTTTAAGCCATAAGGATTGCATCTCAGTTTTTAATGCAGTCAGAGATGAGATGTCTGAGAGAAGCCTGGTTATAGGACGAGTTGAAGTATTAAAATTGATTTACAGCTTCCAGATGCTGCAATAAACTTTAGCAAAGCTCTAGAGATGTATTGTGACACAAATGTGCTACATCCTGGCTCAGTTTCTAGTAAAGGGGGTTAGTGCGGGAACAAGAGTCAGGTGACCAGATGTGATATTTTGTAACCAACACTGAAATAATATTTAGACACTAACAGTCTGTTTTTGAAACTGACAAGACCGCTCACTCACTTCACCTTGCCTTGCTGTATTAAGGACGTAGGTAACAGTAATTATTTAGATCAGCAAGAAAAATATAGTGAGATTAGTTGAGTATTGTTTTTTTCTGAATCTGTGTGAATCATTCTAGCTGTATTATTTTCAAAATTTCCTATGACTGAAACTCTATTTTTTGTTGTAAATAGATATTCAGTATTTAATGTTCTTTTATTAATTATTCTTAAATATATTTAAACCTTTCATTATAGCTGGTCCTTTTAGAAAATATTTAACCTTTGAGCATACTTATATTTACTTGCTGACACTGTGGCCACTCCTGAAAGTCTTACTGCTTGGTCAACATTACCATTTGCATTAGTATTAATTCCAATCAATATAACTGGATACCATGTTAAGAGCCTTATACTATCTGATTGGTAGCAGCGTATCTACCTTATAGAGTGGACAAAAGTGATAGAGCAGGTATTTTGTGCCAGCCTTTCCAAGTGTGTGTGTGTGTGTGTGTGTTTGTGTGTGTGTGTGTGTGTGTGTGTGCGTGCGTGCGTGCGTGTGTGTGTGTGTGTGTGTGTGTGTGTGTGTGTGTGTGTGTGTGTGTGAAATCAAATCTCAAAGACTGCTTGTGTCAGCTACTTGGAACAGGGACACAGCGCTCCTTAGTGGTCAGTGTGGATTCTTATTTGGGGCCTAGAGAGAGAGTCTAGCCCCAGGACTGGAGTGTGTTCTTTGTGTGTTCTTAAAGGAAATTATGCTTGGTGCAGAGAGCTGCATCTGAAAATACTGGGTGTGTCTATTTCTTTCAAAGCGAATGTTTCCCCCACTGATGCCTGTGGTGAGGATTGAGGCTCCTTCATCACTGTCCTAGTGAAGGGATGTCACAGCTAGTCTGAAGCAGACTATTTTTGAGAAAGGTATTCAACCATACTACTGTTTTGAAATCAAAACTCATTCTTCTTGTTGCCATTAACTCTTGGTTGACATAACTAATTCTTATTTATTGTTTTGCTTCTTATTGTATTTTATTTTCAGTATGAAATGAAGAAAAGGTGAGCAATAACATTATTTTGTGGGTTTGAGAAATGTAACTCAGGGACCTCCTCAGGCTTTTTGGCTGTATGAGGCAACACTTTAGATTTTTTTTTTTTATATTGGTTATCTAGTGCCAGAATATAAAGACTAAAATCTAACTTTCACAAACTACAGATTCAGTTTTACTAATAGCTCTGGACAGAATTAGATGTTTGTTTGTCTTTTGGCTTTTCCCGGTAAGGGGTCACCACAGCGGAACTCTGGTCTGCTAATGATTGGCAGTAGATTTTTATGAAATGCTGAGGTGCCAGTTCGACGCCCAACCTTCAACGAAGGTACGCCCATTTATGCACGGATGTCTTTCGAATGCTACCCAATCGCGGGGAGGACATGCAGACTCCACACATAAGGCACTCCCAACCCAAGCCGAGAATCGAACGGGAGAACCTCTTGCTGTGAGGTAACAATGCTACCAACGTACCACCGCGGCTGTATAAATAGTGATAGGTGGTCCTGGAAAGTTAAGAATAAAGTCATTGATGTAAAAAGAAAACCAAATAGGTTAACACATTGATTTATAGCCAGAAAGACTTGAAAAGAAAGTGCCTGTATGCAAAGCTGAGTTATACTTTACTACATGTAAAGTCCTTCAAGTTAGGTAGCTGTGAAGGCATTCCAGGGTATATTACCCTAATCCAGTTTTTGTAAATCAGTTCAGTGAAGATAAAATAGTTTATTGGTTTGAAAGTTCATTTCATATTGCTAAGTGTAGCCTCTTTAAGCAAACTTTTTATATTGTCAAATATAGTAATTGTTATTACATTGATGGCTTACTGCCCTCCTGATTGATAGTTTGTGAGCTAATGAGAGCTGTAGATAGACAGAACTGAGATTGACTCAGAGTCTGAGATTGTATCAGAAAGTTTTGACAGATCAAGGAATACTGCAGGTGTAAGATAGTTGTCATCAAGATGCATTTAAAAAAGAAACATGATGTGGTGCCATTGTTGTGCCCAGATTTAAAACTGTACTGTATTTGTGCTATTACATTGTTGTCAATAATGTGTTGCAAAGGTGATGTTACATTGTTGTAAATAAGATGGTGCAAAAGTTGTTTGTAAATAGATTTTCTAAGATTTTTGATGGAGGATAGGATGGCAGTAGGCTGAAGATATTCCCACCTTTGGGTACAGGGATGATGTACAATTGCTTCCAGAATGTTGGTACATATTATGTTCCGATAGATCTATCCTTTAATAGACTGGACAGCCATTTGGAGGTATTCATGAAGAAGTTGTCATGGGGCTACTAGGTATGAACTTGACTAGATGTTTTGTTAACATGGTTAGTGGCAAATGGGAATGGGGATAGTTTGTGACTAGAGGAGAGAGCTGTACTGATTGTGATTTATTAGTGTGTTTGTTCGGATCATGGGGGGGTTACTAGGCTATTGGCCCTGAGGCCCTTATAAGCCTAGCCAAGCGTTTAGTCCATGTTTAGACAAGTCAAAGCAAGTGGATTGGATGTTTTATCTTGTTGAAGTGTTGAGGCTGCTTCAAATGTAAATATTCATTCATTTGCCATCCTTTTTGTAGTTTTTCTCATTGGGAAGTGGATTTCCTGTAGTGGGTTTACCTGGCATGAGTAGTCTGTTGATATTTTTCCAAAATAGTTTAAAATTATTGCTGTTGGAAAATTGCAGGATTTGATAGTCCTGTATCTTTTTGTTACATATTAGGTCTCTTTATTTATTGGGATTTTGTATTTTTGTAGACCATTAGCAGTTTTATTATTTTCCCAATCAGTCCAAGCTTAATATCCAAGGGTCACTTGCAGTTTAGTTTCATGAAACATCCAAGGTGAAGGTGTGGTCCTTCTTTTTCTTTAATGGAGATAGAGAGTTAAAAATTTTGACAAAAATTTGGTTGAAGAAGTTTATAGCTTCATTGGGGGGGATTATAAAGGCGTCTAGTTACATTGATCAAATTCATTTTTGATCTGTTCCAAATTTGGAGTGTGACCAGATAATGTTCGTTGGATGATGGCCACTAATACAGTCTGGATACCAGATTTCATATCATGATTTTTATTTATTTTTTTATGTGAGATCAATATCCAGTCAGTGATGGTAAGTTTGTTTGTGTGTTAGTGAATTCATGTTGATTCTGGTATTGACTGAGAGGAAATTAGTGTTTTAGCATAATAGTTATATTAGAGAAAGAAAATTATGTTTTTTTCTTTTCTTGATTTGATTATAAATTCATTTTTAACAGGCTTTATCTCCTTTAACAAATGTCTGTAATCCTATATTAGTGATTCTAGTGCATAGTTTGCACTTCAGTTTTGCTGTTTAAGTGATCTAACTGCAGATATTAAGCTGTGGTTTCATTCTTGTGTACCTAGTGTATGTCAGGCTAGTTCAGGCCTTTGCATTTGGGCTGGTCCAGGCCAGTCACTTCAGAGATATCGGTCTAACTATTTTTCCCTCCTACTCATCTTTTGGAGTTGTGTTCTTAAACTCAGTGCATCTGTTGTTGCCTACCCATTATCACTATTTGACAAAATGATTTCCTCCCTCGGTATCTTAGACCAGAACTCTACCATCACTTTTTTAACCCGCCTGATTGAGACGGGTATCTTGAGACAGTGAAAGAATTGTCTCATGCTGTCTGATGATCATCTGTTTATCAACAGCATAACACAGGGTGTGAGAGATTTACATATATGATATTCCTGGAGGCAAAAATCTCACACACTCAAACTCAGACACCAAAATCAACAACAGTACACCATACATCACATCTCTTCAAGGTCGTCATAATACATATAATGCATCATATACTGAGGTTCTATAAGATTAACTTGCCTAAACCTTTAAGACCTCCAAAACACAACACATGCACAAAGCACAATCATCATTGTATGCCTACTTCCTCCCATAGCACAAAGAGTGCCAGAGTCACAGATGTTGGGCCTGTAAGGCAGATATCGACCCAACCAAACCTTCTTGTTATAGGTGACTCCATTGTAAGACGTACAGATGTGCCTCTTCCCAGGTTAAGAAAGGAAAGAGTGATGGTTAACTAGTTGCTTATCTGGTGCCAGGATCTTTAAGACCATGCATGCACTCAAGTCCTTGAACAATAAGTACTAATAAAACTCTGTCATAGCTCCTGCCGGTGTCATTGACGTGAGGTGTATCTTCCTGAATTATATGAAAAGAGACATGATGAAGGACTCGACTGTGTGTTCAAGGCAGGTATGAGCCTAAAATTTAGCAGCATTTTTACCTTCTCCAAGGATAATGTCACAATATGAGGAAAAAATAATTGACTTCAATAATTGGCATAGTTTTTGGTGTCATTCAAAGGGTCCAGTATTTGTCAGCCTGGTCAACAAACCATGCTGATTTGCCAGGGATGGCCTGCATCTGTCTTTTCTCTGATTTTAATTATTGACAAATTCATTGTCCATCCTCATAGTGCCTTTTTTAGGCAATGCCAACCTGATAAATCTACCAACTTAATAGAACAAGCAAAGGAAAATATGAAGGTGTTAGTGAGCAATGCTAGCAGCCTAAACAAGAAACTCCATTCCCTGCAAGCCTTCTCACCCTGGAAAATACTAATGTCTGTGTAGTGACTGAGACATGGTTTAAAATAGACAAAAGCACTGTGGCTGTGCAGAGCTGTAATGCCTTCCATACAGTTAGACTGGCTACTGCGCAAGTGAGGAAAAAAGGTGGAGTTGTCTCAATCTACATCCAGAAGAAACTCACATGAATGCTGGTAAGACAGCATAATGCACTAGAGCTTCTTTATGTCCAAATAACCATCAGAAAGTTCCTGCACCATATATTAGTTAGCTGTAGAACTTCCTCTATGACAAAAGAAACCCACAATGCCTATCTACAAGAACTAAAATCTCTCAGTATTAAGCCTAGTACTATTTTCTTTATGTGATCTAAACTATCCAGCTATAGACTTGGAAACCTACACCACCACTAGTTCACAAATACAAAGCTTCCTGGACTTTGTCAATACAAATGCCCTGGAGCAATTAGTCAGACTTCCCACTAGAGGGAATAACATTTTGGATCT
This sequence comes from Protopterus annectens, assembly GCF_019279795.1. Taxonomy (NCBI): domain Eukaryota; kingdom Metazoa; phylum Chordata; order Ceratodontiformes; family Protopteridae; genus Protopterus; species Protopterus annectens. The sequence goes on from NC_056728.1 coordinate 1,690,527,587, forward strand.
TGTTCTTGCTAATATGAGAACATCTTGTGCCATTCCGTGGTGTATTTTCATCACTTGTTAGGTCTGACCATGAAGTAGTTTCTTTCAAAATAAAACTGAAACCAGAGATCCCTTTCACCTAAGGTACCTTTAGAAATTTCTTTAAGACAAACTACCTACTCCTAAGTGATACACTGGCAAGCTTCAAATCTCCACCAAACCCAGGAAACTCCACTGAATATGTAGAAATGTATACCACCACACTTTAACAACATGTAAACAGCTGCATAGATGCAGGTGTGCCCTTTCGGAACAAGTGCAGGGCAAACCCCAGTAAGAAACCCACATGGTAGAACCATAAGATCAACAAACTTTATTATAAAACGAAAATAATTTTGAGTCAAAGTAAGAAGAGTAATTCCCAGAATGTTAGAGGCCTTGTCACAGAAATAAATAAACAAGTCAGGAGCTTAATAAAATCCACCAAAGCAAAATTTGATGTTAAAATAGCTACCAAGCCAAAGACAATCATAAGGCACTTTTTAGTTATGTTTGTAATCTCAGAAGCACAATGCATAATGTAAACAGCTGATTGCTTACAATGTTACCTACACTGAGACTGTAGATATAGCAAACCTACTGGCTGATAAATTTAGCTCTGACTTTACCCCTTTCTCCCCTCTGTCTTGCCCTGAAGATATAAGTGACACCTCCAGCTATCACACAAGACCAAGTCCTAAAAGTGTATCTAAAGCTAAAAATACGGCATTTATGTATCCTGATAATATCCCTAAATACATCTGAAATAGCAAGAAGCATGATTTAGCCACACTCCAAACAACACTGTTCAATCTCAGCTTCATTACAGGTTTTGTACCAAGTGAATGCAAAACAGCTACAGTCATTCCCCTATATAAGGGATGACCTTCCACAGACCCAGGCAGTACAGACCTATAAATCTGACCAGTGTCACATGCAAAGCCATGGAAAGATTATCATGAAATTAATTAAGCAGGACATAGGAAACCTCCAAATACTGGAACTGTCTCAGTTTGGATTCATCAAGGGCAGGTCATGCTTACTCAGCCTGATGGACTGGTTTTTGAAAAGGTCACCAAAGCAATGGATGAAGGTAAATTGTACACAACACATACATCAACCTGACCAAAGCCTTTGACACAATTGGGGAGTGACAAGGAATATTCAAAATTTAGAAGTAGAAGATAAATTGTATCCCGCAATAAAATATAGTGCATGAGAGGTAAGACACTGAGGACAAAGCCTTAAGAATTCAGAAGAAATAGCCCTTGTAGAATGCAATCTGCTTTAATGAGAAAAAAGAGGAGAAAAAAATAAAGTATAGAACAGGGAAATATATCCAGTGTGAATGTAATGCTACTACTTATTAAAACAGCAGCCAAAATACAAGAAATGTAATTGGTTTATAAAGTTCATAGGTTCATAGGCTGATACTAGGCTATCGGCCCTAGGGCCTATATAAACCTAGCTATAACAATTCTCTGGCTATTTCTTCCCACAATATTTACTTCCCTGGACCCCAGTCTAGCAGGGCAACTGATGTGATCCCCGGGGTGAATTTTCTATCTCCCATCCAATCATCAAGGTTCCTTTTCAAGCGGGCCAAAGGTTCATAGGTTGGTACTAGGTTATCGACCCTAGGGCCTATACAAGCCTAGCCATAACAATTCCCTGACTATTTCTTTCCACAATATTGACTTCCCTGAACCCTAGTCTAGCAGGGCAACTGATGTGATCCCCTGGGTGAATTTCCTATATCCCATCCAATTGTCATGGTTCCTTTTGAAGACGGCCAAAGAGGCGCTCTGCTCGACATGTATGGGCAGTCTGTTCCAGAGTCTGGGGAGTCTCTGGGTCAGCAATCTATCCCTTCAGCATGTTTTTTTCATTGTGATGACAAGGTTTAGATCCCTGAAGCGTGTGGCTCTGAGGGATTGGGATTTCTTTAAGTGTAGCATGTCCAACAGCTCTGGGTTTGACATGGCCTTGTATGTTAAGCAGAGATCGCCTCTGAGTAGAAGATATGCGATAAGAGTATAGCTGGAGTTTTTTAGACAGTCAGCATAGGGCATCTGCTTTAGGTCTGTGATACTTTTGGTGAGGTATTTCTGTGGCCTTTCCAGTTGTTGCAGATGTCTTGAGAGGTACATCCCAAATGGGGAGTTGTATTCTATAATGGGTCTAATGAGGGATGAGTACAGTGGGAAAATGACCTCCTTTTTTCTGGATGAAAAGCCCTTAATGATGAGGTGTGCCACATAGAAGGATTTCCTGACTGTTGTGGTGAGGTGGTTATCAAAGGTGAGACCACTGTTCACCTGTGTCCCTAAGTCTCTTATTACACTTTCGATGTTTAGTGTACTGCCACCTATGTGGTAATTCATGGGTACATGTTTTCTTCCAAAGGGGATAACTGTACATTTCTTGGCATTGAGTTTGAGCCCATGGCTCTGGCACCAAACAGCTGTTTCTGTAAGGCCCTTTTGTAGAATATCCACATCATTTGGGGATTCAGTAATGGCTCCCAGTTTGCAGTCATCTGCGAACTTTGTTATACAGAGACCCTTAGTGTTGGCCTGTACTTTGGAGAAGTAGATGCCAAGCAAGAGCGGCCCCAGGACTGAACCCTGAGGTACTCCACTTGTCACTTTTCTGGAGCTGGATTCAGAGTTGGCTACTTTTACAGTGTTGGTTCTGTCAGTAAGCCAGTTGGCAACCCATCGAGTGATGTAGGAATTAATGCCCAACTTAGTAAGTTTCTCTATGATTCCAGAGTGGGGGATGGTATCAAAGGGCTTGGTGAGGTTCAGCTAGGCTGTGTGGACTGCCTTACTCTTGTCCACAGCTCCTGAGACTGATTCGAAGAAGTCAATCAGGTTCAGGAGAGAAGAACGGCCCTTCACTAACCCAAACTGGGTGAAAGTTGCCAATGTCTTTGTTTATAAGTTCCATGATAATACAGTCCATGGCCTTGCAGATCAGGCTCATCAGACTGATGGGGTGATAGTTCCTAGGATCCAAGGCAGATCCACCCTTGTGGAATGGGATAATTGTAGCTTTGTGCCACTCAGTGAGCATGAAGCCTGAGGTGAGGCTATGATTAAACATGACACTCAGGTGAGGTGTCAGTTCATTTTATAATTCATGTAGTACACAGCCCAGGTTGTGATCTGGTCCCATGGATGCTGTATTCTTAGATTTGGAGAGTGCAGTTTTTACCTGTGTGGCCATTATTACTGGAATTTGGCAATCTTTCAGAATTGAGATGTGCCCTTTAGAGGGAGAAAGGGGAGTGAAGTTGGCACTGAATAGATCTGCCAGGATATTGGCAATATCCTTGGGATCAGTATATTTAATACCATTCTGTATTAGCTGAGAGCAGATCTGAGCATTGCCATTTAGATTCTTGACATAGCTATAGAATGCATTGTGATTGTCTTTGGAATCTTTGACAATTTTATTTTTGTAACTAGTTTTGGAGGATTTTATGAGGGATCTCAGCTTCTGACTGAGGCTGGTATGAAAGTTTTTTGCATCCTCGGATTTTCCTCTTTTCTGAATCAGTTTCTTCCTTTTGTTGTAAAGTTTGTTTATAGTAGGGGACCACCAGATTGGATTCCTTTTTTTGGAGGAGAGCATCTTGGTTCTATTTGGGATGGCATGATTCATGCACAAGTGGATGTGCTCATACAGTGCCTTAGTGGAGGATTCAGCAGTTGGACTTTCAGTTCCTGTCTGCATAGGTGTCATGCAGTTTGTCACTTCTGACTTGAATAGCATGAAGTTGGCTTTGGAGAAGTTTTTTACGGAGGTTTCCTTACTGGGGGGGGGGGGGGGATGTGGATATCAAGGGTGATTAGCTTATGGTCAGACCTGACCAACAAGGGGGTGACCATAGGTGTAGAACATCGATTTCCCATATTGGTAATGACCAGATCTATTAGATTGGAGCCCCTGGTGGGACTATGGATTAGCTGATGCAAGGCATTGTAATTTATGAATTCCAAGAACTGTTGGGCAAAGGTGTTGGTACACGAGTAGTTTTCCCAGCTAATGGCAGGGTAGTTGAAATCACCCAATATTAGGGTGATTGGTTGTATCTTAATGTTTTTCAGTATGTTTAGAAAGGTGTAGTGAGAATCTTGGGGCATGGTGGGGATCAGTAGCAAGCTGCAATTTGGATTGCAGTCTTACCTAGTGTTAGTAGCACCTGGAGAATTTCAGATGCATTGTGTTGTACAACTAGCCTGGTGGTGTGAATATCCTTGGTGAATATGGACACTTCTCCACTTTTAGTGTTTCGGTCTTGGTTTGGTGGCCAAAAAGTGTGGTAAGAGTTGTAGCCTGGTATTGCAGGGTGCTCTCTGAAGCCTTGAACCAGGTCTCAGTTACTGCACAGATACTGATATTTCTCCATTTTTAGGACTGTGTTGAGGGAGTGCATTTTGAGGTTTAGACGTCTAGCATTGAGTAGCATTACCTTCAAATTTTGCATGCTTATTTATTTTTTTTTATTTTACATTTGTTAACCGGGGGTGTCTGACTGAGCCGAAAAGGCCCTTTTTCAGCAGAGGCCTGGGGAGAAAAGCTCCACATAGAAAAATTGCAGATACATTTAGACATGATCAGTATACACACAAATTACAAATGACATGTTTTTACAGTGGTATGCAGCACATCAACAGTTACAGTGGAGAGAGCAAACAAAAAATATTATTTTAAAAATAAAGGTACTTAACAGATTTGTGGTGTACAGCTGAAATTTGGAACATAGGTAGAATACATACATAGTACACAGGTACAGTACATACATTGTAGATTAGCCAGTGTTTGTGAGAATAGTTTTCAATCTTAATCAAGTACTTTAGGTTTAGTATGTATACCTTATGCCCTTTCACTAGCCTGGGGAGCATTTTTGAGCTTGTACCTGTTACTGTGGTTGTTTTGACCTTTGCCTAAAAAAGGCAATATAGGGGTGGCAAGAGCCTTAGCCAGTAACCTGAATCCCATGGGCAACAGGTGCAGACCATCTCTGGCAAATCATTGTGGTCTGTCGATCATGTCATCCTAGGCAGACAGATACTGGATCCCCTTTGAATGACACCAGAAGCTTAGCCAATTGTTGAAGTCAGTCATTTTGTCCTTATAATGTGGTATTATTCTGGGCAAAGGCAGGATGCTGCTCAGGGCTAGGGTCATACCTGCCTTGGCCACATAATTTGAGAGCTCTTCCATGTCTCTTTTCATGTAGTCCAGGGAGGTGCACTGTGCTTGACATGTATGGGCAGTCTATTCCAGAGTCTGAGGTGTCTCTGGGTCAAGAACCTATCCCTCCAGCATGTTTTGTTCATTGTGATGACAAGGCTTAGATCCCTGGAGTGCCTGACTCTGAAAGATTGGGATTTCTTTATGTGTAGCATGTACAACAGCTCTGGGTTTGACAAGGCCTTGTATGTTAAGCAGAGATCTTCTCTGAGTAGATGGGTATAGCTGGAGTTTTTTTAGATGGTCAGCATAGGGCATCTACTTTAGGCCTGTGATTCTTTTAGTGAGGTATTTCTGCAGCCTTTCCAGTTGTTGCAGATGTCCTGAGAGGTACATACCAAATGGGGCATTGTATTCTACAATGGGTCTAATGAGGGATGAGTACAGTGGGAAAATGACCTCCTTTTTTTCTGGATGAAAAGCCCTTAGTGATGAGGTGTGCCACATAGAAGGATTTCCTGACTGTTGTGGTGATGTGGTTATCGAAGGTGAGACCACTGTCTACCTGTGTTCCTAAGTCTCTTATCACACTTTTGGTGTTTAGTGTACTGCCATTTATGTGGTAATTCACAGGTACATGTTTTTTCCCAAAGGGGATAACTATACATTTCTTGGCATTGGGCTTGAGCCCATGGCTCTGGCATCAAGCATCTGTTTCTGTAAGGCCCTTTTGTACAATATCCAGATCCTTTGGGGATTCAATAATGGCTCCCAGTTTGCAGTCATCTGTGAACTTTGTTAGCCAGAGTCCATTAGTGTTGGCCTGTACTTCAGTGAAGTAGATGCCAAACAAGAGCGGACCCAGGACTGAACCCTGAGGTACTGCATTTGCCACTTGTCTGGAGCTGGATTTGGAGTCAGCTACTTTTATACTGTGGGTTCTGTCAGTAAGCCAGTTGGCAACCCATCGAGTGACATAGGGATTAATGCCCAGCTGAGTAAGTTTATCTATGATTCCAGAGTGGGGGATGGTGTCAAAGGCCTTGGCAAGGTCAAGATAGGCTATGTGGATCCCCTTACCCTTGTCCACAGCTCTGGAGACTGATTCAAAGAAGTCATTCAGGCTCAGGAGACAAGATCGGCCCTTCATGATCCCAAACTGGGTGGGGTCCAGTGTTTGAAGGTTGCCACTGTCTTTGTTTATAAGTTCCATGATAATATGTTCCATGGCCTTGCAGATCAGGCTCATCAGACTGATGGGTTGGTAATTCCCAGGATCCAGGGTGGATCCCCCTTGTGAAGTGGGATAACTGTAGCTGTGCGCCACTCAGTGGGCATGAAGCCTGAGGTGAGGCTATGATTAAACATGACACTTAGGTGAGGTGCAAGTTTGTTTTGTAGTTCATGTATTACACAGCCCGTGATGTCATCTGGTCCCATGGATGCTGTATTCTTAGCTTTGGAGAGTGCAGTTTTTACCTGTGTGGCCGTTATTACTGGAATTTGGCAATCTTTTGGTATTGAGATGGGCCCTTTAGAGGGTGAGAGGGGGGTGAAGTTGGCACTGAATCAGTCTGCCAGGATATTGGCAATATCCTTGGGATCAGTATATTTAATACCATTATGTTGTAGCTCAGAGCAGATCTGAGCATTGCCATTTAGATTCTTGACATAGCTACAGAATGCCTTATGGTTGTCTTTGGAATCTTTGTAATTTTTATTTTTGTAGCTAGCTTTGGAGGATTTTATGAGGGATCTCAGCTTCTTACTGATGCTGGTAAGGGAGTTTTTTGCATCCTGGGATTTCCCTCTTTTCTGCAATAGTTTCTTCCTTTTGTTGTAAAGTTTGTTTATGGTAGGGGACCACCAGATTGGCTTCCTTTTTTGGAGGAGAGGATCTTGGTTCTATTTGGGATGGCATGATTGATGCATGAGTGGATGTGCTCATACAGTGCCTTAGTGTAGGATTCAGCAGTGAATCTTTCAGTTCCCATCTGCATGGGTTTCATGAAGTTCATCACTTCTGACTTGAGTAGCATTAAGTCAGCTTTAGAGAAGTTTTTTACGAAGGTTTCCATACTGGGGGATTGGGGAGGGATGTGGATGTCAAGGGTAATTAGCTTATGCTCAGACCTGACCAATGAGGCAGTGACCATAGATGTGGAACATCAATTTCCCATGCTGGTAATGACCAGATCTAGGATTTTGGAGCCCCTGTAGAAAATATACCAAACGGTTTCACCACGAAGGAAAAATCACCAGGATAATATTCCAAAAAACGAAGTTCTTTATTTAATACAGGAACATGAATTAAGCGCTTCCGCGTAGAAGACACTACGCTTCATCAGAAGTAATTTTATCAAACAATGAAAACCTTTTTATGTAAGTTTTCACGCCAAAATGAATAATTAATCATATAAATGAATGATTAAATCAAAGTCAGCTTATCAATTAGTTGCTAAGCAATGTCTACACAACTCAAACCATGCATTAAGTACATACTTAGTTTAGGTTTATACCAGTTCCATTAGAAAAGCTGTTTCTTCATTTAGAAACTGCAAATAGTCTGATATATACTGTACAAATATATTAAAAACTTTTGTTCATAAAACTCATGAATTATATATATAAATAGTTAATCTTAAGAAAAAAATAATACTAATTATGAACAATTAAAAAACACACAACTATATTTGCAAATAGATATATATATATGAATTTATCTCTACTGTGGTAAATGAATTTTTATATGGTTAAGAATAAATGAGTACAATGAATAAATGACCATCTAATGACATATATATGCAAAATCAGTACAAGATGATATAATAAAAATATGACTATAAGGTGTCTTAAAACATATATATACATATATTATATTGTGTAAATGATATATATTTATGAAAATATAAATGTAATAAATAATACTTATGAAGGTATATATATTTGTAGTAATTTTAAAACCAACTGTAAATAAATCAAGTATAAAATATAAGAATTTTTTTAAAAATATAATGTCTACTCTAAAAAACAGCCACTCATGAAAAGTATGTACATTATTCAAGAATCAGTGCTTTCTATTTTCCAATACTGGTTTTATAGATACATATTGGTTAATCCCTGGTGGTAAGTGTGCACCCAGTCTTAGTATCCATTTTAGTTCCATGTTTGCTAGGTGATTCATGTTGTCACCTCCTCTCAAATTTTTTGAAACAACTTGCAAAATCCTGAAACTAAACCTGTGATCATTAAATTCTAATATGTGCTTAGCTAGAGCATTCAGCTCAATGCCTTTCTTTATATCGTAAATGTGGTTATATACTCTGTCTCTTAATTTTCTTTTGGTTAAGCCCACGTAAAAGGCAGGGCATGCATTACAAGTAGCTATATAGATTAAGTTTGTTGTATTACAATTGGAATAAAAATTGGGTTTAAAAATGTATCTCCCTGAGGGATGCTAATAATCCTGTATATTGGAAACATATTTGCACATGTTACAACAACCACATGGATAGGTACCTGGTTTGTTGGATCTCCATATATGAGGGTGCTGTATTAACAATGCCATCATTACAAAGAATTTGTTTCAAGTTTTTACTGTTTCTGAAGGTGAATCTAGGTGTATCACCTACTAAAAGCCTGGTGAAACTGTCCATGGTCAAAACATTCCAATTTCTAATGATTACTTTCTTTAAAACTTCAACGTCATTAGTATAATTCATAGTGTAGGTCAAATTATGTGACGTATGTCTATCTTTATGATAAATTTGAAAGGTAGGGGTACTTATATCTGACTCACTAACATCTCTCTCTCTTAGTTTAATGCCTAATACTTCGTTCTTAATATCTCTTACCTTGTTGCGAGCATAACCTCTTTCTACAAATAACTCTTCCATCTTATCAGCCTCATTCTGCAAAACACTGCTTTCTTTACAGATCCTACCAAGCCTAATGAATTGGCATTTTACTATACCTGAAAACGTATACCTGGGGTGCATACTGTCATAGCTCAGTAAGGCATTTCTCCATGTAGATTTTCTATAAAGGGATGAAGTAATTGTGCCATGATTAGAAAATTTCAATGTTAGATCCAAAAAATGGATGCTGTCATGGGATGTTTCCATGGTAAATTTTAAAAAGGTAGTAGTGGATTCTAAATAAGTAAGAAAGATTTGAAAGTCCATTACAGTCCCCTCCCAAATGATTAGGATATCGTCCACGAATCTTTTATAAGAGAATATTTTCTTAAAGAGTGGATTGTTAAAGAGAAAACTGGTTTCCCAGTGATAGACAACTAAATTTGTGTATGTATTGGCACAGGGGTGCCCATGGCAACCCCCCATTTCTGCAAATAGTACTTATTTCTGAACATAAAGATGTTATTACTAAGTACTAATTCTAAAAGTTGGCCAATAAGTATTTGTCTATTATTTGTAAAACTAGCATTATTCACTAGGACCTCTCTAATGGCTTGTATCCCATAATCATTGGGAATGACTGTAAATAAATTGTTGACATCTAAAGTTACAAAAAGGTATTCTGAAGTGTTTTTCTTAAAATTTAACTCACTTAACTGGTCCAGCAGCTGATAAGAATCTTTCAAAATAGTGGGTAAACTATCCACTATAGGTCTCAACATACTTTCTAGAAAGGAAGAAATGGTATAGGTGGCCCATCTGTCTCCAGAGACAATTGGTCTCATTGGTATTGGAAATATATTTTTGTGAATTTTGGGCAAACCTTTGATTATAGGTGTAACAGGAAATTCAATTAAGAAATGATCATAAATCTCCTTACTAATTTGCCTGCACATTAACAAATCATTCAGGTCTTGTTTTATGTTATAAATAATCTCAGAAACATTCTTAAATGTGATATTTTCATAAGTGCTGTTGTCTGCAAGTAGCCTCAACATATTATCATTATAATCAGATGTATTTAAAAGCACAACACCCCCACCCTTGTCCGCCGGTTTTATCATTATGTTTTGCATTTTTCTAAACATATTTAAAGACTCATATTCATGAGATGTTAAATTATGATAAGTACTTCTTTTTGATTTCTTCCGATAAAGACCATAGAAATCTCTTTCACAGAGTTTCATGAAGCACTCTACATGGGTGGGAATGGGAGGTGTAAAATTACTCTTAGATTTAAAACGTGTAGTAAACATATTCTCATGCGTGCTTTTTAAGTCTTTAAAAAATAATTTCAAAGCTACTGCTCGGCTAAACAATTTCAAATCTATCAAAGTGTACAAAAGTATGCTAGATTGCGAAGGAATGAAATTTAAACCTCTATTTAATAATGTTAAATCAGAATGTGTAAGAACATAGTCAGAGAAATTATAAACTAAACAATTCAGTTCCTTGTCTTTCTTGACATCGCTTGTTTTTCTCCGTAAAATTTCCTCTTTTGTGGTCCTCTGCTGTTTGAGCGACCCCTTGCGTATGATACTTGTTTCACTGGAAACGGTAAAAAATGTTGGTTGTCATCTTGAATTGGAGCTTTGGGTCTAACTCCAAGGGTAACCTCTGTTGGATTCCTTCGGAAAGCTTGCTGGTTAGGTGGAGGTGTGCCCATGGTGGGAATGCTAGCACTTTGTGTAGTAGGGAAGCGCTGTTCCATTCGTGATGCTTGCCCTAGCGTGGATGGTGTATTGATGTTATCAGAACTGATCTCACCTTCTACTGGAAGCTCTGTAGGTGGAGGGAGCAAAACATGGCTGTTGTTAACAGTAGCCCTGTCAGTATGTTGTGTTCTCGGCCATATGAACACTTGTCCGAGGGCAAAATCGTTATGGTCTCTTAACAGTTTTCTCTGTTTCATTTGCTTGACCCTCTCGCTAAATAAATTGACTTGCAAGCGTATATTATCTAGTCTTTTCATACAATAATCTGTGTTGAAACGCTCACATATGTCTTTATAGAGGTTATCAACTTTATTTCTTAACTCCATTTCTAATGGAGAGAAATAGTCTATAAAAAGTTTCATATAGCTAAATCCTAGTTTTATATTTAAATCTTGCCATTTCCTAAGGAGAAGCGGATGGCTTTCTTCATAGGTAGGCATACAAAATACACGCATTCCTCTTGGAACGATGCGGAAATGCAGGCAGGCTTCCAGGTGTTGCCTCTGCCATGCATATCTTTGCAATTTAAACAGATCATCATTTAGTTCTTTAGTTAGTCTGTTAAATTCAGGCATACTCTCACCAATAATCGGCGTATGATTCGAACTGTGGATGTTGGTTAATTCCAGAGTCAGTAAAGGGTTGTCGCTTTGGTGCAGCAGACGGTCCCAAAGAGAAGGACCTTCCCTCGTCTCCGGATGCAAATCCAATTCAATGTCCACTTGCTCCATCGTGTGTGAACAGCAGCAACAAAACCAAAACAAGGACAAACGAAAACAAAAAATTGCTGCTGTAGAACCAGAGAAACCTCTCATAAAACTGCCAAGAAACACTGTAGAAAATATACCAAAAGGTTTCACCATGAAGGAAAAATCACCAGGATAATATTCCAAAAAATGAAGTTCTTTATTTAATACAGGAACATGAATTAAGCGCTTTCGCGTAGAAGACACTACGCTTCTTGTTTTTGTGTTCATTTTGGAGACCCTGGTGGGACTATGGATTAGTTGATCCAGGGCATTGCAATTTATGAATTCCAAGAACGGTTGGGCAATGGTGTTGGTACATGAGTAGTTTCCCCGGTTCAGCTGGTGAATCTGGGAACCTCCTCCCAACAAATTCCAACACAGAGATGCAACCATATAGCCAAACTGGAGGTTAAGCTCTCTCAACTCAGTACTGGCATAACCAGTCAGGAGGAGAAGGAAACCACACTTGCTACAATTCCAGTCTCACATAGACCTACCACGACAGCAAACCAAACACATAAACACACAAAAACATACTTGGAGGCTCTAAATAAAAATCTGCCTAAACAGCAGAGACCTCCAAAGCAGACACCCAAGCAACCTCTACCCCAAAACAAAACACGTGCAACACATAGCTCACAAAGCCAGTGGGCCGAACAGTCACAGCCCTTAAGGTTAAACAACACACCTGATACACTTGTAATAGGTGACTCTATTGTCAGGTACACTGACGTCCCGCTCACCATGCTGAACAAGGAGAAGGTCATGGTGAGCTGCCTGTCGGGTGCTAGGATCCGCCACATAACACAAGCACTCAGGTCACTCCAAGGTAAGTACAAATATGACTCAGTCATTATCCATGCTAGTGTGAATGACCTGAGATGTACCTCCCTGGACTACATGAAAAGAGACATAGAGGAGCTCTCTAAGCATGTAGCCCAGGCCGGTATGACCCTGACCTTGAGTAGCATCTTACCCTCACCAAGAATGATGCCACAATATGAAGACAAGATGATCAATTTCAACAATTGGCTTAAGTATTGGTGTCATTCAAAGGGGATCCAATGCCTGTCAGCCTGGGATGACATGCTCGACAAGCCACGATGCTTCGCTAGGGATAGCTTGCACCTGTCACCCCTGGGCTTTCTGATATTGGCAAAGGCTCTTGCTTCCCCCATAGTGCCTTTTTTAGGCAAGGCTCAAAAGACAAACCCACCTCCATAGGTATCACAAGGGATGAGAAACTAAGAGTAATGCTACTCAACGCCAGAAGTCTAAACCTCAAGATGCATGCACTCGAAACTCTCCTTAGCATGGAGAACATAGATATCTGTGTAGTAACAGAAACCTAGTTCAAGGCTCCTGAGAGCACCCCAGCACTACTAGGTTATACCTCATACCATGCTTTTCGGCCCCAAAACTTGGACCAAACCACAAATGGAGGGGGAGTATCAATATTCGTCAAAGATACCCACACCTCCAGGTTGGTGGCACAGCACGGAGCATCAGAGACTATCCATGTGCAACTAACAGTGGGTAAAACTGCCTTCCAGTTTATAGCCTGCTACAGACCACCCTCCCAAACCCAGGAACCCCACTCGGCCTTCCTGAGAACACTGGAAAATATGAAGGTCTCTCCAAACACCAAACACCATTATATTGGGTGACTTCAACTACCCAAACATAGAATGGGAGCATTACTCTAGCGCAACACCCTAGCCCAAAGGTTCCTAGAATTTATAAACTCAAATGCTATGGAATAACTTGTTACCACTCCCACAAGACGGGGAAACATACTGGACCTGATCATCACCAACATGGGGACTCTATGCTCCAGACCAGAAGTGTATCCCTCACTGGTAAGATCAGACCATAAACTAATCTCACTGGATATTCACATCCTGACCCCACCCCCTGCCCAGAAAACCACAGTGAAAAACTTCTCTAAAGCAAATTTCACTCTCCTCAAAACCAAGGTGGAATCCTTCAAAGCCCCCGAGGCTGTGGAAAATACGGCCCAGACCGCAGAATTTTTTATAAACACATTCTATGAACACCCTCAGGAGTGCATGGATCATGCAATTCCAAATAAAACCAAGACCCAATCCTCCAAAGGCAGACGTCCTGTCTGGTGGACCCCAGCCATAAACAAACTATACAATAGAAGGAGGAAGCTACTACATGATAGAGCAAAATCCCAAAAAGGGAAGGCATCTCTGATCAGTATTAGCAAAAAACTATGGGCACTCATAAAATCGTCTAAGGCCAGCTTCGAGAGAAAAATTGCACAGGACACTAAGGATAATCACAAGGCTTTTTTTAGTTATGTTAGGAACCTGGGTGGGAATTCCCAGATATGCTCAGAATTACTCCAAAATGACAAAAAATACATCGAACCCACATACATTGCCAACATCCTAGCTGACAGGTTCAGCGCAAACTCCCCCCCCCTTCCCCACCAAAAGGGCAAATATCTATCCCAGCAGAGTGCTGCCCCCCTGATATCTCAGATGCTCAGGTAAGAGCCGCCCTCTCCAAAGCAAAAAACACAGCATCAATGAGACCAGACGGTATCCCGGGCTGCATCCTACATGAACTTCAAGAAGAGCTAAACCCAAACATAAAACTACTGTTCAATCCCAGCCTTAGTACAGGATATGTACCCAAAGAGTGGCATACAGCAACAGTGGTCCCTCTCCACAAAGGTGGTGTCTCAACGGATCCTGGAAACTATCGCCCCATAAGCCTGACTAGCTTGTTCTGCAAAGTTATGGAAAGAATCGTCATGGACCTCATAAATAAAGATATTGGGGACCTACAGACACTGGATCCTACCCAGTTTGGCTTTGTTAAGGGCAGATCCTGCCTCTTAAACCTGGTCAATTTCTTTGAAACAGTCACCAAGGCCATTGACGAGGGGAAGGTGGTCCACACAGCCTACCTGGACCTCGCAAAAGCCTTCAATACAATACCCCACTCGGGCATTATAGATAAGCTCACCAGCTTAAATATAAACCCCTATGTCACTAGATGGGTTGCAAACTGGCTCAAGGACAGAACCCACATGGTTAGAATTGCTGGAGCCATGTCAGACTCCAAACCAGTTACAAATGGCGTCCCACAAGGCTCAGTCCTGGGACTTCTCTTGTTCGGTATATATTTCTCGGAGGTACAGGCCAAAACGGAAGGACTGTGGCTGACCAAGTTCGCAGATGACTGCAAACTGGGCACCATAATTGACTCTCCAGCCGACACAAGCATCCTCCAAAAGGTCCTCATGGAAACAAGACAAATGGTGCCAGAGCCATGGCCTCAAGCTTAATGCCAAAAAGTGTATAGTCATCCCCTTTGGCAAAAACAAAGTTCCCACAAATTACAACATTGGTGGTAATCCATTAAGTACAGAAGAAGTAATTAGGGACCTGGGGACCCAAGTTGATAGCAATCTCTCATTTGACAACCACGTGGCCAAAGTGGTTAGAAAAACATTTTATATAGCCCACCTAATCATGAAGGGATTCACATCTAGATCAGGGGAGGTCATCGTGCCTCTTTACTCATCCCTCATCAGGCCCATAATTGAGTACAATGCCCCTTTTGGGATGTACCTTACCAGACACCTGCAGCAACTGGAAAGACCCCAAAAGTACCTCACCAAGAGGATCAAAGTGCTCAAACAGATGCCATATGCTGCCCGGTTAAAGAAACTCCAGCTCTACTCAGTGGCATACTGCCTGCTCAGAGGCGATCTGTGCCTGGCATATAAAGCCATGTCCAACCCAGAATTAATGGACATGCTGCACCTCAGAAAATCCAAATCCCATCGAGCTACGCGCTTGAGAGACTTGAACCTCAGCACTGAAATAAATAGGACATGCTGGAGGGACAGATTCATAACCCAGAGGCTCCCTTCACTCTGGAATAAAATCCCAGTCCAGGTTAGGCAGAGTCCCTCATTGACTCTCTTCAAGAGGAATCTTGATGAGTGGATGGGAGATTGTAGGTTTACCCCGGGTATCACTTCTGTGTCACTGTTAGACAGAGGCACAGTATACTAACCTCGAAAAAGGGCATAGCAAAATTAACTTAAAATGGGTGGCGAAAGCCAAACACACTCTGGCTAGGCTTATAAATGCCCTAGGGCAGATAGCCTAGTATGAACATATGAACCTATGAACCTATAATGGCATGGTAATTGAAATCACTCAGTATTAGGGTGTTTGGTTGTATCTTAATATTTTCCAGTATGTTTAGAAAGGTGTAGTGAGAATCTTGTGGCATGGTGGGGGGTCTGTAGCAAGCTACAATTTGGATTGCAGTCTTACCTAGTGTTAGTTGCACCTGGAGAATTTCAGATGCATTGTGTTGGGCAACTACCCTGGTGGTGTGAATATCCTTGGTGAATATGGACAGTCCTCCACCTTTAGTGTTTTGGTCCTGGTTTGCATTCTAAGTTATGGTTACAGAATATTGAATACAAGCCTGAGGAAAAATGTGTAACGTTTTTGGCTAAAAGTCAGAAAAACACAATTTGATTCAATAATCCTGATTACTTTATGCAATAAGGACAAGTATTTCATGAAGAACATGCCGGATAAACTGTACAAACATAGGCGGCACTGTAGGGATATACAGAATGCTTTTACAAATGCTATATAATAATGATCTAAGCAAATCAATGCCATATCCTAGCATAGAGCGCAATTAATGACGGACTTTGACACTGATATCATCAAGCAATAAAATTATAACTTTTGGAAAGACCTAAATCATTATGAAAACATAACTTGAAGGAACAGGATGGAAAAGAATATGCAGTGAGAGAACAGAGGTACTGAAATAAATTAGGGGGAGGGGGTTTAGGAGATAATAACTAATATGACTGAAGTAAAAGGAAATAAAGTAAGTGAGTGGATGAGAAAGAGAGAAAATGATTGCAGGACGAACGACTGAGAGCAGAAGACTAATATATTAAGTAGGGAGGAGGTAAGGAGGAGAAATATTGTATGTTACAGATCTGCAGTGGAGACGTGCACAGCATGAATGGATTACCTGACACATGGTAAGAAAAGAGTATAAAGCACTATTGTAACTATTATGTTCCTCATCTCTCTAGGAATATGTGGTTATTTGTCAGTTCAGAATGTTATCTCGGTATAAAACTTGAGGACAGATCAATGGCTGTAGTTAATGTATTGTCTGTTTGAAATGTGGCATGTAGATGCATGAAACAATAGTAATTCATTTATTTTCTCTAAAGTATTATCGGAATATATTAGACTGAATGCAATCTGATATATGTTTGTCATTACTCCACAGATGTATCTGAACACCTTAGCACTGCTGGCAATGCAAGAAGATGCTAGCAAATAGAAGAATTCTTCACATATGATGTAGATGCAGAGATGATTCATTTTAGTTTTAAGTTGACAACTTACGAATATTGGCATATGTATTTCTTTTGTGAATCTGGATCAATGCATTAAATATTTCTAGCAAGTAATCTATTAACTTGGCTTATATGACTATTAACGCCATCCTTGAAATGACATGCAACAGTTGTTTCAGTGCTTATTATTTCTTAAAAAATACAGATGCAACACCGTGGCATCTCAGATTAAATAACACAGACCAATAATCAATTCAAAAACTTTACTCTATTTGTCTTATAATTTGGATAATTACAATAAATTATTAAAAAAATTGGAATCCCTTTTTGTAATCCATCCATTCTCAACCCCTTTCTCGTATTTTGCACATGGGGTCGAGGTGTCACTTTTAACAGCAGCAATCACCTCGAGTCAAGGTTTACAAGGCCGGGTGGCTAGACCTGCCGTGGTAGTTCATCCATACCACTCACTTGTACACACATTTGCACCTACAGCCAAGTTAGAGTGTCCAATCCACCTACTGCATGTCTTTGGAGTGTGGGAGGAAACCGGGGCACCCGGAGGAAACACATAGGACCACAGGGAGGATATGTAGACTCCACACAGAAAGTACCCCAGAATCCCGTTTTGTAATGTCCTTTTTGAACTTTGACTGCAACATATGTATGTATGTATATATTACAAATAATATGTAGCTTGTGTTACTGATATTGTCCAGTTTCATAAACATGACATGCAAGAGACAAGAGCACGTGCAGTTGTCATGTAGATAAATGTGACAGCATGTGATTCAGTTATGTTAAGCTGCTGTTAATTTTGGCCTCAACAACTCCAGGACTCATTAGCAAAGAATTATGCAAATAATCTACCGCCAGTGGAGGTATGTTAGAGCAAACCAAGACTTCAATACAGTACTTGGCAGAATCCAGCCACATGTATGCAATATCAGATTTAGGAACTCATCAACTTCTTCCTACATTTCTGGTAAACCCTCAGCTATGGTCTAGCTTTGCATGACCAATAGTTACTTGAGATGGAGGAAAGCCTATGGACTTTTGCACTGCTGGCATTTGATGTGACTCCTCAACACTTCTTTTCCATCCAACATGCAGTCCGGCAGTCTGTCTGCGCTCAAATGCATGCAGCAAATACACTGTATGTATGCCCATTTAAGGTTTATTACATTTACCTGCATAAGCAACAATGTCTCTGAAATGCTCTAGCATGCATTGCATACTGATGCATAATGGTGTAGAACCCATATATCTTTAACCTTGGAGTAGCCTGTCCACATCACTGGAAACTGTAACAAGACATATGTTGAACATATGAAATTGTCATTGGCAGTCCCAGTCCACTTGTGAGCATTATGACAGCCCAAAATAATGGAATCCTGTACTTTCAACTTACTTAACACATACACAGAGAAGAGAATGGGGCACATGATTACCTTTTATTTAATTCAATGTTTGAGCACTTATAATTGTGTAATATGTTCAAGAAATTTGTAGTCTGTTCATCACTTCCATTTCTAAATGTATTTGTATTCAGTGATAAATATATTAATGTTCTTCTGGCACATGAGGCCAAGCAATGTAGAACTTGTATAATTTATATACGGTTGAAGAAAACTAATTGAATCATCTTTACAAATGAAAACATAATGACAGACGGCTGTGTAAGGAGTCATTAATTGGTCCAAGCAACTTTATCTGTAAAATAAATATGTTTGCAATCACTTTTATTCACACTGCACTTAACTGTGAGTTTGGAACTTATTCTAACTCTGATGTTAATTAATACTTCTACATTTAGCATAATACCCAATTTTCTGGTTTCACTAACACAAAATTATAATTATACCTTTGTTTGAAAAATGTCATTAGAACAATAAAATATCTGCATTCAATTTAACATTAGAGTTGTGTTCTCTATTTGTCTTTTTTTATTTACAGGTTCAGAAGAACATTTTAATTGGACACAAGGTGTCATGGCCATGCCTGGTATTTACAATGTAACAAGCTGTTTGATACATTTCTAGAAAGCTTGTAGGAATTGAAAGGCTGCTCCTCGGGTTAGAGTTGAGGAATGTGCCAGATAGGCAGCAGAGGGAGACACAACAACTAGCTATGGGTCTGCAGAGACATATATGACTATTTAGTACTTGGTTGAATACCTGTTTGGCTGAATCCCAAATGAGTGAAATCAAATAATTTCACTGAAACATCTTTCTATTGAATTCTAAATAAAAACATCAAGCAGTGAAAATAATTAAAGGGAAAATGTTTCAAAAGATTTTTTTTGTAAGAGAGCAATCCCCTACCACCCTCACAACAGGATCTTTGTTCCTAACCCTCACTCTTACTTAAATATATTAAGTCCATGAATGCATAACTGGAGAGAAAAGTGAAAGTAACGCTATAGGAAATTGCTGTTAGTGCACAAAGAGAAGCCACACTAGTAGTAGTTATGCATAGGTAACAGCAATCACCAGATAAAGTTACTCTGTATATGTCTATGTGGATTTTGAGTCAAATGGTCATTCACCTATAAGGGCTTTCAATAATTTCAATTTGATCAACTGTTGTTCAGCAAAATGAACATTCAGTTGAGTGTCATTGATTCATATATGTGTGCATATGTGTGCGTGTGTGTGTGTGTGTATATACATTGCGATATTTGCTCTGAGAGCGTTGTTGGAGAAATACAGAGAAGGTCAGAAGGAGTTGCATTGTGTCTTTGTGGACTTAGAGAAAGAATATGACAGGGTGCCTAGAGAGGAGTTGTGGTATTGTATGAGGAAGTTGGGAGTGGCAGAGAAGTATGTAAGAGTGGTACAGGATATGTACAAGGGTAGTGTGACATTGGTGAGGACTGCGGTGGGAGTGACAGATACGTTTAAGGTGGAGGTGGGATTACATCAAAGATCAGCTCTGAGCCCTTTCTTACTTGCAGTGGTGATGGACAGGTTGACAGATGAGATCAGACAGGAGGCCTTGTGGACTATGATGTTTGCAGATGGCATTGTGATATGTAGTGAGAGTAGGGACCAGGTTGAGGAGACCCTGGAGAGGTGGAGATATGCTTTAGAGAGGAGAGGAATGAAGGTCACCAGGGCTAAAACAGAATATATGTGTGTAAATGAGAGGGAGGGTAGAGGAATGGTGAGGATGCAGGGAGTGGAGTTGGTAAAGGTGGAGGAGTTTAAGTACTTGGGATCAACAGTTCAGAGTAATGGTGAGTGTGGAAGAGAGGTGAAGAAGAGAATACAGGCAGGGTGGATTGGGTGGAGAAGAGTTTCAGGAGTGATTTGTGACAGACGGGTACCAATAAAAGTGAAAGGGAAGGTCTACAAGAGGGTAGTGAGACCAGCTATGTTATATGGGTTGGAGACGGTAGCATTGATGAAAAGGCAGGAGTCAGAGCTGGATGTGGCAGAATTAAAGATGTTAAGATTTGCACTGGGTGTGACTAGGATGGACAGGATTAGGAATCAGTACATTAGAGGGTCAGCTCATGTTGGACAGTTTGGAGAGAAAGCAAGAGGGGCAAGATTGTGTTGGTTTGGACATGTGCTGAGGAGGGATTCTGGGTATATTGAGAAAAGGATGTTAAGGATGGAGTTGCCAGGTAAGAGGAAAAGAGGGAGGCCTAAGATAAGGTTTATGGATGTGGTAAGAGAGGACATGCAGGTGGTAGGTATGAAAGAGCATGATGCAGAGGACAGGAAGAAATGGAAACAGATGATCTACTTTGGCGACCCCTAATGGGAACAGCCGAAAGAAGATGATGATGATGATATGCATGTTATATATATATATATATATATATATATATATATATATATATATATATATATGTGTGTGTGTGTACACACACACACACACACACACACACACACACACACACACACACACACACACACACACACACACACACACACACACACACACACACACACACACACACACACACACACACATATACACACATCCATATAGGTTTAGATTAACCAACAATTATTGAAATGGTAATAAAATGTATATTCTTTATTCTCCAGCACCTTGTGAGTAATTTTATTTACAGGTATGTTTTATTATATTTTGAAACTCTTTGTTAGCACTATGAAAGGAATAGATACTGCAGGATAATTGTAATACATGGATATTTTGCATAGCAAAATTAAACATCTGTGTTGAAGCTAACCATGATCATTGAACTGCAGGGAGTTCTTTTTAAAGCTATTTTTTTTCTTTTTACACTGATGTTTTATTTATTCATTTATTTATACTTTGCTGACTGGGTTAGTCCCACTAAGCCCATATCCTCTTTATTGTCTCACTGTAGCATTGCAGTAACATACATAGATGACAGAAGCTACTAAAGGCTTGGAGGTAGAAGGCAATATGGTTACTTACTAATCTAAAATAGGAATTTTTTTAGCATCTATCATAACAGAAGCAAATACGGGTGACTGAACTGTAGGGAGTATTAATATTAGTTGCATTACATGGTTGATGTTTGATCCTGTAATAACAGCAGTACTGAAAATCTGGTGCGGCTTGTCATGCTGAACTATCCATTGTTTTATTCCATTTCAATGTCTGTGAGAAACATATACTTTAATTGGAATGCACAGGTTTTGCACTATTCTCAGTGAGGGTGAGCTTGTCTGGAACTTGAATTAGTAATGGAAAGGACAAAGGAGGAATTAGCTGACAACAAGAATGAAAGAACCTCACTGCGGTATGGTATTTTGTCACTGTGGTAGTTCAACTGCATAGAAACACATAACAATTGTAATAGCTGTATAAGCAGGGACTTTAAAGAATTTATTTCTGACCATAGTCTTGATAGCACAATGAATACTTTTTATTATAAAGCTGAAACTATCTAATATGTGGTATGTCAAAGCTTTGATATTACAGCTTCACAATAAGGTCAATCTTGGGCTGTCAGGACTATAATCAAAAACAGACACACCATAGAGTCCCATCTTATAGTTTGTTTAGCATGCAGAAACAAACATTGGCATAATACCTACTAGTACACACAAACATACACCATATGCACACACATACACACATGTACAGACAGGCGTAAGTGCACATGCTGCACACAAACACACACATATATATATATATATATATATATACACACACACACACACACACACACACACACACACACACACACACACACACACACACACACACACACACAATCATAGTGTATAGTAATGATGTTGCTTGGAAACACAGACAGACATACCCACATAGAGATACAGACACTGTTGCTACCTAAATCATTATTATAAATTTTCAGTCTGTGTGGAAAGCAGTAATGAAATATAATGCAAACTTGTGGGTAAACATCAAGAAACAAGTCAAAGCAATGACCATATATTCAGGTGATTGTTGTATAACAGAGCTATATGAATACTGGTATAAGATAGAAATTCAAAATGGAGTACTTAATTTGCATATCACTCACAAAAACTGCAAAGAAAATATTACATTTAGTATACCAGTTTGATATAAAAAGATGGCAGTATGGGTATGTTCAGGACAACATGTGAAATCTCCTCAGGGAATATTTCAACAGGGATGCTTGCTTTCACACAGTTTGTGTAGCACCATGCCTAAGCAATAATTAGCACAATGAACAATGTTCTTCATATTGATCACTGGTGCAGTGTCCTTAGCTATATACATTATATCCTGCTAAGGATATAAAAGCCAGACACCTTCCAAAGCATAGGGGCCCTGAAAGACATGTTTGGGAGTGAACCTTACTGCTGCTGGAGAATATGCTTCTCTGAGGCTTTTGAAGATCAACGGTTGACTTGTGCTTTCTTTTGCTAGACAGATGAGTTCCCTTTGGGGAAAAAACTTCAATGTTTTTTATATTTACTGATGTTTTATTACTTTCTCCATCAGGAAAGTTCTTCTAAAGCTAAGAGTGTTGTGTTTTAGCAGACTGTCCCGAGTGTATTGTAATTTTAAACAGAGCAGTCATTTCTTCTGTCAGTTTTAAAGTAGTGTAAACTAACAGATAACATATTTTCTCTGAAGAAATTGTGTTTAACTTTCCATTATGGGACTGCCATAGTGTTTGAAAATGCTTCTTACTGTACATTTTTCTGTCAAAAAGTAACTTCTGTGGACTGGTAGTTTTATTGGCATTTGTTACTTGTGTTTTTGGGAAAGGGGCACCATTTTCGGTTTGACCATGGAACAGATTGTTGGTCCCACAGTCAGTACTTCTTTCAACCACAAAAAGAAAAAGTTAAGCAAACAGCCACTGCCATCACAGCAGGCTAGCAGTTTGCCTCAGCTGCAGGTAAGTGACTCTGCTGTGACCATTTGTTGTATCTCAGACCACTCATCTTCTACCATGAAACCCTCTGGTGTAGTACCTATAGCCACCATGAACTGGGGATGGGCCATATCCTCTGTGGCTGGAGTACCCTCATTGGACAAGGAGAGCCACTCTTGTCAGTCCTGGGAGAGGGAACAAGGGAAGACTTCACTGTCAGAATGCTGTGCCCATCCCTGGAGGAACCAGTGGTTGCCATTAGTAACACGGTCGGCCCCATTTTTCCTGCCAAAATGAAACAGAAAACCAAACATGTTTCTACTCCTCCTCAAATTTCTTTGGATAGGAATAGTTTACTAGGACTAGGTCAGGGTTTAATTCAGGCTATTGATCCTTCTTGTAGATTAGTTTCTGGTAAAAGAAAGAGGAATGCCTCTTTTCCTGAAGAGATTCAATATTCTGAATCGGAACTGGAAGATGTAGGGATGGATTCAGGTTTTGACCTCAGATTCTTGATTCAGACCCAGATGACAGATCAGTTTCTGATTCTTCCTGTGGTGGGGGGGGGGTTCTCTTTCTCTGATACTATTGCTAAAATGCTCTGATGTTTTCAGTGGGACAACACTGAGGTTTTTGAATCCCTCATAAAATACTATAAGTTGTTACAGAAGGTTTTTCAGAACTTACACCAATTCCTCCTTTCCTATCTGCTTTAAAGGATGTGTGTCTTACTTCCTACAATTTTCCTGATAGTCAGCAAGCTATCATTAAAAAGGTAGATGTGATGTATAAATACTTGTATGTTATTCTCAAAACTGTTCCAGCAACTGTTGCTTTAGTTGACTCCACTGTTACTAAGCACTTAGTTGATTCTAATCCTACTCTTTCTAATAAGGATGGGAAAAAAGTGTATACTTCTGTAACTTTGATTTTCAGAATTTTAAATTGTCGGGCTCATATGTTAAAGTTTATTTTGATATATTGTGAAAGTATGAGGAATGTTTTATCTAAAAATTCTTCTTATTTAAATAGCTTAGTTTTTTCTATTGCACAGGTCGTCACCAATTGTTTTCAGTGAGTCTATGATTCTGTTGATACTTCCTGCAGGACTATGGTCACTGGTACTGTTTTAAGGAGGTTTGCTTGG
Source organism: Protopterus annectens (assembly GCF_019279795.1). NCBI lineage: Eukaryota > Metazoa > Chordata > Ceratodontiformes > Protopteridae > Protopterus > Protopterus annectens. The sequence goes on from NC_056728.1 coordinate 1,690,552,046, forward strand.
CTACATTCTCAGAACATCCTAAATTAGATTAAAAATGAGATTTTAAATGTTCCCTTACATTGAGATTTAATGTTTTGCCCATTTGCTGCAGAAGTGATCTAAAATTGGGATGAAAGAGGTAAGCTGATCCAGGGAATCTCCAAGATTTTCAGCCCTCCTTTTCCAAATTATCCAAGGGATTTTCTTTCTCCTCATCCAATTTTTGGTATAAAACCAAATAAACAGAATTCAGGTAAACAGACATTTAAGAAGAAGTGGCGGGGGGGGGGGGTACGGTGGCAAAAAGAAGTGTCAGACCTCCCAAAACCAAGGACAGTCCAATAAATCTGAATGCTTATTTAAGTGACCTTCTGGCCCTATTCTCTTCCAGAATGTCTGAATCTCCATTTTTCTCTTTGGCAACAGATTGTTTCATACAAATGGGTTCTGAAAATCATTCATTAAGGTAAAAAATGGCACTAGGAGGAAATTCCTCCTTTCCAGAGGGTCATTCCTTATCCTACAGATCAGACTGTTTTGTTTCCTCCTGTTCTTCATCACATGGTTTCTTAAGGTGTGATAGAACCAGTTCCTCCCTCCCAGGTGGGGAAAGGGCTTTATTCAAGGATGTTCTTACTGCCAAAAAGAAAAAGAAAATGCTTAGAGACAAGTTCTGCATCTTTCTTTCCTAATTCTGTTTGTGATAGTGCTCAAATTCATAATGATGTCACTTCACAACCTATTACCTCTTCTTCCTCTTTCAAGTTTCCTGGTAACACTAGACGTAAAAGATGCTTAACATCACATCCCTCTTTGTCCAGACTTCAAGTGATTTTAGGGTTTTTTATGTCTGGATCACATTATCAGTTCTCTGCCTTACCCTTTGAACTATCCACTGCACCAAGAGTGTTCATAAAGTGTCTGGATCCAATTATAGCTAATTTTAGGCTACACAGTATCCACAGTTTTCCATATTTAGACAATTTGCTTATCTTTGTGAGTCTTTCAAAATGTAAAGAATCACTGTCTCTTGGATGAGAAATCTCTTGCATAAGCTGAGATTACAAGAAAAAACATTCAAAAGTCTCTCTTGACTCCCTCACACAGGATTATGTTCCTGGGTTGTGTACTAGACAGCTCAGTTGAAAGAGTTTGTCTTCATTGTAAAAATAGATATTTAGTTAGAGCTATTTCTAAGGTTTCTACTCAGAATTTGGTCATTGTGAGGAAATACCTCAGAAATTTGGGTTCCATGGCATCTGTGATTCTCATAGCTCTGGGAAGACTTCACATGTGAAAGATTCAGTGGTATCTGAAATCCCTTTGGTCCCAGCATCAACATCCATTATCTTGTCAGATCCATGTACTGGGGTTTGTCAGAACAGAACTGTTTAGGTGGAGATAACAGATATCCTTAAATCCAGGTCTCCTCTCCTCCATCCCTGATCCAAAGCAGTCACCACAGTCAATTCAGACTTTGCTCAGGGAGCAGGGTCTAGGACACCAAGGACAGAGGCAAGCACATAAATATCATAGAGATACTGTCTCTGATCAAGGCACTCAACTCTCTGAACCCTCTTTGGTCCCCAAGACCTCTTCAAATGGTTACAGACAATACCACAGTCAAGTGGTACATCAACAAGTAAGGGGGGACCAGGACATACTCCCTTTGCAAACTAGCCATGTTCACTTGGGATATAGCTTTATAGTACAGTGTCCCTCTACAGGCCTCCTACATTCCATCACAACAAAACTGTGTGGCAGACAAGCTGAGCAAGACCAGGACATAACATCAGGACCAGGGCAGACCCTCACGAATGGAAACTAGATCACAGGGTCTTGCAATATTTGATTCATTTGTAGGGAGTTCCTTGTGCAAATATCTTAGCCTCTTCTCTGAGCAATCAACTGGTAAAATTCTGTTTATTTATTATTTGTCTTTGTTGCCTGGAAAAAGTGCAACTGGGTAAAACCTATTTTCAGCGGTGGCCCGGGGAGAAAAAAACCCACATTTAAGTTACATATGATATACATTTATAATGTCAGGGTAAACTCATCTATACACATGACGTTTAAATATTTCTTACAGGAACATGTTTTAACACACAAAAAAGAGAAAAATTGACATAAATTGGCTAATTATTGAATAGAAAATAATATACGATAATTAATGTATTGATAGCATGATGGCTGCAAGGAAAAGATCAAACTGGAGTATTTTGTGTTTAGCAATAATTTGTAGATAGACTAATATAATGCATCTTAAAAATAAGAGATATATGAAAACAGAAGTTATGGTCTTCTCACTTCTTGTTATCTGATATTCAACTGTTAGCCTAGAGGGATTCCTCTGTACTTTAAGTGCTAGCCACAAAGTTTGAGAAATCATTTTATGCTCAATTTCTGAGGGACTTGCTTGGCTATAATCACCTGCATTAGAAGGTGAAGTTAAGTACAAGCTCAGAGTTTTAAAAGTACTGTTTTTCATTTTTTCTGTACCTAATTGTATGTTTCACTGAATACTATGTGCTGTGTGTCTCTCTGCTGTTTGTCTCCACCCACCCTCTCTGTTCTTGTTTTGGTGTTAGTGTTGGTGGCTCTGGAATATCCCGTCCCTCCTGTAAGTCTGTATTTGAACACTCCTCCTGAGCCCATCTCATTTGCTCACTTAACCGAATATGGTGAGATTATATTCTGAGTCTAGTGTTCACTCTACTTAATACAGAGAGAAGATTTGAGAAGGTCAACCCACTTAAGTTCTTCCTTCCTCTCTCCTTGCACTTAACTAAAAAAAAATGTACTTTATTCATCTGCTTTTGCTGTATTTGTGTTTCCTCCTACTTTATTTTGCTTTTGCCTCTTCTTAAAAATACTCAATTTTATTTATTCAGCTGCATTTATTACTGCTTGTTAGTGGCCTGATTAAATTGTAACTATTATTCTAAGTCTTTTGGTTTAAGCACTTGGGGTTCATACCGGTTGTTTTACATTAAGAAGGTTAGGTTTGTGGTCTGCACTGTTGTGGCAGGACAGGTAGCTTACATCCTTCTAATCTGGGAATTGCTGATTGAAGGCTCAGTGTCTGCTATTCTAAAAGTGTATTAGTTCTGGTTTAAGCATTTGGGCTTCAGGCCAGTTATTCTACATTAAGAAGGTTTGTGGTCTGTACTCTTGTGGGAGGAGAGGCTGGATTCTGCCCTTCTGAGCTGGGAATTTCTGGTCACAGGCTTATTGTGCCTGCTTATTTGAACTATTTCTTTCTGAAATTGGTGTGCCTTGTTGCTGTAGCAAAGGACCAGATTCAGGCCTGCTGAATCTAGCTTTGTATAACTTGAGCACTGATCCAGGCCATCTTTTTTTGGAGAAGGTTCCCCTGCACCCTAGTAGTGGGAGTGTGCAGTTAGAACTTGTCTGATTGAAGACTGCTGGAACAGGGCTCAGTTTTGAGCTTTTTTCTGGTTAATTAGGTAACTTGTTTAAATGAGTTTGTTCGTTTTCTATTCTTATATATATATATATATATATATATATATATATATATATATATATATAGATATATATATACACATATATATAAATTGCACTTTATTAATCTGCTTTTACTGTATTTGTGTTTCTTCCTACTTTATTACTAGGGGCATTGACTACAACTCTGAACTGAGATATATATAACAATCAGCATCCTTTTCTGTGCATTTAAAGTGTTTTTTTTTAATTGTATCTGCTTTATTTTCTGAAAAAAAATATACGTGTTTCCCACCTTTCTAAGCTAGTATAGTCCAGTTTTCAGGTTAGTGCTGAATTCAGGGCCATACATTACTTGGATAGAAGGAAGTTTCTCTGTTAACCTGTGAGAGAGGGGAGCTTTGAGCAGCCCATCTGTCCATGGAGGAGTGGTTTCAGCCCAGAAATTAGTAGTCTATTGGCCATTTTGGGTTAATTGCTATCTCTTTCATTTCCCTGCTATAAAAACCACATTTGCCCGGTTTTGCACCCGGGCAGAGCCGGTTAGCTAAGGTATAACTATTCCCGGCTCCACAAAGTCTCCTCTTCAATTTTTCCCTTGGAACTTGACAAACTTTCAACTTAAGCGCTCAAGCCATTCATTTCTCAGCCTGGCACTTGCTCAAAACTCATAGCAAGCACTTATAAACCCTGTCACTAGACCCCCCTAAACTGTACAGAAGGACAAAGCTCTCTATTTGACCATACCAGCCATTCATTAAAACACTTCACTGTACCTATCCAGGCATGTCCAAAGGGCAGTCTCAGGTGTACTCTAGTCCAACTGGTGAATCTGGGCATTTTGAGGCAATGTTACAACTGCATCATGTACACAGACAACCCTGTCCTCCTACCACCAAACACTAATACATGCAAGAGATGCAGTTATATAGTCAAACTGGAGGCTAAGTTCTCTCAACCCAAGACTGGATCAGACAGTCAAGAGGAGAAGGGAAATACTGGCATCACACCACCAGTCTCACATAGACCCCACATTAAACCAGCACCGGCAAAAAACACACATAAATGCAAAAAACATACTTGGAGGCTCTAAATAAAAATTTGCGAAAGCAACAGAGACCTCCAAAGCAAACATCCAAGCAACCTCCACCCCCAACACAAACCATGAAACACATACTTCATAAAACCAGTGTGCCACGCAATCACAGCCCTTAAGGCAAAATAACATACCCAACATACTAGAATAGGTAAATCTATAGTCAGGCACACTGATGTCCCACTCACTAGGCTGAATAAGGAGAAGGTCACTGTCAGCTGCCTGTCGGGTGCCAGGATCTGCTACATAACACAAGCACTCAGGTCACTCCAGAACAAGTACAAATATGACTCTGTCATTGTCCATGTTGGTGTGAATGACCTGAGTCGTACCTCCCTGGACTACATGAAAAGAGACATAGAAGAGCTCTCTGATCACGTAGCTCAGGCCGGTATGACCCTGACCCTGAGTAGAATTCTGACCTCACCAAGAATGATACCACGGTATAAAGAAAAAATATATAAATTTCAACAATTAGCTAAGTTTCTGGCTCCATTCAAAGGAGATCCAGTGTCTTTCCACCTGGGATGACATGCTCGACAAGCCATGCTGCTTCACTAGAGATGGCTTGCACCTGTCACCCTTAGTCTTTCAAATACTGGCCAAGGCTCTTGCCACCCCCATAGTGCCTTTTTTAGGAAAGGCTCAAAAGACAAACTCACCACCGTAAATAGCACAAGTAACAAAAATCTGAGGGTAATGCTACTCAATGCCAGAAGTGTAAACCTCAAAATGCACGCACTTGAGGTAATCCTCAGTATGGAGAAAACTGATATATGTGCAGTAACAGAAACCTGGTTTAAGGCTCCAGAGAGCACCCTGGCAATACCAGGCTACAACTCATACCAAACATTTCAGCCACAGAATATGGACTGAAATACCAAAGGCGGGGAAGTATCCATATTCATCAAGGATACCCACACCTCCAGGTTAGTGGCACAGCACAATGCTTCAGAGATCATCCATGTGCAACTAACAATGGGCAAAACTGCAATTCAAATTATAGCTTGCTACAGATCACCAACCATGTCCCAAGACCCCAATTCTGCATTTCTGGGAAACATAAAGGTCCTAACAAACACCCTAATATTGGGTGATTTCAACTATCCAAACATTAACTGGGAGAACTACTCAAGTACTAACTCCCTTGCCCAACATTTCGTAGAATTTATAAGCTCAAACACCCTGGATCAACTGGTCAACACTCCCACCAGAAGTAACAACATATTGGACCTGGTCATCATCAACATGGGAGACCGGTGTTCCACACCGTAGGTCAACCCCTCGCTGGTTAGATCTGACCATAAACAAATCACTTTGGATATCCACATTCTGCCCCCACCCCTGGACAAGGAAACCACCGTGAAAAATTTTTCAAAAGCAGACTTCACATTACTTAAGACTGAGGTGGAAAGTTTCAAAGTCCCCATGCTAAAGGAAAATGCTGTCCAAGCTGCAAAATCCTTTACTAATGCATTCTACGGGCACCTACAAGAATGCATGGATTATGCTATCCCAAGCAAAACCAAGACTCACTCCTCCAAGAAAAGGAAACCAGTCTGGTGGACTCCTGCCATAAACAAGCTATACAATATAAGGAGGATAGTAGTACAGAAAAGAGTAAAATCCCATGAAGGGAAGACATCCCTGATCAGAATCAGCAAGAAACTACGATCCCTCACAAAACTGTCCATGGCGAGCTTCGAAAAAAAAATTGCCAAGGACTCCAATGATAAACACAAGGCATTCTTTAGCTATGACAAAAATCTAAGTGGCAATGCTCAGATCTGCTCGGAGTTAGTGTAGAATGGCACAAAATACACTGAACCAACCGATATTGCCAACATCCTGGGAGACAGATTCAGTGCAAACCTCACCCCCCTCTCACCCCCAAAAGGGCCCATAACAATACCAGAAGAATGTAAAGGCCCTGAAATCACAGACACTCAGTTTAAAACAGCCCTCTCCAAAGCCAAAAACACAGCATCAATGGGACCGGACAGTGTCCCAGGCTGCGCCCTGCAAAAGCTCAAAGGCAAACTAACCCCTCACCTAAACACACTGTTTAAACTCAGCCTCTCCACAGGCTACATACCCATAGAGTGGTGCACAACAACTGTTATTCCACTCCACAAAGGTGGAGCCACAACAGACCCCGGGAACTATTGCCCTATAAGCCTGACTAGCTTGGTCTGCAAGGCTATGGAGCGCATCATCATGGAACTCATTAACAGAGACATTGGGAACCTCCAAACACTGGACCCTACCCAGTTCAGCTTTGTTAAGGGCAGATCATGTCTCTTAAACATGGTGGACTTCTTTGAGACAGTTACCAATGCTATAGATGAGGGAAAGGTGGTACATATAGCCTACCTAGACCTTGCAAAGGCCTTTGACACCATTTCCCCATTCTGGTATTATAGACAAGCTTACCAGCCTGAACTTAAACCCCTGTGTCAAAAGATGGGCTTGCCATTTGGCTCATGGACAGAACCCACATGGTGAGAGTTGCGGGAGCTAGGTCTGACTCTAAACCGGTTACAAGTGGCATTCTCCAGGGCTCAGTCCTAGGACCCCTCCTGTTCGGCATATACTTCTCAGAGGTACAGGCAAGCACAGGAAGACTATGGCTGACCAAGTTCACAGATGACTGCAAACTAGGGGCTATAATTGACTCTCCGGCTGACACAGACATCCTCCAAAAGAGTCTCACTGAGATGGATACCTGGTGTCAAAATCATGGCCTCAAGCTAAATGCCAAAAAGTACATAGTCATCCCCTTTGGAAAAAACAAAAGTACCCACAAACTACCATGTAGGTGGTAGTCCCCTAAATACAGAAAATGTAATTAGGGATCTGGGGACCCAAGTAGATAGTAATCTCTCCTTTGATAATCACATTGCCAAAGTGGTCAGAAAATTCTTCTATGTGGCCCACCTAATCACAAAAGGGTTTTTCATCCAGATCAAAAGAGGTCATTGTGCCCCTCTACTCATCACTCATCAGACCCATCATAGAGTACAACACCCCATTTGGAATGTACCTTACAAGACACCTGCAACAGCTGGAAAGATCACAGAAGTACCTCACCAAGAGGATCACTGGCCTCAAACAGATGCATGATGCAGCTCGACTGAAGAAACTCCAGTGGTACTCAGTTGCATACTGCCTACTCAGAGGTGATCTCTGCCTGACATACAAGGCCATGTCCAGCCCAGAATTGATGGACATGCTCCACCTAAAGAAAACCTTATCCCCTTGAGCCACATGCTCTAGGGATCTAAACCTCACCACAACAATAAATAGGATGTGCTGGAGGGATAGATTTGTGTCCCAGAGACTTCTCATGCTTTGGAACAAGATTCCAATCTACATTAGGCATAGCTCCTCACTAACACTCTTCAAGAGAAACCTTGACGAGTGGATGGGAAACAGAAAGTTTACCCAGGGATCACTGCAGTGGCTCTGCTGGACAGAGGCACAGGGAACTAATCTTAGTGGGTGGCGAAAACCAACACATTTTGGCTAGGCTTATAAATGCCTTCCGACAAATAGCCTCGTACCTCCCTATGAACCCATGGAAATCAGCAGGAATATAAATGGATAGAGGAGGAATTGTAGTTAGTGACAGAGTGTGAGAGAAGGAGTAAAAGTAAGAGTTTAGGAAATAAGTGCAATATGAGGAGGAGCAAAAAGGTAAAAAAATATTGGGAAGCAAGGTGTGTGCAAGAACTGGAGAAAAGTAATCAGAGTAAAAGAAATTTCTGTTCTGGGACTCCATACAAGAAGGCCTGGAAGACTGCCTTTTTTGGACAGGAATGTTCCTGTATGCTTTACCACCCTTTCCAGGGTGCTTCTGAAGATTCAGTAGGAATCACCCAAGATCATTATATTGACTCCCTTATAACCAAGGCATCCATGGTTATCCCTTGTTTTGCAAATGGCCAGGGGCAATTACACAAGTTCATTCACATAATGGATCTTCTCATGCAAGAACATGGGGTGTTTGATACACCTGAACATCAACCATCTTCAGTTGACTACCTGGATGATAAGGTCTTCATTCCTTTTAAGCACATGTTTTCTGAGGGCATGCAGCAGGTACTAATAGGTGCAAGAAAGCCTGCTACTACAAAATCATATATTAGTAAATGGAAAAGGTTTTCTAGTTGCTGCCAGCAACATAACCAGCACCCACTCAGGGCTATTTTTTCTCTGTTTTAAAGTATCTATATCAGTTACCATCATATAGCCTTTCTTATTCCTCTATCAGGGTTCATTTATTGGCTATTTCAGCATGTCTTCCCATAGATTCTCCTGTTTCAAGACAGTCTTATGACAAAATGTTCTTGAAAGAGGTTTTGCATAAGAGGCCTCCAAGTAAACTGGTGACTCTTCCTTGAAAGCTTAATTTTGTGTTATTGAAGCTAACACTTGCTCTATTTGGACCAGCTAATCTGACTGATGTGAGGTTCTTAATATGGAAAACAGTTTTACTGATTGCTCTGACCTCTGCAAAAAGGGTTTCTGAGTTGCAAGCTCTTATGGTATGTCAACCCTACCTCATTTTCCATAGTGAAAGGGTTTCTTTGATAACAAATCCTTTTATGACTAAAGTGGTATTCAAGTTTACTTTAAGCCAAACTATCCATCTCCCCAATTTTCTTTCCTGAACTTTAAAATGAGGGAGACAAGGTACTCCATACCTTGGATGTTCACAGACAACTCAAGTACTATCTTGATAGAACTAAATATTTCAAATCTTCATATCAATTATTTCTTGTGAAAGTAAAAAGAAGGGACATCTTGGGTCAAAAAAGACTATTCCCGGGATTCATGAAGCTTGCGCCAGGCGCAGGCATAGCGTAGGCGGAATAACGCCAAATATGGCCGTCGAGCGATTCAGGTACGATCCAATACCACGTGCACTACTGGCGTATGCCAGAACTGCACAGCCCTTGCAATAGGTATGCTAATCACCTCATGCGCAGTGTCGCACCATGCAAATGAAGGCAGATAGTGATTCATGAAGTGGTGCAGGTGTAGCGTAAGCCCGCGGAAATGTAAACCAAAAAACATGGTTTACATTTTCCCAAACAGAACATCGGAGCTTTGAAAGCAGACCAGACTCATATGCCAATGGCTAAATACACAGCCAATGGTATAAGAAAAGATGCACAACACCTAAAAAACAACATTTAATGTCATGTCCACAGTAACGCACAGTACAACCGCAGGGCATATGTGCGCAAACTTGAACATAAAGAAAATATATAAAAATGTCATAAAATTGCAATGTAATACAAATCAAGTTTACACCATAATACACAATGGTAGGCATGGAACACCACAACCAAGGTGCAAGGGTTGCTAAGGGCCTGTGACAGTGTTCGGCGCGGTAACTATGAATTAGTAGTCAATGCCATGCAAATGCGGCAGATAATACTGAATTGCAAATGTCCCGCCAGATGAAGGTTGAACCATACGGCGCAGTGCTATAATACCGAGGAGTGGCTCAGAGGAGATACATGACATCAGCAGAGGGGTGTGCCACTGTAGCAGCAAGCACATTGGAGCAATGCAAACTGGCCTAGCCGTTGCTAAGCAAAGCTGCAGGACAGGGGTGGGGAGGAAGGTATAGAATCGTTTAGTTGAGAGCACACATGGTGCCCAAAAGCGCATGTGTACGGGGATGAAAACATGCCCGAAACTCAGTAAGCGGATGCACACTGTGTGAACAATAGCACAAACAGGAAGATCAGGGGAAGAAAAGAAGGAAATGCCGAAGTAGGGTAATTGGCGTACTAATGAGCAATCAACACCAATCAACTCATGGCGGCCAATCGACGGCAGCTGTCAAGTCTGCTCACAGAAACCTGCAAAACAGGATAGGGGAGGCATCAGAATGCAAAGAAAGGAGGGGAGGCATTGGATTGCAAAGATAGGAGATCTGTCATAGCAGAGCAAAGTAAACCGACAGTAGACCGGCAATAGCACACATTACGCAAGATACGCCAAGTCTAGGAAAGTACAAATGAAAGCAGGCTGCTGGATGCATGCCAGAAAATGGTAGGTGGAACATGCAGAAATGTAAAGGGAAGGTCAAGACGTAATCCACGGCAGTCAAATGTAATTCAGCACCAAAGGCACCACAATAGTAGTTCTGGTAGTAAAACACATAAGATACCCTGTAGCTACGATCGTACATACACACCCTATGACATCATCGGTGTTCACAGCACAATAGTATAAAGTGTGAAAGCACCCTACACACACCTGTGAATTCCCAAACACTGCATCATAGGTGTAAACACACTGGGAACTTTTAAAATGTACATGTTGGGAGCTGCCATTGCTGTGATTCATCAGCATGTGTTAGAGACTGACGGTGTTGTGGAGGATGATGCCGACAACCACCGCAGGCCCCGGAGGAGGAGAAGAGTGTTCAGACCAAGGGTAACCTACCAGAGGCTACATGATCTGGAGATAGTAGAGCATTACAGGGTGGACAGGGACATCTTACAGCAAATAGTTGAGCTGTGCTGGCCACGCCTGAGAACCAGAAATAACAGAGGGGAACCCCGTCCCAGTGGACATGAAGGTATGTGTAAGCATGCGAATACTAGCCACAGGTACCTTTCAAAGGCCAACTGGAGATATAATGGGAATCTCACAGGCATCAGCATCCAGGGTACTACACCAGTTCCTGGATGCCATGTTACCACATGCCAATGAGCATATATATTTCCCCTGAACTCAGGAGAAATTGGCCAGCAATATGCGTCACTTCCACCATGTGGAGCACTACCCGGAGGTACTGGGTGCGATAGACTGCACGCACATACAAATCAAGTCACCACCCAGTGAGCATGGTAGGCGCTACATAAACCGCAAGGGATTCCACTCCATCAACTGCCAGGTCATGTGCAATGCCCAGGGCATTATCATGGATGTGTGTGCTGGCAGCCCTGGAAGCTACCATGATTCCCATATCTGGCATGCCTCACAGCTGTATCATGTATTTGTCAGGGGGGACATCCCACATGGCCACCTTGTGGGGGATGCTGGCTATGCACTGGAGCCATGGATGATGACTCCCATCAGAAATGCACACACACCCATACAAGAACGCCATAATGAGGCACACGCACAAACCAGAATCATCATAGAGCGTGTGTTCGGGATGCTGAAATCACGGTTCTGGTGCTTGGACACATCTGGTGGAGCCTTGCAGTACTCTCCAGGCACGTGTGCCCACATTGTCATAGTATGTGCCATGCTACATAATATGATCCTGTGGAAACAGCTGCAGCAGGGACAAAATGGTGAAGGCTTTCATAGCCCACCACAATTGCCAAGGCCAGCACAGGCACAGAGGGAATCAGACCATGAACACACTGTGCCAGCCCCAGTAGGCAGACGGAGGCATGCCCAATATGCCTACGCCTTGGCAAAGAGGGAACGTATAGCACATACTCTGACAGTGTAGGCCCCTACGGACTGACACACCTCTCCACCTGCACACACAGTAAAATGGATGGCACACAAGCACGACCACCTGTAAATTGTAATGTATAGGTGGCCCACTGTGTGAATCCCACATAGGCAGCCCTCAAACATTGTACACACAACAGCTATAGGAACAAGGAATGTCAACACCTGAACAGTACATGCGCCTATCACCATATGGTGGTGCTGTGTGTATAGGTTCCCAGGTACAACGGTAGGTTCACAGCCGACTGTCAGAAGCCATACACCAAATGGGGCAAACAGTGTCCGCTGTCGCCACAACACTGAGTAACCAACTGTCGTGTAGAGGAGCAGAGACAATCTTGGGTTCACATGTGTGTAAGCACTGTTCTGCACACAGTCAGCACAGAGTCCCTGCTGTATTAATGAGGGGCTGCACATAATATAATCATGGATGTTGTGTCAAGGCATGTGGTGTACCCATGACAGGTATTCATCACCCCAGCATGCTCCACCCACGGTCATTTGAAGGTGTAGCACAGTATCGTGTGTGGCTCACTGAGATATACATACCCAATGCCGCAGCACATCCAGTAAACATCACATGGACATACCATTAACTGGACTCATCAATATGTAAACTAACTGAATTACCCATGTGAGTGGAGTATGGAGTAACAGCCGTAGCATACTCCACATACAAAACGACATAACACGTGTACAAATCCCAGATGGCCATATGTTAAATGCAGTGACCGTCATGTATGTTCCCGGTCCCACGTCCTGCAAGGGATGTAACGTAATCCCGAAGGCACGAGTAATGCATGTTGGATGCAGGTCAGCAGATCATGTTTAGCACACGTTACCGGGAATATGCATTGCCCACTGCTGGTAAGCAACGTTTAAATATGACTATATGGATATGCTCGAAACAGGGATAAGCTACACCGAATATTGCGCAGATCACAGTCAATGATGTCCAGAACAGGTGAAACTAGCATTATTCGCCCCTGTACTAATAGCGCCTGCTCTGAAGGGTAAAACGACCACTACCAGGTGTAGAACACACAATCATGTATAGAATCACCTAACACTATTGCTAGGCAAGATGTACCTATGGTAGGGTTGCTACCTCTTCAAATGACCAGTGTGGGACATACATCAGATGTCTGCAGGCCGACACATACACCCAGCCAGTACGAAATGCAGAACTTCACTGTTTTGCCTAGATAAAAGCTTATTCTTGTAATGTTTACTTATTTATTCTGTTTCTAGAACATATAGGTGGTTCAGATACAGAATAACTGTTTATGCAACTATTACATAAACTATAGGAAATAAGTATGTTCTAAAATCCCAGGACATTTGTCATGTTCACAAATATTTTTCAGGACACAACTGCCCAAAGAGGGATTGTCCCTCGCAGAGTGGGACAGCTGGTAACCCTAACCTACGGCAGGTGTGTAATGTGACAGGTACAGACACAAACGTGCGGAGTCTGGGAAACAGTATACACCAACAAGTACACAATGAAAGGTGTAGATTGCCTGTCACTTTCCCCGTCAGATATATATATATATTTATATGTACACATATATACATATATATAATACAGATAGAAAGGGCGATAGAGTGCTGTATGTTGATATATACGGAGTCAGCGATATCTGCAAATATATATAGATAGGTCAACGACATTCATAACACCTCGGAGGTACAAATAAATAGGATACCGCCAACTATGGAATGTGTAACACACTGACATGCGTAACCACAAGGCTGAAAGACCGAAAGAACACAGTACTGGAACAGTACAACCGCGAGTAATAGTATGATGATATGAAGGGACATTTAGTTACCGCTGCCGGTGTTGCGGTCCACGTAGGTACTGTGTTCATCTGTGTTTGTGAGCGCCTTAGACTGTGTATGCGTGTGTTGAGGGTGCCGTGTGCATCTCCGTGTGACTGTAATGTGTGTGTGTGTCCACATCATGTGTCTGTTAGTGCCAACTCAGAGGTAGATCATTATGGTAGGTGTGGGTATAGCTATCCGTAGGCATACGGTTACCACCTGACCCACATTAGGAGGGACAGCCCCTTCCTGGGCAGGTGTGTCCTGACATAAAATATTACAAAGGGCAAATGTCCAGGATTGTAGGACATTAATATGTCCCATATATAATGTAATAGTTGCATTAAATAGTTATGCCTGTATGTAAGAAGCGTAAATGTTACATGCAATATGATAAGTAGCCAAAGTCCCACAATAGGTATGTATTGAGGAAGATCATTATGGTAGGTGTGGGTATGTGCTAACCTGTGTACTGACCATGGCCATGTGTTGGCCTGTAAACCCCACTGTGCGTCCCGCAAAGTGTCCAACAATGGCCATATGAAAAGGTGGCAACCCATGGCAAGGAGGTTCTGTTACCAACACAACCGCAATGACTGCAAATATCTGGGGCAAAAATACATGGGATAGCTCTCAGTTAGACATATCCCTTTACATATCACTGCAATTCCGGAGGTATGGAAGTATCAACCTCACCTGCATACTATATAAAAAACAATTAACAATGGCCCAATGTACAATCCTGTAACATAAGTCTACTAACTGATAGCTCTTTAATTAGGGACGGAGCCCACACACATATATATGGAATATGTAGAAATGCAAGCCCTACAAACCTGTATATGCTACGTACACCCACCAACATCCCCCACACTAGAAACTATAGCAGTACAGACTGCAATAACAGCACAAACATCCAGTCAGTCAATTACATCTGCAGAACCATCAACATACCTTGTGAGAGATACAATTAAAGGTGCCATGCAAAATTGCAGCCATTATATAATGGAACAAATGGCGATGTTACAGGTTTTGTTTGCAATAGTCTGTTATCAGACATTGGGATGACAGGAACACCCACATGTTGAACCACATACTCTAGCTGTCACACACAATCCACGGAGGACATGAATCCAACGTATAATTGTCTCTATGCATAGCAGTTGCAATTACACATAACAAAACACAATACAGGCCGTCTCCCCGAAGGTAGGGCAAATGGGCAATACCCAAGTGGAGAATTAAATTATACCCCACTGTTGGCACATAATTGGTAAATGGAGTAGCTACACAGCTGATATGCAAGTAATTAGTCACTCAGGAACACCAACTGGTGGGAGGAAACCACATGTTACAGGTATCGACGTATATAAGGATGACTTGCCAGACATTCAAACCGTATGCTCATACAAACTACCTGTTTAAGCAATGTGAGAGAGATAGAGATGAAAGTCTGTAACGATAACAAGGTATGTAGAATACGCGGTATGTCAGTTTATGTATAGCATGCTTTTTATTAATTGTTTACTGTATGTATAGCCTGGTTTGCATTAATTAAAAGTGTCCGCAATGCATAAAGTTGGAGAAGGTATTTATGTAGTGATGTCTTGCTGAGCATACTAACGCATGTAGAAACTGTGCGTCCAGCAGTGGGCCACAAGGTACACATCACAGACACCACAAGGGATGCTACATGAGGGCTTTAAACAGAACATTTCCATACAACCCACCGTCACTGGTAGGGTATGTCCAACAAGTACGTGCCATAGCAGGGGATAGTATATGTTGATATACTGTCACAGTAGGCATGTGTATGGGCATATAATGACAATGACATGTCTAAGGTGGTCCCGCTGTGCAAGTATGCTTTGCATTATGGGATACTATGTGAAATATGTGTAATGTATAGTATTGTAGGTAGATATGTCAGATATTCTACACAGCATAACAGGCATATCATACATACCAAAGGTATCGTCTATTGGCATGTACAATAACAAGATACATATGGCTTGTAGGCATGGGACATTGCAATATTATGATAGCTAATCTAAATGGAAGGGCTACCAAGTAACCATGCACACAGGACATGTAATAGCTTCACAGGTTCATAGTGGGGTACTATGCAGTCTGGCAAGTCTATGTGTAATCACAACTACTGTGTTCACACCAGTGGCATCTCTCTAGGGTAGTGTCCTGTGAACAGCAGAGCCATGTGTTACCTTCACCTCTGCACAGTACAGCCACTGCAGTGATCCCTGGTGTACATGTGTCTCCCAACCATCAAGGGAGGTATCACATGAACAGTGCCACTGAGTGTCCCTGCGTGATGTACATAAAACTCATGTTCCAAAGCAAGGTGAGTGACCAGTTTGGGAATGTAACCCTCAAGCACATCCCACTCATTGTTGCGTGTGTGCACATATCCATGAGCATGTTGCTCACAGTGGCTTTTGCTTATGTCGTGTATGTGGAGTATATCCATTAATATTGTTGTGGACATGGGCCCTGTCTGTTTAGCAGAGGTCACGCCTGAGTATGTAGCATGCAAATGTGTACAGACATGGTGTCCATAGTTCAGCCGCATACTTTAACTGTCGGAGCTCAATAAACGTCATGGCGTGTTAATGGTGTGGTATGTAAAGCTGTAGCTGTTGTGTAAGGTACACTCTAAATGGGGTGGTGTACCCTTGAATGTGTGTAGACGTCTTGAGTTCAGAGGTACAATGGGTGCCTATGTACCAGCTACACACCCAGTAAAGATAAGTGTGGCCACGTAGAAGGATATCCACACCACAGTGGCAATACAGTAACCACAGGAGTGGGTGCGACATACGTGTGTACTACAAACATGTACAATGTGACATGTATGTAGGGGACTACCACCTATGTGATAGTCAGTGGGTGAATGGTATAATGCAAAGGTGATGTCTTGTGTCATGCAGCTTGAGGCCATGATATTCATATCAGGTATCTGTCATAGTGACAACCATATGGATGGAGTCAGTATCAGCTGGTGGATCAATCATGACACTTTGTATGCAGGGGTTTGTAAAGCTAGGCAGGGAAAGTCCCTCTGTGCTAGCCTGTGCCTCAGGGAAGCATATACTGAACATGAGGGGCCCAATGACTGAGGACTGTGGTATGGCAAATGTAACTGAAATGCAGTAGGTACTATGGTATGCTACCCTCATTGTGTGTGTCCTGTCCATGAGCCACATTGCATAATATCCTGAGACATAGGGTACGATGTGCAGGTGGATGTGTATGTTGTCAATACCAGAATGGAGAACGGTGCTGAAAGGCAATGAGAGGACAATATAAGATGTGTGGACTCCCGTACCATCATCAACTACCCTGGTAACTGTATGAAAGGAGTCCACCAGGTGTAGGGGACATGCTCTAGCCCTAACAAGTCCAACCCAGGTGGCATCAAAGGACCAGAGCCCAACAATGTCTCTGTGAATGATGTCCTTGATGATGTGCCCCATAGCCATGCAGAACAGTCCAGTCAGGTGTGTAGGACTATAGTCCCACTCGTGCATTGTGGTGCCACCTGTGTGGAGTGTGATAAATGTTGCTGTGTGCCATTCAGGGGCCACAATGTCTGATACAAGGCTATTACTGAATATGGTGGCCTAGTGGGGAGACATGTCATCCAGAGGTTTGTGGACATCACAGCCTGGGACTTTGGAAGGTGACATGGGGTCATCGTCGCAGGACATATAGTGTGCAGGTTAGTACTGTGTAGGTGTGACCACAGGGACACCGCAATGTTCCTGCATGGATTGTGGCCCTGTAGTGAGTGAGAGGGTGTAATGTTAGCATTGAATCCATCCGCCAGCATGTTGCCAACATCACCTGGGTCTGTAATGTTCCTGAGTGACTGTTCTATGTGAGAGCAGATGTGGGTGTTGCCAACGACTACTGACATACCACCATAATGCCTTGTGGTACACCCCGGAAAGTGTTGCAGTAATGTTTACGTAGCTAGTCTTGGAGTATGTGATGAGGGATCCCATGGCCCTACCAAGGCTGACCAGTGAGCTACCCCACCCATGGGATTGTACACCACTGTGCAACAGCCTCCACCTGTTGTTGTACATTATGTCCATGGAACTTGACCACCAGAGTGGCATCTGTTATCTGGTGTGTACCATCATGGCTCTGTGTGGAATAGCATGATCCATGCAGTTGTGTATGTGCTAATGAAGTGCACTGGGGTATGTTTCAGCATTTGTAAGTGCATTGTCCATCTGCACAGGTGTCATGACGTTAACAACCGCTGTCATAAGACGTCTGTAGTAGGTGTTGTAGTACTCATGTACTGTGTATGCCGTGAAGGGTGTGGTGCCAGGATGTGGCTAACAAGGTTGATTAGCATATGTTTGGAATCCACCAATGAGGGGATAACCCCAGGTGTGGAACACCAGTCACATGTTGGTAGTGTTCATGTCAAGGTTAATGTTGGTATTGGAGGTGGTGTGTATGGGTTGATCCAGCCGAGTGGAGGTTATGACTCATGGATGTGTCGGTACATGAGTGGCTATCCCAGTTAAGTGTGTGGTAGTGTCAGTCACATATCAGTAGTAGCTGTGTGAGGCCTACTGTCCAGTACACCAACAAATGAGGTCTGGTAACTGTGGGGTATGTTGTTGAATCTGTAGGTTGTTACAATGTGTATAGCAGTTCCGGACACAGTTAGTTGCACGTGGAGCACCTCTGATGCATTGTGCTAAGTAACTAGCCAGGATGTGTGTACAACATAGTGGGATATGGGAACACCCAGCTGTGGGTGTGCCGGTCCAGGTATGTGCCTGAAAGGTATGATCTGTCTATAACCTGTCATTGCAGGTGTGCTCTGCAGAGCCTAGAGGCAGGTCCCAGTCACTGCAGAGATATTGGAGTGGTGCATTATAAGGTGTGCCTTGCCTGCGTGCATCACAGAGGAAGATGTAAGCAATCTGTCACATGACCCCATGTCCTGCTTGCCAGTTCCCGTTCTGCCGGTGACTGTTATTGGAAACTGTGCAAGACAGGCAGTATAGAAGCAACAAGAGCCGTACATGTGATTTGTACTCCCAGGGCTGACAGGTGCAGGTCATCTGTGCCAAAGCATTGTGTTTGACCAGGTCAGTCAAAGTGGACAGATACCAGATGCCTGTGGAATGACAGCAGAAGCATAGGCAACTGTTGAAGTGACACAGTCAGTTGTTGTACAGTGGTATCAGATCTGGATGAATGCATAATGCTCCCCAGGGCTAGGCCCACACCTTCAGGGCTACAACACTGGTGAGCTATTGTATGTCCCTGCACACGTAGTCTGTGAAGTGGCATCTCAGGGCAGTCACACTAACATGGAGAATGACAGTCACATCATACCTAATGAGGTGTGGCATGGGTGCATAGGTTATGTTGCAGAACCAGTTACCCGACAGCAAGATGTAAGCTACTATTGCCTTGTGTAGCCTGCTGTGTGGAGCTGCAGTGTGACCGCCTACAGACTCACCTATGACTGGTGTGTTGTGTATTTTATAACATCCTATTGCCTGTATGTGATGGGCACACATGAGTCTGTGGGCTATAAATTGGTGATGTTGTGTTCTGTGGTGAGGGCTGCCTCTGGTGCCTACACAGAATATGGAGAGGTACTGCACAAGTTGTCCTCGTATGTGTGACCTGTGGTGGAGATCATGTGAGACTATGTGATGAGTGGGGTGTTTTGCGAATGTTACACATCCACACATGACTGTCAGGTGCAGCCAGGGTTGGTGACAGCATTACCCCCAGCAGGGCTGCATAAGTGCATCCCCCACAGGCTGTAGTGTTGTATGTTGGGAGGTGAGCATTGAATGTGTACATGAGACAATTGCTTTATTGCCACATGTACAACATATCCATCATATAGACAGGCAGTAGCACTGGTACATGACAGTCAGACATGCCTGTATATACAACCATGTCTCACAGGATATGTGCATTACATGTGGACAACAGCTGTTGTACCATAAGCAAGCTGAAGATTTTAGGACAGCCAGTGTACCTGTTGAAAATGGTGTAGAATGGGTGCTATATCAATCAGTAGCTCATGACATGCTCAAGTTCTGAACAAGTGCCTAGCATGACCATACAATACAGATAGGGTGTTGGATAATATCAACCCACAAGTGGTGACGACAGTCATAATGGGTAGCACCTGCTGAGTATGGTGTGCATGTCCATGAACCATTATCACTGTAGATGATAGCAGTACAGATGTACAAGACAGTACGGATGTTTGATTACAAATACCTTTGTATGTCACAGGAGTGTTCTACCAGTGCCTGTTGACAGACTCACAACTACAAAAGGTGCCAGAGTGACATGTGCATATCACACCAGTGCCAGCTACAGTAGAACAGGGTAATGTGTTGTACTCCACCCTCATTGTAGCCCATACCACACAGACAAATGTTAGGCATCTGTGTATGTAAGGATGTGAATGGCCATGACCTATGAGGAATAGCTGTGTCAGTGTTGTGAACAACATACAGAATGGGCTGTGTGGGTGAGGTGTGTGACATATGTGCACATTCTGATGGATGATATCAGCATTGTCACCGCTAGGTGAACATCCCTGCACCCATTAACTACCACCTAGGCTGTGGGCAACATTATGGACACTGTGTAAGAGATGGTGCTGTGCAGTACACCTCCCTGCCTTGGTGATGTCTCCAGGCCCCTTGGGTAGTCATATGAGGTACCCATGTCATGACAGGGTGCCATCCATGAGCATGGAGATCATTGGACAGGCATATACAGCACTGGGGTGACCAATGTTGGATCACATATCACCTTTACGGGGAATAGCCATGCATGGATGGACGATACCAGCCTTCACAATCCTCACCTCCACTACGCAGCATGCTGTCTACCTTGCATAAAGACATTTGCTACACCATGATGATGGACATGCTACATGTCCATATCCTGATCTGTAAGACATATGTCATGGACAGCCACCATCCTAATACTAGGATCGCCACATGCTGGACAGATCCCTGTGCCATATGTGACATACTCTCACCAAACCATGCAATCCTGTCCATCAAAGCTGCACATGTCATCCCAGTCATACATGGTGTGATGGCCGCATGGTAGATGTAGTATCAACTGTCCGGATCAGTAATGCGGCACTGATGCACCTCACGGTGGCATACTGGCTGTCTGTTACAGCTGGGAAACCTTGCCCGTACATGCTATGGTTGATAACCATCCCTGCAAATGACGTCTGACTAGCTATTGTCCCATGTTCATCACATGTGCAACACAGGTGATCCATGGCAGGATGCTGAACAGCTGTACAGTGCTGTGTAGATGTATATGGCAAAACACATACATGTACAGGTGTCCATGCGTATGTGTGCATTGTCACTGCTCAAGTCCTTTAAGGCTGTGTTTGTGTTTATATGTGACATATACACAGCATCAAGGTCAACAGCAGTACCGTGGACACATCCAAGTATGTGCAGATAGGTAAGAACGCCAGTGCAGGCAAATAGACATGCCCACATCAAGACAGCATTCACATGGAGTATGAACACTGTAATGAGGTGACACACATATATGGTGATGATATCCAATGCATAATGGGTGTTACATGTGTGTGACACAAACACGTCAGTCGTGTCAGTGTCATGATGATTTGCAAAGATTACTGTGCAGATGTACTAGATGTCATAGAAATGTATGTGCAGCAGTATCTCTGTACATCTCTGAAACTGTGACCTGTCACCATCATTATGTCTTACAGATAATGCCTCGTACACACCTTGTAGCGTACAGCCGCCAGGAGGATGATGTCCTCATCCCGTAACTCCATGACAACTACGAGGTGTTGTTCAGCCATGTGCCACAGCATGCCCAGCAGCGGGATGACCTGTGGCAGGATCTACGCAGGAGGGTGAACGATGTGGCCGGCCATAACCGCACCTACCAGCAGGTGTGCAGACGCTGCACGGACTTGATATGACATACAAAACAGCGTGCCACTGCAATCGCCAGGGAACAAGGTGGAACAGGTGGTGGGCCACCAACCCAGCCCCCACTCACACACATGGAGGAGCTACTAGCCAGTCTGGGGACACCCTCAGAACAGCCTCCACACACACTAGCTGCCATCGTGGAGGTGGGTGTCTCCCAACCAATGAGCCTGGAGTTGCCTGGTAAGTCAGTACTGCACATATGGCTATTATACCTTATTTAATTGCATGTGTCACTGTACATTATGTAAAGTAACAACATATGCAAGGTATGTGGACACACATGCTGCATACTACAGTATGCTACCCTGTGTATGCACACATGTGCATACTATATGCTATTATACAGGCAAATGTGTTAACATGCACAGTGCACCCTGTGGCTGTCAGACAGTCAGGGATAATGTTCATACTGCTGTGTCACCCCTATACAGGTACCTCTGGCATGCCGCACAGACATGAGTCCGTTGCAGGTGAGACTGTGATCAGTATCAGGCATGTTAAAGCATAGATCTATTTCCCATGTGGCCAGTTAACAGTTGCACACTTAATGTTTGTTCCAGTCACGATATACAGATCACATCAGCCATCATTCACACAGGCCACCCATGTGCAATATATGCAAATGAAATGATACACCGACTTGAAACCATAGTAGTTGTCATTGCTACATATGTGGTCAGCTGTGCATACAACAGTGGAGGTATTCTACAATGGAGGCATATGTAGTATGCAGTGGAACAACATGTGTGGTATGCAAACAGTACCACACAGTGAGCTGTGATATGGGCAGCCCACAGGTGTCACCATTGTGTTATATGCCCCTGCATTGGGTGCACACATTGTGATGTGCCATCTGACATGTCCCAGACATGTAGTGTTCTGGCTGCAATATTGTCACATTATCCCATGACCCATACCCCACATACCAAACATACAACACATTGTCTGCATAGCCCTGTGGATGGTGACATATCTGACATCTATGGGTGTATGTCATATAGGACAACACAGACATGTGAAATGGCCATCACACACATTTGGTCAACACATGTGCACATATGGCCATGGGAGATGGCCAGAGACACATAGCCACACAGTAGATGTGATGTGTACACACCCTGTTGCACATTGTCCACACATGGTCCAATCATAGCCTTAGTTGACTGATTATACAGTTGATGTGGTACACTGGACATCCTAAAAGCCTGTGTACAGCTAGTGGAGGTGTCACTGACATCTACCATATATCTGTTGAACATCACGACTGTGTCATAGCATGACAGTCGTCACCTGTACAGCTTCCACAGACATTGACACCACATCAGGCCACACATACTGTACATTTCCCTTGCTGCTGTAGGATATCACCCTTAGCTGTGCACCTTGTGTGTGTGGTACATCAATGTCATGTGGGAAATGGTAAATTGACATGTCCACTATGTGTAGACATGGTTGCCAGGCAGCTAAGACCCTGTAGTTGTTGTGCAGGGGTGTCATCTGTAGGTCCTCCACTGACCTGTCACTTGACACAGCATGGTTTGGTGTGTATACACCTCAGCATCGTGGGTCACAATCCACAGTTATGTCATGGGTATGCATGCAGTTATGGCTATGCAATGTGTACATATTATGCATTGTACAGCAATATAGATGCCTCATGATGCAATGTCACAGTGTCTCTACTTCACACTGTATAGCAATGTAGATGACTCACACTACCCTTCCATGCTCATGCACATTTGCTAAACATGATTCTATCTGTAGGGCATACAAACAACACCGCAATGTGATGCCCATTACGATGCTGTACATGTGTCAGAACACCATTGTGTCAGACATGTATTCATGTTAATGCACACGTCAGCAGATTACATGTCAAGGTCACGTCAGCCATGTGTACTGTTATCCTGTTCTGGTCCACATGGTGTATCACGGGGATGCATGCATACTACCATGATTGTGTGAACTGCATGGCTAGTGATATGATACCTGCTTGCTGTAGTGTGCACCCCAGGGAGGTATGCTTACTAACACTATTAATGCCTGATCTGCATGCCCTCTGCCGGATCACAGGCAAGCTGCATGCCATCTGTCAAATCACATGCATGGTGTGTCTGTGTGTGCGTGTGTGTGTGTGTGTGTGTGTGTGTGTGTGTGTGTGTGTGTGTGTGTGTGTGTGTGTGTCTGTGTGTGTGTCTATTGTAATTTAGAGTCTTTCTTTGCATTCACAGGTGATGTAGGTGCGTTACCCTCCTGCGGTCCATCTGATGTTAGTGTCCCCACAGATACTAGCAGTGATGAACATATGCATGAGGTACAGGCAGGGTTGTCAGGGGTTGAATCTGTGCCAATGGTTGCCATCCCAGCTATGTCCCCCTCTTCCCCGCACACAGTTCTGCTGCCAACACATACCGCATCACCAGTGGCCATAGAGGAAGGACAGTCAGCGTCTGTTAGCGTGGAGCAGGAACGTGTGGTGCCTACAGAAGGTGTGTCTATACATCATGGTGTCAGTGTAATGGCTGCAGATGTGCCACACAGGCATGTGGCCGGTGCTGCTCGTGGAAGGACCTCTGGCAGACATGCACCTGCAGGACAGAGCGCAGCAGCTGGTACCACCAGACGCATGTTCCAGACTGTAATGGTGGCAGAGGCACGTGTTGAATGGCAGAACAGAGAAGGGCAGAGGCTGCAGAGGGCTGCTATCCGTACCCTAACTTACAACATCCAGGAATTGGCAAATGCTCAATAGCAGATTGCTGATGTTCTGGACAGGCGATTGGGTGACATGGTCAGAATCCTTCACCGTGGCATGGCAATCCGCAAGCGTGAGCTGTCTGTGCTGGTACATCTGGTAGGAGTGAGGTGTAGGCCATGTGGACGTAGGCCAGCTACACCACCTAGTGCAGGTCAACGTGAGCATGCCACCTCACATGCCCACTCCCATAGTGCTGGTAGCAGTAGCAGTGCACCTGGTGCTGTGCTGTCCACACCAGGACACAGCAGGCCACGTGGACATGGCCCTGGATGTTCCCAGTGGGCACACGGTTCCAGTGGACATGTGTCGTTGGACAGTAGCCAAGCTGTACCTCCTCCTGGTAGTGCCCATGCAACCCCTGACAGGCAGAGGTCACGTGGCCGTGGCCAGACACAGTGAGCTGTACAACCTGGTCTGTACAATCTGGAGCTGTCAGTAATACCCTGTGTAGGCCTCACGAAAGGCAGAAACATCTGTAGGGCACCACAACACCCACATGCATACTGAACAGACATGTCCAATCATATCACTGGCCCTTACCCACACACAAGATGTCATCCATTGGTGTAGCTTATGCCCCTGGCAAACATTATCACCCTGCGCATATGATGAAGCCTGTGCCACATCCCTGTCATCCACACCATTGGTGCAGGGACATGCTCAAATGGTCTGATGCACAGGGTGAACAGAATAGTGAGAAGTGTATATTACATTAGTTGTGTAAGAATAGTGAGAGAAGTGTATATTACATTAGTTGTGTGTGAATAGTGAGAGACGTGTATATTACATTAGTTGTGTACTGTTGACACACACCAGACATACCATGTAGTACAGGTTTAGCAAGCATTGTTATATGTTCACAGTATGTGTCTCGGTAACAACAGTAACAACATGTTGGTAATGATGCCCTGGTTCCCTCCTTATGGTCTACTTGCATGTGCCTACAGGTAGCACTGTTTGCAGTCTCCCATGTGTAACTGTGAAGTACTCACAGGCACATATGGCAATATCACATAGCCTCAGCCTGACTGTTGAAAAGTCTAACATAACACAGATGTCCACACATATACTGATCCAGAAGCATGTGGGCAGTTTAATAGGCTACAGTGGCTAGAGACATGACATCCGTACCAGGTCACATCACAGGTATGTTGACATGGTGCAGGAGTTGTACACAGCTGTCTGGCCAATGATAATGTTAGAGGCCACTTGATAGCATGAGGCTTCACTGTGTAGCAGTAATACCCTGTCACATTACAGGAACATGCTCACACTCAAGGGGTCAACAACACTATAATGCACACCCCATAGTGTTGAGGTGAGGACCCTTGCCTATGTGGTCATCACCGTCACAGTACTGTGAACCCACACGACGTGACACAGAGAAAGAACATGCACAGGTAGCCAGTGCGGCTGAGACCAATGGCATCAACAGGGTAGTGGACTGCATCACCATGAGGGGTTAGGGATCCTGTGTGTTCTGTATGGTAGCATACACCCTCACTCCATGCACCAGACAGCCATACATACCTACATACACACACACACACACACACACACACACACACACACACACACACACACACACACTGTGGTGACCACAAATGTCATACACATATGGAAAGCTGATGTGTGTGATACACACACCACACCTGCCTACGTCATGCTTTCCACACTGCAGTATGTACAGATCTCTACAACAGTGTACAGGGGTGTGTAACAATTGGGATGTATTCCCCACCATATGTGGCATATATGTCACACAAGCAAACACACATGGCAGTACTGTGAATGATACACCTGCTATATGATGATACGTCTGACAGACATGCAGCAGTATTGGCCGCATTATGTGTACCAATGCTACCTTCGGCAATTGTGCTGCTATATGCACACGGGAGGATGTAAGTGTTGCAGGTGTCAAGTGACGTACTGTCGGTGACACCTGACCGCTGTGTGGGTTTTATGTCTCCACCGTCCAGTAACGGTAACATAGCATACTGTTTGCACATGTAATGGTTGGATGGCGTGTGACACACCTGTGAGCCATCCCCGGCAAACATCCATCTACACAGGTGGATCACCACTTTATTTACACACATCCATCCATACCTGCTGTACATCCTACTGTACTGTCAGTATGTCACCATATACAGGTGTCAATGATGGGGCTGCATTGCAACTGCATGTTGTAGTTAGGCACAGATTAGTTACTTACATCAGCTACTGCACATGCATGGTAGCTGCATGCACACTACAGATTGTACATGTGTGTTGGTCCTACATGCCTGTCATGTAGCCATGTTTGTATGCATTGCAATTGGTGGACATGTGTGTTGACATACATAACACATGGACTGTTGTATGATATGATGGGTGTCATGGGTAACTAGTACAGAGGGAATGTGTCCTCGACATTGCTGCCTCATGTACTGTTAGCATTCAACAGCCATGGACCCACCTTCCATTTGCGTGCGTATGATTGCTGTAGCCACTTGTCTGCATGGAGGACAGCAAAAGCTATGCTATGTACATATGTGTCGTGTGTGTGGTCCATGCACATATCCACTGCAATTACATGTATGACATTGCCTAACATGTGTGTTCGTTGGTGTACAGTGACAGTCAGCTGTCACAGCTGTGTAAGACCCAGGGCCCCTGGTATGTGTAGAGCTGACCTGGTTATGTATAGTGGTATCATTGCAATGCATAACAAATGATGGAACCCTGTCGGTACATGTGCAGTCTGCACAGTTGCTGTAGACCTATGTACAGTGCACTGGTCATGAGTCACACGGTGTTGTGTTAATGTATGGCTGTGTATTGCTGGTCCAATGACATGGTGATGTCAGAGGGCTACATTGTAGATTGTGGTGTGTACCTCTGTGATATGCACCTGAGACATCTGTGATAGCTCCTGAGTGTGTACTGGTCAATACATGGGAGTGCCCTTCATGTACGTGGGGACAGTAATACCATACTGTGCCCTTCCGTGTTTAGAATCCGTGTGCATGCAAGACGGCCTTTTGCAACTGCTGTGTGAGCATGCCCAGTACGCCGTTGTGTAGATGGACACACAGTACATTCCAAACTGCGCCCTTCCATGTTTAGAATCTGTGTGCATACAAGACGGCCCTTTGCAACTGCTAAGTATGTGAGCATGCCCAGTACGCTGTTGTGTAGATGGACACACAGTACATTCTAAATTGCACCCCTCCGTGTTTAGAATCCATCTGCATGCATGCAAGACGGCCCTTTGCAACTGCTAAGTGTGTGAGCATGCCCAGTATGCCGTTGTGTAGATGGACACACAGTACATTCTAAACTGCGTCCTTCTGTGTTTAGAATCCATGTGCATGCATGCAAAACGGCCCTTTGCAACTGCTAAGTGTGTGAACATGCCCAGTACGCCATTGTGTAGATGGACACACAGTACTTTCCAAACAGACGTGTGATACTAAGCATGTGAGCATGGCTATTGACATCCTGTATAGCGATGATGGTCTTCCAGGCAACAGGTGTCCATTTTCAATGTTACGATGGATGCCTACATTGAACACACTGGTTGCTGTCTTGAAGGGTGTACTGTCTGTGGCGCGTCCCGTATCTATGTAGTGTTGTTGTAGTGCTCTGTAGATATTTGTTTGCCCCGATCACACCACTGCCATGTGTTTGTCTATGTCTACCTTGGGACAGTAATATGCTTTCAGACTGCTCACTCTCTATACATTCCCTATCTGTGTCCTTGCCTTTCAAGATGATGTCACCCACCTAGAAGTATGGCTCTGGGAGTGCTGTGTTCAGTAATCTTGGTAGCACATTCTGTAAATGCCTCATGCTGTAGTGTGTTAGGGTAGTTAGGTGTATGCTCGACTCCCAGCCCTGCCAAGTGTGTGTGTGTGTGTGTGTGTGTGTGTGTGTGTTTGCGTGCATGCTCCCATCCACCTGGGGACTCAGTCTTGCTTTTAGATGCCGCACACCACAGCAGTTTGCTACCGACGTCTTTGCCTTTCCAGATGATGTCACCCTTCTAGAAGTATGCCTCTGGGAGTGCTGTGTTCAGTAATCTTGGTAGCGTGTTCTGTAAAGGCATCATGCTGTAGTGTGTTAGGGTAGTTAGGTGTATGTTCGACTCCCAGCCCTGCCAAGTGTGTGTGTGTTTGCGAACATGCTCCCATCCGCCTGGGGACTCAGTCCTGCTTTAGACGCTGCACACCACAGCAGTTTGCTACTGACGTCTTTGCCTTTGCGGATGATGACATGCACCTACATGTCTGCTTCTGGGACTGCTGTGCTTAGTAATGTCGGTAGCGCGTTCTGTAAATGCATCATGCTGTAGTGTGTTAGGGTAGTTAGGTGTATGTTCAACTCCCAGCCCTGCCAAGTGTGTGTGTGTGTGTGTGTGTGTGTGTGTGTGTGTGTGTGTGTGTGTTTGCGCGCATGCTTCCATCCACCTGGGGACTCTGTCTTGCTTTTAGATGCCGCACACCACAGCAGTTTGCTACTGACGTCTTTGCCTTTGCGGATGATGTCACCCACCTAGAAGTATGCCTCTGGGAGTGCTGTGTTCAGTAATCTCGGTAGAGCGTTCTGTAAATGCGTCATGCTGTAGTGTGTTAGGGTAGTTAGGTGTATGTTCAACTCCCAGCCCTGCCAAGTGTGTGTGTGTGTGTGTGTGTGTGTGTTTGCGCACATGCTCCCATCCGCCTGGGGACTCAGTCCTGCTTTAGACGCTGCACACCACAGCAGTTTGCTACTGACATCTTTGCCTTTGCGGATGATGACATGCACCTACATGTCTGCTTCTGGGACTGCTGTGCTTAGTAATGTCGGTAGCGCGTTCTGTAAATGCATCATGCTGTAGTGTGTTAGGGTAGTTAGGTGTATGTTCTACTCCCAGCCCTGCCAAGTGTGTGTGTGTGTGCTTCCAGCTGCATGACAACAGTACATTGCTTTGACAGTATTCACTCTCCATAACATCCGTGCGGCGTCTTTGCCTTTGATGCTGCTGTCTGCAGGCTAGACGTGTGCCTGTGTGAATCATGTGATCCACTGATCACAGTAGCACATTTTGTAACTGCGTAATGCTGTTGTGTGGTACAGTGCTTACGTTTATGTTCTGCTCCCAACCCTGCCACATGTGTGTGTGTGTGTGTGTGTGTGTGTGTGTGTGTGTGTGTGTGTGTGTGTGTGTGTGTGTGTGTGTGTGTGTGTGTGTGTGTGTGTGTGTGTGTGTGTGTGTGTGTGTGTGTGTGTGTGTGTGTGTGTGTGTGTGTGTGTGTGTGTGTGTATTTATCTATCTACATATATATATATGTGTGTATATATATATATATATATATATATATATATATATATATATATATATATATATATAGATATATATGTTGGGATTATCACTCTTGACTGTGCTGCATTGTCTGTACATGAACACTTTGGATGTATGTACATCTGCTATGGCTCTGTGATAGTGCACATACTGTGTGCTGTAGTGATCATGGGTTATACATGTGTAGTGACAGGTTATTGTATTGCTGGGTATTACACGGGCATTGGAAACAATGTTAGTGCAGCACCTTTGAGTGGTCGTATGCAGATCTCTGAAACAGTCAGCGGTGGTTACTACATTGGAGTGTGAGTATGGCTCATATCCGTCTGTAGTAACTGTCAGGTCTATGCACCCCAGGTTAACATTACAGACACACGTTTATCCACAGGTTGTGGTACAGATTCCAGGACTGTATGTGTACGACTTCATACCCTTCAGAGAATCCATGCTAGTGACACACCTGTTATTCTATCCACTTTCTATGTTTGTTAGGCAATATCTGGGGATAGTCTCTATTTGTGGTCCGTTTTTCATAACCTTGTGTCTATCTGGCAAGTTTAGTGGCATATCATTAAAGACTGACATTGGTAAATAATGACAATCATTTCAGGTTACGACTTCATACCCTTCAGAGAATCCATGCTAGTGACACACCTGTTATTGAATCCACTTTCTATGTTTGTTAGGGCAATATCTGGGGATTGTCCCTATTTGTGCCAGTTGTTGTCATGGCTTTGTCCGGTTTCGTACTTTTTGGGTTTAGCAGGTATGAGCCATGTACATGGAACGTGGGGAAAACACCATTCATTTTCTATTCTGTGAGTGGATTACACATGCGCAGGCGCACTTGCATATCCTTATTGTGGGTTACATATGTTTCATAGATAATTGTGCTTCCGTGAACTTTCATAATTCTGACCATAACAGTTACATATCTGTATTCCAGTTTATGGACTACTGAGAAACACACGTTCACCTTTACATATTTAAATGTGTGTACTGCACGAACACTTTAATTACACTTTCAAGTTATATGTGCAGTGGTCATAGGTCAACCGGGACTGCATTCACGTTGGCCGGATACCGGAACCATTATTCTATTGGTGTTCTCCCTCATTGATATGCGTACCCATAGCACTTAGCTACATCAACATATGCCTCACCGCTTCACCTACGACACAGGCATCCATTCTCCTGCTGGGAAAAAGGCGGTACTACATATTACACATTCCCTATTGCCTACTGCTGTGGACTCCAGCTGCATTGTTAATCACTCTGAGGGTCTGCAGAACACCAAGGCATATAGTCCAGCCACATACAGGTCTTTGATTGTCAGGGTGTTCATGTAGTGATCTGGATTTAGGCTTGTCCACCTGGTGAACAGAATATCCCTGGCCGAGGTCAAATGTCAGATGAAGCATATGGACAGGGCTTAGCTCCCTATTTTAAAGTTTTACCTGTGTTTATAGACACAGGTGTTTGGGCACCTGTCAGCAGCTAATTCTGTTGGCATTACATATTATGGGTGGGTTTGTTACAGTCCATACTCCCTGGTGAGGGGTGTTCCCATTCACATTTGACTATTACCTGTATACAGTCATACGGGGATTGTTATTTTTGGACATGAAGTGAATACAGGTATGCGGTTGTACATTACACAAGTGGGAAGGGCTGTTTCTGTAAATATGTATGGACCTTACCTCTTAGAGCACCGAACCTGTGCAAAACCTACACGATGGGGGGACAATTAGGGGCATATTTTAACGATTGCTCTTACAAGCTTACGACGTTGATAGAATGCTAGGTCTTGCATTAGCATGACTTTTCTGCAGGTTGTGGAGTCTTATACTCAGGATATTTCTCATTATTTACTTATGTCAATCCTCAGCTATTTATCACACTGGTGCAGATTGTCGGAGGCATACACCAACACTATGGGGCGAACCTGTGGTCATTCTTAGGGTTGCCACCTTTTCGACTGCCCAAAGTGGGACATGTTCTGTAGAGATATCAGATTTTCCAGGACAAAACATACCTACAGCCGTGCATAGTACTGAACTTTAACCTTTTTTGTACATATAATAGCTTATTCTAGTAACATTTGAATTGCTTATGCTACTTCACATAACATATTGAGGATTCATATATAAAATAACTATTTTATGTGACTATTAAAGTAAATTAGGAAATAAACACTATGGGGCGAACCTGTGGTCATTCTTAGGGTTGCCACCTTTTCGACTGCCCAAAGTGGGACATGTTCTGTAGAGATGTCAGATTTTCCAGGACAAAACATACCTACAGCCGTGCATAGTACAGAACTTTAACCTTTTTTGTACATATAATAGCTTATTCTAGTAACATTTGAATTGCTACTTCACATAACATATTGAGGATTCATATATAAAATAACCATTTTATGTGACTATTAAAGTAAATTAGGAAATAAACTCTCAGGACAATTGCTATGTCTTGATTTTTTTCACAGGACACAATTGCCTACAGAGGGATTGTTACTCGCAAAGTGGGACAGGTGGTGACCCTAGTCATTCTGCGAATATCCAGACAGTTGAGTGGTATGGCACGGACCTCTGTAATACGCTGTTGTGTTCTGGCACAGCAGTAGCTCAGCATTAAAGACTGCAGTCGGAACGTGCTGACAGACAGCTGGGTTTCAGACTTCATACTCCAGACATTAATGCCAATGTGCAAACTGTTATTCTATCAAATTCTATGTTTCTAAGAGATATGTTTACAGATTGTCCCTGAGTTTGGAACTTTGTCTCACTTATATTCATGGCTCTGTCCAGATATCTTGCTCACACAGGTTGACAGGTATGGTCAGTCACGACTGCACACAGTCAGTGTCCCTCACACTTGATCAGGGTTGACCTGTTTATGTACTGTCTTCCTCGCCCTCATGCCGTTTTCCACTTTGCAAATGTGTGCATTATATTCTCCCTCCTATTCATGTCTGGACACGTGCATCACTGGAAGGTATTTTATCCTGGGTGGTAGGTTATGCATGCCCACTTAGAGCTGGACAGTGTCATGGACCTCCACTGCATATTCTGACTTGTGTCCAGATATCTACTGGATTGGACATCATGTCATACCCATTCTACTATTTACACAAGTTGGTCATCCCGTGAGGGATATCCCAAAAATTGGTCAAGATGAAAACAAGTTAGATACCGAAGATTTTTGTGGCTTCACGAAAACGTGCAGGGGGTTTTACCTGCAGGGGATACATGGTTTGCAATCCTGACACTGCCTAGGGTGACAATACCTACTACATATGTGTAGGGGTCACTGTGTGTAGCTGTTTCTGCAACAAACCAGTGGACCAAGTACGGCTGGATTTGGTGGACGTTCTGGTATGGTGGCGGGTTGTGTGTTGTGGAGGGTATGCTGGGTAGGCTATTATGCATCCAGGTGTGTTGCATTTGTTATGGCCAGTTCCATCAGGACCCATCTGTGGGTATGTGATGGTGCCGTATGTATACATTTGTCTCGCATATTTCCTTATTCATATGTTTGTGGGATTGTGTTCTACACTATGGCCTGTCTGCTTGTCTTGCAGCTGTTTCTACATGAGGTTGTGTTTCTTTCCACTTCACCCACTGCCCCCTCATACACCTCCGGTTCACCTTTTCTGCATACGACACAAGTATCGCCTTTGAGGAATTTACCATTAAACACACACCCCTCACACGTGAATCACTCACACCCCATAGAGCACTACTTTGGTTGTTGGCCCATGACATGGCCAGAATTACACATTGACTACCCTACATGTGTCGGGTACCTTTATGGTTGTGTGGACTACCCTGCCATGTTTGCTGTCCACATGCTATACCTCACGCACATAGGTACACGCCCTTACTTCACTTTCATTACTTGGTTGGTGTATCCGGGTACTACCCATTTGACTGTGTCACATACACATTCGGATTATACAGCTGCCTTCCGGATTTTGCCAGCCTGTTCTACTCATTGGTAGGATTGCACCTTTTCCTATGTCCAAGCTATTCCTTACACATGTCCGACTGTTGTGGACATTGCCTCCCCACAATCAACGGTTGTGTTTCCACCTTTTCAATTGTCCACAGTGTGACATAGGATTACCACCTGTCCCACTTTGTGAGGGACAGTCCCTCTTTGGGCAGTTGTGTCCTGACATGTAATTGTCAACATGGCAAATGTCCTGGGATTTTAGGACAAACATATTTCTTATATTTTATGTGATAGTTACATTAAACAGTTAATTCTGTATCTAAAATACCTGACTGTTATGAGAAACAGACTAAGCAACTAAAATGCTATAGAAATATGCTTTTCTGTAGGCAAAACAGTTATGTTCTGTCCTTTGTACTGGCCCTGGGTATGTGTCGGCCTGTACAGTCTGATGTCTGTACCAAACATGTCCCACTTTGGCCATTTGTAAGGGTGGCAACCCTACTGTGACAGTTGCGGTGAACACAGCATATTTTACAGGCCGACACATACCCACGGTCAGTTCGGCAGATAGAACTTACAATTCTTGCCTATATCTTAGCTTATTCTTGTAGTATTTTGGTATCTTATTCTGTTTGTTATGACATTTCTGTATTATACGTCCAGTGAAATATGTTTAATGCAACTATTGCATGACGTCTACGGAGGAATTATGTCCTATATTCTCTGGACATTTGCCAGTTTTACATGTTTGTGTCAGGACACATCTGCCCACAGAGGGACTGTCGCTCGCAAAGTGGGACAGGTGGTAATCTTGGTCGGCACGGATCATACTGTTCCTTTCGGCCTACATGTGTCCGTGTTGTTATGGCTCATTTATATGCTCCTTCTGTTTCGTTTACATGCGTATGCTATTTCCTATCACATTTGGTATGTGAAATACGGATATGTCTTTTGTATGTGACTATTACATGGCTTGTGGGATATGATTCAGACATACGGTCACTACCTATATCTACATTTCTCCTCGTGTATTTTGTTATGGATACATCTGCACAGCTATGTTCCCTCCCTCAAATTATGGGTCGGCTGGTGACCCACTCCGTTGGACTGGACGTACCTACTGGCAGCACGCTAACATCTGATACGTTTCACTTCCACATGGTATAGCTATCTACACTACGTTGGACTACAGGCACACGGTTTTCCTGTCATTTGTTCATGGGTAGGGACCCGTTATTCCCTACCGTGCATTTGTGTTTGAGTCTTCATTTTCTGTTCGCAGGGACTCTGCTTTGCATATGTTTAAGTCTCCATGGACACTGATAGGTATGATTACTATTGCTGGTGGAATATAATATTCAGCAGTTTAGGTTGCTCCTCGGAAGCCGACATTGACACGCCTCCCTGCGCAACTTCGATATGCCCCTTGCACTTGCACACATTTCCTATGCATGTGGCAGTGGCGGCTGCACGCCTTCATTAATATGCATATGGCGCGACTACTCCACATCTACGCCGCACGGCCGGCGCAAGCCTTATGCCGGCCTTGCGCTGAGCTTCATGAATCCGGGGGTATTAACTTTTGTTGTACTTGTGATAAACTGAGGAGCTGCCAGCCTAGCTAGATAGAATTTTGTAAATAATTCTATGTCATTTTAAATATTAATATGATCCACAGGCTTGTTTCACAAATGTAAGAAAATTGTGTTATGTGCCGAACTTCAAAAATGTAACCACAGTACACCCTGCTGGAAGAAAGCTGATTACTAAAGAATGTTATGACTGTGTTGTGATATCAAGCTAGGAGACAGGATGTCTGTAGCTGGGAATTCTTTCTATTGTCTTAAGACAGAGATAATTACTAGATTTCATATGTAAAGTGTCTTTTATTGCTGTGACTTCTCTGGCAAATGAAGATCACAAAGAAATGTTCAATTTTGAGTTCTGTTAGCCTGAGAACTAAATCAGAAGTGACAAGAATGATGTAATCTGAAATGACTCAGCAGTAATGTGTATCATCAATTTAAGAACTATCTCATAAAGAAAGAAGTGCATTTTGTATTTTGTTCTAAAGCTGACAACAACTCACCAATACTTTGCCTTGTAAGTAGGATTTAGATCTTAGTATCTCTCTTAGAGACAGATAATATAGCCAGATTAATGAGATAATTTCTATATTTATATCAGACTATCCTACAATGCTGTTTTAAAGTATTCCCTGTGATTTCTGAACTCTCTATTGTCACTCTGTTGAATTAATGAGTATTGTCTTGTGCTTTTATTTATTATTAAAAATTTGTAAACCTTTTAACTGTGGCTGTTTTGTATAGAAATATTTAAACTCTTAGATTACTTGCATGTATTTGGTGGTACTGTACAAGCCACTCCAGTAGCCTTATCCCTGGGTCACACTTACTATTTGGATAACAGTAACATTACATAGTAGAATTAGTCACCCTTT
Source organism: Protopterus annectens (assembly GCF_019279795.1). NCBI lineage: Eukaryota > Metazoa > Chordata > Ceratodontiformes > Protopteridae > Protopterus > Protopterus annectens. The sequence continues at coordinate 1,690,588,439 of NC_056728.1, forward strand.
GGAAAGGGCCTTAGAATAGCTGATAAGAGTAGTTGGTGGCAGTAATTACTACCTTATAGCCTGGGCAGAAGGGGGCATAGCTACTGAACTTGTGCCAAATCAAATCTCAAGAGTGTGTGTGTGTGTGTGTGTGTGTGTGTATGTGTGTGTGTGTGTGTGTGTGTGTGCCAGCTACTTGGACAGGGACACAAAGCACTGGTTGGACAGAGAGGGTATTGGAGGTTTTGGCTTGACTACTCGGCTGAGATCTGAACTCTATAGTTGTGCCACTGAGGAATCTTATTGGGGATCTGGAGGGAAAGGGACAAACCAGCTCCAGACTGACTGTGATCTCTGTATACTCTTAAGGGAAATTGTACTTTACTGTGTGTGTACTTGTTATCCTCCCAATGTGGATGCCCCTCATTGGTGCTAATGGGGAGGATTGAGGCTCCTTGATTACTGGTCCAGTGCATGAGTGGCACAGTACTCACCATGACAAACCTATTCAAGCATGGTCAAGGTCTACTGTACCTAATATAGTTAGTTATGGTAATCTACCCATATAGCTAAGGCTACTACAGCAGTGATCAATATGAAAAACATAGTTCAGTTGTATAAGCTGAATGTACCATCACAGTAGATTTCCAATTGATCACTGCTTCAGTAGCTACTCCCTCCATTTTCCCTCTTGTTTTTTGGTATGTATTTATACCAGGGTGTGGACATTTATTTTTGTTATTCCTAGCATTGCCCTTTCAGGGCTCAGCCTCCTTCTCTCTGCTGGCATGGAAGCTCTGAAGGGCATCACATCCAAGCTGTCTTTTAGTCAGTTCATCTTGAGCTGCTTGACAGTTTGGACACATGGAAGATGTCCTGAAACTTTGAAAGCTGGCCGGTTGTTATATACTTGGCAGAATATAACCCATATAGCTAAGGTTACTCCAGCAGTGAACATTCAAACATCTAGTATTATGGTAAATTTATACTTCATACATACCAATGAGAAAGTATCCCAAGTGTATATAATTTGATCTTATATGGACAATGCAGCCGTCTTGTCTGAATTATTTATCTAGAGAACTCATCAAATGGTTTGATTGTAAAATTCTCCATCTTAATCCTCTGCTTTTTTTGTTAATATTTGCCAACTATCTTTAGTTTGGTAATGATGCTTCAATATTATAACTTGTCTGATCACTCAGTCACTTTCTTTCCTTCTGGCTTAATTCCCAGTCTGTAATTTTTTCCAGTTTTACTGATAGATTTATTTGTTAAATGTAATGCATCCAAAATATTTTTTTTATAAAAGGCAAAAGTTTATCTGTTGCTTTTCAATGTATCTTGATGGCTCTTATTCTCTGCCTTCTAGATTTATTTTCAAGATAATTTATTTTATTATTCTGTTTAACAATTTATTTAGACAGTTTGTCAATTTCAGTTTCTTTGTCTTGGAGGAGACACTCCCTCCTCAGCTTAAACAATAAATAAGACTCCTTGTGAATGTAAACTAGCTTTCTCAACTAAAGACAACCATAAGGCGTTCTTTAATTACATCCATAACCTAAAAGGAAAGGCTCAGATTTGTGGCAAACTGGTAGTTAATAATACCATATATACCAAGCCTGAGGACATTGTTAACCTGTTAGCCAACAGGTTCTGGGAAAACTTCACTTCCCCTTCCCTGCCACACTTACCCCAAGTCATCCCTACCACTTGTCCTCTACCCTGTATCTCTAAAGAGCAGGTCATGAACACCCTTTCTAAGGTCAAAAACACAGCATCCATGAGGCCTGATAACATCCCAGGCTGTTTCTTTCATGGGCTTAAACAGGAATTGGCAATGCCATCGGGTACTCTTTTCAGTCATAGTCTAAGCACTGGCTTCGTCCAAGCTGAATGAAAAAAGACCACCGTTATCCCCTTGCACAAAGGTGGTGCTTCCACTGACCAAGGGAACTATAGACCTATTAGCTGACTAGACTTATCTGCAAAGCCATGGAGAGAATCATCATGGACCATATCAACAAAGACATTGGTAACCTCCAAACACTTGACCTTACTCAATTTGGATTTGTCATAGGGCGATCATGCCTGTTAAACCTGGTGGACTTCTTCAAGACAGTCACCAAGGCCATTAAAGAGGGGAAATCTGTGCATACAGCCTACCTAGACCTAGCCAAGGCTTTTGACACTATCCACCACTCAGGCATAATTGACAAACTCACCCAGCTAGGTAGCAACTTGGGTCTATCTGACATTGTTGACAGTCCAGAATGCTGACAACCATATGGCTGACACCATAGGATCGACATGTGGAATGCCGACAATGCGGAACCGGCATCTCACTATAGTGCGGAATGGAAAGTTTTCCATTCCTGCACTAGTGCAATCTTGGAGTTGGTATATTAAAGTTACGGGGGGTGTGGGGGGCAGAGCAGTTGAAAGGAAATTTTATTTTCCTTTTTCATGGTCTACTTACAATGTCAAGATTTCGGATGTCGGTCATATAGTTTTGGCCATATGGTTGTCAGCATTCTGAAATTTTGGTATTGTGAAGTAGATCCATCAACTCATATATCATTAGATAGGTTGCTAACTAGCTCACTGATAGAACCCATATAGTCAAAAGAGGGGAATCCACCTCCAACAGCACACCTGTAACCAGTGGTGTTCCACAAGGCTCAGTCCTGGGACGTCTGCTGTTTGGAATCTATTTCTCTGAAGTACAAGCTAAAATTAAATGTCTATGCCTGGCAAAGTTTGCTGATGATTGCAAACTGGGAGCTGTCATGGAATCTGAAAATGATGTCAACATCCTACAGGAGGGTCTTAAACAAATGAGTGGTGCCAAAGTCATGGCCTTAAACTCAATGCAAAAAATGTATTATCATCCTTTTCAGTAAGACTGATGTTCCTGCTAACTACCGCATCAATAACAACACCCTAAGTATGCACTCAGTGGTGAGAGACCTGGGCACACAGGTTGACAGCAACCTTACATTTGATCACCATGTCTCTATGGTGGTAAGAAGGGCATTCTATATTGCTCATCTCATAAGTAAGGGGATTGCCTCCAGAAAAAAAAGAAGTTATAACCTCCCTGTACTCTTCTCTCATCAGGCCAATAATTGAGTGCAATGGCCCTTTTGGAATGTACCTTTCAAAGCACCTGCAGCAACTGGAGAGTCCACAAAAATTCCTCACAAGGAATACTCAAGGTCTTCAGCATCTGTCCTATGAGAGCCATCTGAAGTCACTGTCACTTTATTCAGTTTCATACAGACTGCTCAGAGGCAATCTCTGCCTTGCATATAAGGCAATCTTTGACCCTGCTTTACTGGAAATGCTGCATATCTGTAAGTCAAATGGTACACAGTTACCCACTCTAATGTCCTTAACTAGGTATGTGACATTAATAGAACCTGCAGGAGGGACAGGTTTGTCTCCCAGAGGTTACCACACCTTTGGAACAGACTCCAGCTTCATGTCAAGCAGAGCACCTTATTAGCCCTCTTTCAACGCAATCTGTATGATTGGATGGGTAGCCGTAGGTTAACCCCATGGTTTCCACCCATGTCCCTCTTGGACAGGGGTGATAGGTGCGATTGTGAAAATAAGGTTATAAATTGGCTAGGCTTGTAAGATCCCTAGAGTCATTAGCCTAGTAACCTCCTATGATCCTATTTTATGTTGTTTCATGATTCCTATTATTTTTAGTTCCATTAGCTTGCACTGTTTACTGCTGCTAGCTACCTAAATATTTTCTCTACTAGTCACATCTGTTACCACAGCTGGAATATATTGATTCAACAACATTAGTAAAGAAATTATTCACAACATATGTTTATGAACAGCAGTTGCTTCCTATTATAAAAAAACTGACCAGGGAACAGAGCATACCAGACATTGTTTGTGTTCCTGAAGAAATTACTGTTCATTCCAAGTTTTACCATCTTTGATGTGCAGTAATCAAAGGTTATAAAGCTTAATTTATTACTAGATATTTCTGCCAGACTAAAATCCAAAGCAATGCACAGAATATTAATAACAGATTATATGGAAGTAAAACAGTCACTATGTAAAACTAATTAGAGTGATGCATTCAGCGGAAAAACTGCAGAAGGAATTTACAAAGTTTTGAAAGAGAAATTGATTGCAACAAAATACTCAGAAAACGAAAGGTTTAATGTCAGGATCTAGGCACTCAATGATAGAATGATATATTTAAGAGCAAGATACGTCATTAAGGTGAGGGCTGAATAATATAAGAAATGGAAAAGAGGTCGAACTATATCTTGAAAACTGAAATAAACAAGCTGGACAGAAATTAAACATAACGTGAAACAAGATCAACAAAAGTTTGAAGAAAATTTTTAAAAGATATTGAGCATAATAAGAAACCATTTTATAGGTACATAAAATGTGTAAACCTAAGGTCTTACAAATTGATAAACTGTATGCGGATTCTAAAATGTATTCTAAACAAAACAGATTATAGATATATTTACAAGATCTTATGCAAACCAGTTTGGCTCTACAAAGGGAGTAATAAAGTATCATAGTGACATCCAGATAACCTCAGATACTGAAATCGAATTACATGATATTGAAAAAGAGCTATGCAAACTGGATCCAAATAAAACATAAGAAGGAGACAGAATTAGTAATAATAATAATCTGAGAACAATTCCGCAAGAACTTACAGTACCATTATAGGTTCATAGGTTCCTACTAGGCTATCTGCCCTAGGGCATTTATAAGCCTAGCCAGAGTGTGTTTGGCTTTTGCCACCCATTTTAAATTAATTTTGCTATGCCCTTTTTCAAGGTTAGTATACTGTGCCTCTGTCTAACAGTGACACAGAAGTGATACCCGGGATAAACCTACGATCTCCCATCCACTCATCAAGATTCCTCTTGAAGAGAGTCAATGAAGGACTCTGCCTAACCTGGACTGGGATTTTATTCCAGAGTGGAAGGAGCCTTTGGGTTATGAATCTGTCCCTCCAGCATGTCCTATTTATTTCAGTGCTGAGGTTCAAGTCTCTCGAGCGCGTAGCTCGATGGGGTTTGGATTTTCTGAGGTGCAGCATGTCCATTAATTCCGGGTTGGACATGGCTTTATACATCAGGCACATATCGCCTCTGAGCAGGTATGCCACTGAGTAGAGCTAGAGTTTCTTTAACCGGGCAGCATATGGCATCTGTTTGAGCCCTTTGATCCTCTTGGTGAGGTACTTTTGGGGTCTTTCCAGTTGCTGCAGGTGTCTGGTAAGGTACATCCCAAAAGGGGCATTGTACTCAATTATGGGCCTGATGAGGGATGAGTAAAGAGGCACGATGACCTCCCCTGATCTAGATGTGAATCCCTTCATGAATTGGTGGGCTATATAAAATGTTCTTCTAACCATTTTGGCCACGTGGTTATCAAATGAGAGATTGCTATCAACTTGGGTCCCCAGGTCCCTAATTACTTCTTCTGTACTTAATGGATTACCACCTATGTGGTAATTTGTGGGCACTTTGTTTTTGCCAAAGGGGATGACTATACACTTTTTGGTGTTTAGCTTGAGGCCATGGCTCTGGCACCAGTTGTCTGTTTCTATGAGGCCCTATTGGAGGATGCTTGTGTCGGCTGGAGAGTCAGTTATGGCGCCCAGTTTGCAGTCATCTGCGAACTTGGTCAGCCACAGTCCTTCCGTGTTGGCCTGTACCTCCGAGAAATATATACCGAACAAGAGAGGTCCCAGGACTGAGCCTTGTGGGATGCCACTTGTAACTGGTTGGAGTCTGACACGGCTCCAGCAATTCTAACCATGTGGGTTCTATGTTATATATATTATTTACTAGGTCATATAAATATGGGGAGATTACTTAAGACTGGAGACATGCACTTAAACCTGTGTTTAATGGAAAGGGGAGTAGGACAAACCCAAAGTCATACAGACCCTTTACTTTCATGTTGTGGAAAAATAATGGAGAAGATAATATTGGATACGTTATTGTCTGAATTGGAAAGGCTGGGTCTTGAAACCATATATCAACAGTCATTCATTGAAAATATGTCTAGTAACATCTATAAAATGATGTTCAGTATCAATATAATAACATCTATGAATGAAAAATAGTGCTGTGATTTAATTTATATAGCTTTAACTATAGCATTTGACAAGGTCATACACAAAAGACTGATCAAGAAATTAGAACAACTATGCACTGATGTACTCTTGAATGGATGAATATCTACATGGCTTACATATAGGATAGGGGAAGTAGCATAAAGCAACTGGACAGTGAAATTTGAGGTTACAGTCAGTGTGTCCCACAGGATTTTGTCCTAGGTCCATACTTGTTTAGATTGTATCTTTCAGATCTATCTTTTTCATCTGAGGTGTTCTGCAGTATGTATGCAGATAACTTGAAGTTGGGTAAATTGATTAATGGTGTTACAGACAGAGCATGTCTGCAAAATAACTTGTCAAAATTAACCATTTGGATACAGGAGAATAATACTCTGATAAATACATAAAGAAACACACATATGATATTTTGGAGAGCTAAACCGAAAGGTGAATATGTAATACAGCACAGAGTAACTGAAAATGTAGATTCATTTAAGGACCTAGGTATAATGGTATAATGGTAAACCCAGCTTTGAGTTTTTCTAATCCTATCAACTAATTGGTTAATGATAATTATATAAGTATAGGTTGTATAAAAAGATTTGTAAAGTCTGAAGAATCAGAAATGAGAAAGTCATTGTGTGTTTGTTAAATTAAACCCGAACTTGAATATAGAATAACAATTTTGAAACCTTATAAGAAAGCAAGCATGAGTAAACTAGAAAATGTACAGTGGAAATATACCAAGGGCATCCATGGATGTGAAAATTTAAGTTATGAAAGACTAAAATCTCTGAACTCATACAGTATCTTATAAAGATATTTAAGAGGAGACCTTATTCAGGTATAGAGGGCATTTAGAGACAACTACCTCTGGGAATGTTTAGGGTTATCAAAATGTAGTAGAGAATCATCAGACAATTTATGTAGAAGATTCTACAGGTATGGGAAGTCTACTAATTGGTTCTCTGAGCAGTGGCGTAACTACAAGAGGTGAAGTGAGGCAATTGCCTCAGGGCGCCAAGCAGCAGGGGGCGCTTTGGGCCGATGGATGTTGTCACGGATTGTACTTTGCTTATTTAGTAAATGTTCATCATCCGGTTCTAAGAATCCCAGTCTGCAGCCCTCCCACCTAGAAAAAAAACAAGAAAAAAAATCCGTGAAACAAAAATTTCATTCAGACTGCCTTTATCAGCAGCCCGAATGCAAAGAAATGGGTACCCAGCAATCTGTGCTGTAGGATACCCAGACATCTGTGTGGTCAACTACCGCACAGAACAGAGGCGCTCCGAACTGCTTCCCTTGCAGTCAGGGCCAATGAGGAGTGAGCTGAGAGCTCTCTCTCAGCTCTCGCGGGAATTTCGTTGCGTGGGCATTGTATAGAGCGATTGGGGTTTCAGACATGGTCGGACGGTCGCTGGCTTCGTTTTTTTTGGCTGGATTATGACGTTTAGGAGGGAACTCTTGCTCTGCAGAGTGATATCCCTCTTGCATTTGGTTTATTTACACACAAGGGGAAACAAATGTAGGCGCGAGAGACGTGTTACTGCTACAGTTAACAAAAGTTGAAACCGTGATCTCTGGATGACTGAAAGAAAACATTACATCAGTGGCCAGCAGTTGTATCCAGTTCCAGAAGGTGTTAAACCCAACCAAGGTAATTCTGTTACTGTTGTTGACTGAATGATTTCTCTTTTTTATCAAATGTGATTTGACTGATTTAAAAAAGCAAAACAGGAACAGTTCTGTTAAGTGCTAGCTGATGAAGGAAGATTATTATTACCAATGTTTTGTAATCTGTCATATGCATACCTTACAAACACTGAAATATAATTCAATGAAATGGAACAGCTATTCAAAACAAGAGAAGAGCTTCAAGACATGAATTAATTTGACTAAGCAAGTAAGTTAACAATAGATGTGCTGTAAATATAACAGAAGCATAAGTAATTTACTGAGTTTCCCCACAAAGCTTTTCAGTGACAGAATCTGCTCATACTGGTGTGTGATAGGTAACCACACTCCTCAAATGCCAAGCAGCACCAGAGTTTGTAGCTGCAAGTTAGCATAATAGTCTCACTGCCATAGTGAGTCACTCAACAATGACAAGGAGTACACATGTACTCCTCTCAGGATGGTCTAGAATATTTTTTTAAATGTTTTTTAATTGGTCCCTGCTTCTAGTGAATTTCCACTTTGTACCATTCAATATGTAGTTATGTATTATTTGCACATAGTTATCGTTTAATACATTTATTACATTTTATGCTTTATGGCTGTCAACTCAGCATTGTATAATGGCATTCCGGATGTGGTATTTTATTATTGTCACAGAGTCATTGTTTTGTGTAGTTGCCAAGTTTGTGTGTGAGAGTTATTGTATTCCTTGTGCTGAACTGGTTACACCTAGCCATCTGGAAGGCACCACTGGGTATTTTGTTTGGTTTTACTGCATTATAGATATATATATATATATATATATATATATATATATATATATATATATATATATATATATATATATATATCAGAGATATATTTTGTGATGATCAGAATACTAGGTTATAAGGGGCCACAAATACGTTCATATTTTATTTGGCTCAACTTTATTTCATTTCACAAAGCCTCTTATAGGCTTCTTGTTGTACTGAAAGAATAATGGCTTGTAGTACTGTATTGCAGGTGGGTGGCCATGGTGGTGCAGTGGTTAGCATTGTCACCTCATAGCAAAAGTTTCTCCTGTTTGATCCTTGGCTGGGGTGCCTTCTGTGCGGAGTCTGCATGTTCTCGCTGTGGTTGGCGTGGGTTTCCTCCGGGTGCTTCGGTTTCCTCCCACATCACTTTGAGTATGTTAAGTATAGGTTTTCCATAGTTACTATTTCCCAGTAAAGTGTGGTGGAATGGCATTGTTTGCTGGATTTTTGATTACCTCTTTTATATGGTCCAGGATAGTTTGTTTTAGAATCCAACCATTCTGTATTATGACTTGTGCATATATATAAAATTATATGATGAAGTCTCAAAATTCACTTATTTATTAATTAATTACTTAATTAATTACATTTGTTAACTGGGAAAGTCTGACGGGGCTAGGAGCCCGTTTTTAGTGGAGAAAAGCTCCAAAAGACAGTACAATTATATTGTTTTGAATATGAACAGCAGTATTCAGTCTACAGTATTGATTACGAACATTATAAAAACACTCAATATAGTACAGAATTTAGGATAGCACAAAAACATAGTATATACAAATTTCATATTGCATGTATAACATCACATTCACAAATTAGTTTTATAATTAGACAAACACAAATAGATGTATAGAATTGTCAGACCCATATAGACCAAAATATAATACATTTAAAAGCAAGCCGTCCTGGTGGTCCACCAATTAAAATTAAATCTTCAGTAAAAGAAAAATTTGTTGACCTTAAGTTGCTTCGGTTATTTCATACAATATTAAGATATAAAACAAGTCTTTAATGCAACTATTAGTAGGAAGTTATAAAGCATTTTTTGTGCTACTATATGTGATTTCTTTGGCTTCAGTCATCTTGATGGCTTGGGTTCCCGGGGGGGGGGGGTGTTGGGGCACCTAGGAAAAGTGTGCCTCAGGGTGCTCCTAACGTAGTTACGCCACTGTCTCTGAGAGACCAACATATGCATGAAATAGACTACCAAATTACATTAAAGCAAACACTAGTTTAAATATTTTAAAAACAGCATGGACACTTATTACGGAACAACTTTTTTGGTATATTGACAGGCTAGAAGCGCATTATTGCCCATGGCTGAAATATCTGCATGTATGTAGTTATATTTGTACAGCTGACACCTTTTTAAAATGATGATAATCTTATCATCCTGAAACGATTCATTGCAAATTTCTAAGCCCAGTTCTTTTTCATTTTTTCTCAGGTTGAAAATATATAACTAATAAGTCCACTATTTACTTCACAGAAGTAAATTTTGAAGCAGAGTTACTGGATTATTCTACCATGATGTTGTAGGTCAGGTCACAACCCACTCATTGAATTCCTTATTTGTTTCAGGCATCAATTTTTACCATTTCCACTGCTCAGGGATGTAGATATTGGCATTTTGTAGTAAAACTAAATTAGACAGCAGGGGAAGGAGCAGGAAAGAATGGCAACTGTGACACAGATAATGTTGCAGGGGAATGAGCGAATGGGTCCCCATATGGACTAGCAACAGATGGAAAAGGATGCATCTGAGGAGGGTTTGGCACAGAATTATGTTTTGAAACCTTTAGTAGAAGTCTCATAGCAAACAAAGAAGAAAGATGATTGTCTCAGTCCAGAAGAAAATGATATAAGAGAAGACCTGATTGATTAAATAGACATGGAGAAACATTAAGATAGATGAAAGAAATAGAAAGTAAATAAGACCCAAGATGTTAAAAGACTGATAAAACAAATGAACACAGTTAATTAAGAGTGTGTTTTTAAACAAGAACTGTCTATATTAAATTATTACTTATGACACAGGCAATCATATATTTATATAAATTAAAACAAACCATATTGTCATGTTTTTAGTTGCAAACATTATACATCACTTATTATCTATCCAGACATAGTCAGATAAACATTACATAGCTCATTCAAATCCTGCATTCTTTTAAACTTAATTCCTCCTCTAAAAATGATATTCTATATGTATTGTTCCCACAGTTCCCATTTTTTTCTATGTCATTTGCTTCTACCCTTTTCTAAAGATCCAATTTCCAGTTGTTTTTTCTCTGTTACATTTACTGCTTCTAGCATGGTTTGATTTCCATTTCTATAGGTTCATAGGTGGTTACTGGGCCATTGCCCCAAAGGTCTTTATAAGCCTAGCTGTGTGTACCCAATATAATACTAGAGAAACCCAATGTAAAGGATCTTGCCAAAACACAAGATCTTAATTAGCAATGACTGCTCATATCTAGGAGGGCCATAGGTAAAATCCCCAACAGGAATTTAATTTCCAATCCAATCATCCAGGCTACACTTGAACAGGGTCATAGATGGGCTCTGTTTGATGTGAATTGGTAGCCTATTCCAGAAGAGTGCAACGTCTGACAGACATATCTGTCTCTCCAGCAGGTCCTATTATGTTACAGCCCAGGTTAAGGTCCCTGGAATGCGTGACACTTGTCCCATTTGACTTGTGGATGTGCAGCATTTCCATTATGGTTAGATCCAAGATTGTTCTGTAGAACAGGCAAAATTCTCCTCTAAGTAGTCTGTACACTACAGAATACAGTGACTGACTTCAGTCTGTTATTGTATGACGTATTGGAGACCCTGAATTTTCTCAGGCAGAAATCTCTGAGGTCTCTCAAGTTGCTTCAGGTGCCTGGTAAGGTACACACCAAAGGGAGCATTGTACTCAATTACTGGCCTGATGAGGGTGAAATACATGAGAGTTATGTTCTCTCTTGATCTTGAGGCAATGCCTTTGCTAATGAGGTGTGGGACATAGAATGCTTTCCTTATCACAGAAGACATGTGGTGGTCAAAGTTTAGGCTACAGTCAACTTGCATTCCCAAGTCTCTCACTACTGAGTTGTTACTTTGGGTATTACTATTTATATAATAATCTGCAGGGATACTGTTTTTAGCAAAGGGGAAGATAATACATTTTTAGCACTGAGTTTGTGTCCATGGCTTTGGCACCAGTCATTGGTTTGTGTAAGTCCCTCTTAAAGTGTATTGACATTATTTGGGGATTCGGTGATTGCACCTGATTTACAGTTGTCAGCAAACTTAGCCACAGGACCTATCTTTTGGCCTAACTTCTCAGAAGTATATTCCAAACAATACAGGGCCCATCATTGACTCCTATGGAACCCCACTGGTGACAAGTCTGGTGCTTGAGGTAAAGTCCCTATCTTTGACTGAGTTTGATTTGTCAGTGACCAGTTAGCAACTCACCTGACATAAGGGTTTATATTCATCTGGGAGAGTTTATCAATTATGCCTGAATATGGGACTGTATTGAAGGTCTTGGCTAAGTCAAGGTAGGCTGTAGGCACAAATTTGCATTAGTCTGTGGCTCTGGTGATGCTTTTGAAGAAGTCCACCAGGTTTAACAGGCATGACCTGCCTTTGACAAAACCAAACTGTGCTGGATCAAGAACTTAGGATCACCTATAACCTTATTTATAAGGTCCATGAAGATTCGTTCCATGGTCTTACACATAAGGCCCATTAATTTTATGGGTCTGTAGTTCCCAGTGCCTTTTGATTTACCCACTTTATGAATGAGGATGATGGTTGCTGTTTTCCATTCAGCAGGGACAAAACCAGTACTCAGGCTGTGGTTGAAGACAGTATCTAATGGAGTTGCTAACTTATGTTTAAGACCATTTAAAATGTAAGTTGGGATGCCATCTGGTCCCATAGAGGCTGCATTTTTAGCCTTGGAAAGAGCATTAATGACTTGCTTTTTGGAGATGCAAGGTAGGGGAGATGTTGAGGGAATGCTTTGTGGAATGTTTGGTGGGGACAGCGAGTGAAATTTTCACCAAACCTGTCAGCTAATAGGTTAGCTATTTTGGCAAGCTCATTGTGTGTGATGCCATCCACAGCTAGATCAGCACACATCTGGTTCTTCCTTTTAGGTTATGGATATAGTTGAAGAATGCCTTACAGTTATCTTTAGCATTGGTTGCTAATTTTTTTTCAAAGTTGCCTTTTTACGAGTTGTCTTATTTATTTGTTCAATCCGAGGAGGGTAATGATAGATGCCCACCATGGAGGCCTGTTTTTTTCTTGAGGATCTTGTTTTGATCCTATCAGGTACAGCAGTGTCAGTACATTTGTATAAGTGCTTGTACAAGGGCAATTGTGTATATGTTAGTACAGTTGCCAATGTTATCTGTAGGAGCAGAAGTTTGGAAATTATTTATATCATCCCTTAGGAGGGTATAATTAGCTTTGGTGAAAATTTTTAGCCTGATTTCACCTAAGAGGGGTTCAGGTATTATATCTTCTTCAAATGTGGCTGATATGTGATTAGATTTAACGATTGAGGGTCCTATACTTGTGGTGGTGTAACGGCCACCCATGTTGGTGATTACCAGGTCAAGAATATTTGAGCACCTTGTGGGATTGCATACTATTTGTTCAAGGTCATTAGTGTTAACAAAGTCCAGGAACCTTTATGCAAGCATGTTGATACTCATATAAGTTTCCCAGTCAATGGCAGGATAGTTAAAATCGCCCATGACTAGAGTGTGTGGTTGTAATTTTATTGACTCAAGTAACTCCAAATAAGCATCATGAGTATCATGGTTCATTCAGGGAGTGTATAGCTAACGATGACTTGAGGGGAGGTCTTACTCACAGTTAGTTGAACTTGGAGTAACTCCATGGAGTTTTCCTGTCTAACCATTCTAGAGGTGTATTTATCTTTGATAAAGATAGGTACTCCTCCTCCTCCTTCTTTGGTTCTCACACATTCATTTTGTGGTCTGAAAGTCTGGAAGGCAATTGTTGCCATGCAAGGCCAGGATACACTCTATGGCCCTGAACCAAGTTTCTGTGACTACACAGACATCAACACCCTCCAGGGAGAGGAGTGCTTCCAGAGAGTGCAGTTTCTGATTTAAACTCCTAATGTTTAGCAACAAAACTTTTAATTTGTATGTGATTGATATTTTCACATCGGAAATTTTGTTCTTGGGACCTTGCCTAAAAAGGCACTATGGGGAGGCAACTTGCAAGTACCTTATTCAGTAACCGAAAGCCTAGAGGAGACAGGTGAAGGTCATCTTTGGCAAAGTAGCGTGGTCTATCCACCATGTCATCTCAGGCTGACATGAACTGGATCCCCTTGCAACAACACCAGAAACTAAGCCAACTGTTGAAGTCAATCATTTTTTGTTTATATTGTAGTATCATCCTAGGTGAGGGTAGAATACTGCTCAAGGCTAGGGACATACCTGCCTGGGACATGTATTCAGACAACTCAATCATGTTACTCTTCATTATAGTCCAGTGAGGTACATTTCAAGTCATTCACACCAACATGAACTATGATGGAGTCATAACAGTACTTGTTGAGAGACTTGAGTGCATGTGTGATGTGGTGGATACTGGCACCCGATAGACAGCTGACCATAACCTTCTCCTTGTCCAGCCTGGTGAGTGGGACATCTGTGTGTCTCATGATGGAGTCACCTATGACTAAAACATTTGGTTTAGATGTGCTTTACCTTAGGGGCTGACACCGATGCTTGGTTTGTATGTGTATTGAGTGCTGTAAGTGCTGTATTAGGTGTAGCATGCTTGTGTTTGGAAGGTCTCTGGTGTTTAGGTAGGTTTCTGGTGATTATCTCCTCATATGATGGTTTATATGTTGAGTGCATGGTTTATGAAAGAGATGTAGTATGTGAGCTGACAACCTGTTCACAGTGCTGGATTTAGGCATGGGCACAGGGGTGCGCACTGGCCCCTTTTTAAACTTTTTTTTTTTTTTTTTTAAAATCCGGTGCATCTTTAATCCTTTCACCAAATGCGCCTATACATCAGAGATGAGATTAGAAGTTGCAGTCAGATGATTTTCCTCTATTATAATGATCCTCCTCCAACTGCATCTCCTTTGTAAGTTAGGCATGATGGAAACAGCTGCGATAGCGTTCGAGTAAAAGTTTAGTAATTGCCGTGTCAGACAGAAGACAATCTAATTTTAAAATAAAAATAACAGTTGGACAAACTACTTTTAAACTGCTGTTGAGTGTAAGCCAGTGATCCACATCCAGGTAATTTAATTCTTTTATTTTATTGACATCCAATTTTCAAGGCACCAAGCAGTACAGTTGAGAGAGTGCTGTGTTTGGCACACTAATTACAACAGTATCAATTATGTAGAGTCTTTGTTCTGCTTTAAAATGCAGTAATATAGGTTTTATTATCATTATTTTGTGTAAAACAAGTTTGAGTAAAAAAAAGATGTTTTGTTCTGTGGCTGACAACAGGCATTATTACAGTTTGCTACCGAAGGCATGTTAAGTATGGCAAAATAGTTATATAGGTGGTATCAAAGTGTGATGGCAGAAAGAAGCCCACTAGAGAGATGGCTCTATCTAATGTGTTGGGAATTGTCCACTGTTTCCAGTGACAGTTTTTTCCATGTTTGGCAGTGATACAAAAATTAGGATTAAAAGCAAGAGTCACCATACAGTTAAACTATTCCCCATCCTGAAATCAGTGATGATTGATTTGGGACAGATGTATCTGAAAAACAAAGCTACTCTTGCAGTTGAACTCGTTCTCTCCACAGTGTCCTATACATGTCCATAGGGCAGAATGGATCTGCAGACGAGTTTGTAATTGTGTACCTCCTCACAGTGTTACTGCATTCATTTTCTTCCTGGATTAACACAGTTGGAACCAGTAATGCACATTTTAATACCAAGAACTATCATTATGTTTCACACCAAGTACTCATCCTGCCACTATTCTTCTGGGCAGTTGTCCTCATATAATTCCAAAACCTAGATCTTAGACTATAACATGGAGACTGCATTTAGTGAATTATTAAAAAAATGACGCTTCCCTAAGTGGTACCATCTACCCAGATCTAAACGTCAACTGCGAATGTAATCAGGCAAAAGTTTCAGTGTGGTTGTCTGTTACCAAGGCAACATAAGTTTCTGCCCCTGGTGCCCTTCTCTCATTCTTGTTTGATTTCTCGCTGCTGTTTTCTTCTCACTTTCTCACATTCTCAATTCCTAGTGTTTATTTGATCTAGAAGAGCTTTAATATAGTTATATTTTACAATGCAAGATCATTTAAGCAGTTTTATTTGGATGCTTCTGTGTTGTTCAAGAAAAAAGAAAGGAAACTGCACGTTTCTATACATAATCTGCATTCAGTGTAGAAAGTTGATTGCTTTAAAAATATAATGGTCTCTTGAAAAGGCTCTAGTGCGATGTCAGAATAAAATATTCATATTTAAATAGTGATAGCAATCAGATATCATATCGTATGGTGTTGCAAAATGGGCCTATTACGACACTGTTTTTGGTGCTTTATTGTATTTTATTTGCTAACTGGTAAAAGTTGCTGATCCTGAGACCCTTTTTAGTCATAAAAGTAGTTATATTATATTCAGAGTGTGTAGTGTACAACATATTATATAAAAAGTCACATGTCTTGCAAATATAGTAAATACAAATTATGTGTGACCAGTGCATAGGTAATACTGGATGCTAACATAGGTTGATAGTAAAATATATAAAATTGCATATAAACATAATATTATACAGTCTTAATAATATGCATCTGAGTCTGAAATTAACATTATTAATATATATATCAGCATTAGGGGATTATATAGCAAGTAGTATGACACTTTTTTAGGGTTGTAATTCCTCCCCCTCCCCAGCTCTACTTAGTTTTCCAGTTCTCCTCCCTGTTACTCTACTACTCTGCCTACCCAACTCCTAGATCCCCAGTCGCTTCTGCCAGGTAGTCCTAGAGCTGACCTTAGCTTTGTGTGGGCCTCCCAAATTCTTGTGGATTCAGTCTTTTACTCAGTGGCGGCTGGTGACTTCAAATTAAAGGAGGGCTGCAGGAGACAGCTGAATGGGTGGGGCCAATGTGAGGGGGTGTGGCCAACTAGAAAGGGGTGGGGCTATGCTCAAAACCACAACAACTGGAACTTTAATTAAATACGCTACCCTGGGTGCCAAACAATCATTACGAGAGTCCAATCAAGACAAAATGAAGTGTAGAAGAAAAAAATATTTCAATGCATTGGCTACATGACAACTTACTTAATATCCAGATGGAAACAGGTTGTGAGGCATGAAAAAATAAATTACTTTTTAAATACATTACTGGAATGCCAGTCAAAATCAAGTATAAAAAAACAAGCAGCACTCATCTCAAACCACTACTCCTTGCACTGCAGTTCTAATTATAATTTATATTTAGCTTTATAAAATTACCAAGTAACATGCTGAAAGTAGCAATCTCTGTGATACCCCTACTTGTAAAAATGTTCCTTATCCAAAAAAGACCTGCTACCTGACATAACTATCTACTTGTTTCATGAGGAAGACATGATCAAAGTAAAAAATGAACAGCAAACAAGAAACAAGCTCAAGATAAATTGCATAAAGGATTCCTGCACAAGTTATGGACCACACATGATAGATTGGCATTCTGTTTAGTTTACGGGTAAGCCTGCAAATATGACTGTAAGTCTCCAATAAATCTAATGAGCTTCTGAAAATACTGTAATCCTGTCCTTTTATTACAAATACTGTCATATACATTTCAATACCCAAGGCTTATACATTATCTAGTTCTGTAAATATTCTCTGCATGGCAACAATGGGCTTTCAATGCTGGTAATTCTTTAACAGTATGTTCATTAAAGCTTACTTGCATCTTACAATCTCTGACAGGCTTACCTGATGGTCATTAAATCATTGCTACTTAAACAGAGCAACAGGGCACTGTGACAGAGTGCATTTCCTGAATAATAAGAAGCATAAATCAAAAGTATAAAAATCTGACAGAAAACCAGAACATTCTGCAAAATCAAGGACAGATGAAAAGCCATGGTCATACTTGTGGTCTACCTTGGATGGGGAATACGCTGCACACTTACACTGCATAACTGCTCCTTGCCTTCCTTGGACACATCCAGAGCCACTACAATGGGGAGTGGGGTGCAAAAAGTATGTCACAATTTGAAATGTCTCTGGCTGACAGTGATGGTTCTGACACTCATGCCTCTCAACTTCAGAGCAAGAAATCTGGACAAAGCCATACATAGAACTAGAAGTGGGACACAGGCCCAAAAATAAGGACAATTTTTAAATATTGCTCTTATTAACTTAGATAATAGAACAGTATAATGTCTGCCATTATTTTCTAACTTCAGTCTTTAATGACTTGCCACTAATTTGCCAGAAAACTACAATTTTATGAAAAACAGACCAAACATGTGATGCAAAAATATAAAGTTGCCACACAATACAGCTGGGAACCTGTCAAAAAAGGACACCTTTTTAATATTAACACTGTTAACTTGAGCAGCTAACAAAATAAGAGCATCTGCATGCGTTTCTGAAATAAAAGTAATCTATAACTCTGATCATTACAATTATATATAATTGTAAACCCTCCACATTTTCTTCCAAAATTGCCATTTTGAGGAGGGATTATTAGGGGAGAGCAACATTTTGAGCCAATTGAGAGGTTTGGATATTCCTAATTCTACAAAGTGATTTGCACATACCTCTCAACCTCTTAATGCAGGAAATCTGGACAAGGCCAAATATATTGGGGGAACATACAAACACTACTAAAAATTGCTCTTGTATAAACTTAAGACAGTTGATAGAATAATGGGTCTTGCATTAGCATGCATTTTTCTGAAGGTTATGATGTCTGAAACTCAATGTCTGTCATTTAGTGACTTCATTCCTAAATGATTTGCTAGAAAACCGCAAATGTTATGAAGAACAAACCAAAAATAAGAAGCAAATATCTATTCATTCTGCAAAAATATGGACAACTGAGAGGTATAGTTCAACGGGGGCTGTCTGAGTTTGCTACCCTCACCCCTCTCACAAAATCATGGTTGAATGGAGCCTCCCCCTTGCAGCCATTCCAACGCCCATTCCTTGGTTATTTTTCCCCATTTACCATAAACACTGTAATGTGCATACTGCTTTACTTCTGCAATGATTTAGATTTCATTTGAAAGTTTTATTTTGCATTTTACAGCACAAACCCTAATAGATATCTGTTAAACAAAGTAATGCAGTCTCACAATGAAAATAGACTTAGCATTAAAACTTCTCTGCCCTTGGAACTCACATGCATTGAAACAGCATTGAAACCCACATTCAAAGAAAATACATTTTGCCAGTGGCCGATAAAGATTAACTCTGGGCTGTTTTCAAAATCATAGGCCCCTTGAACATGAAACATAGACATGCTCTTTGATACATCTTCCTGAATGTATTACATTATATTCCTTGTACAATACAGTACAGTTGTTAGAGGGCATTTTAAATTTATTGTTTTTAACATTTTCCAGTAAACAATTAAACAAAATGCATGCACCAATGACAAAACTGCCTAATTCAAAACATTTCCATCATAAAACGTCTACTCAACCTTCTATAGTCCACCAGTATCAGTAAATATGCACAATCTCTGAAGTAGTAAAATCCACATTAAAGAAATATGTAACTAATAAAGGGGTTGCTGCTAGCAAACAACTTTATATGTCATTGTTTCATCTACAAATATAGTGCCTGTTGCCCTTGAAGAATAAATTGCCTATGTTGCATGCATTAAAAAAATGATAAGCTAGTAATACCGCAATAGGGAATGGATAGCAAACTGATAAAAGGTTCATAGTTACTAGGTATCTTTGCCAAAAAGGACTGCAGCATCCACCCCCTTTACAACACAGTACAATATCAGCAATGCATCTACCTACTGTGGGAGTAGAACCCAGAGCCTTCTGCATCAAAAGCAAGTACACTATCTGCTGTGCTATTAACAATGCAAGCAGATTTAGCATAAGCAGCACTAAACTTTTGTTCCCCTGCAGCTCTCAGCTCCTTGTAAAATCTACTCAACACTCAGCTGTATCTCTGAACTTTGCAGCACAAGAAATCTGGAAAAAGCCAAAATTTATTGGGGGGGGGGACGACAAAAGGCCATAAACCAGGGACACATTTTAAACATTGCTTGTATAATGTTGGAAAGTTGCTAGAATAAAATGCTGTGTTACCACCATACATTTCACTGCCACGTCTTGAACCCAGGGGACCCTGTGCAAAACAATCAGAGAAACATACCACTATGCCAAATCAGCTGAAACAGAGGAAGACAAACTTAAATGGCTACTATTTAGTGAATTCAGTTCTCATCATAGCTGTCAACCTCTTAGCAAAAAACACCTGAAAAAAGCCAATAATGTGGGAATACAGCTACCAAACATATTCAGTGAATTCAGTTCTCACCATAGCTCTCAACCTTAGCAGAAAATACCTGGACGAGGCCAATAATGGGGGAATATAGTCCCAAAAATATGGGAAAATTTCAAACATCCATGTTATAAACTTAGACAATTGCTAGAATAAAAGGTTTTGTTTTACCATGTACTTTCTGAAGAATATGAAGTCTGAAATTCAAATGCCTGTTATTTTTAAACATTTGTTAACCAGGAAACTAGTCTGACTTGGAAATAAACAAAGCCAATTTTCAGCAGAGCAGGGAGAAACACTCCAGACACATCTTTGTAAGGGATGGGAGGACATGCAGACTCCACACAGAAGGCACCCCAGCCAAAAATCAAACCAGAGAACCTACAGCTGTCAGGCAATAATTCTACCAGTGCATCACTGCACTACAAACCTTTGCAAGGAAAAATGGAGATACAGAAACCACAGATTTTATGAGGAACAGAACAAATATGAGGCAAAAATCTGCAATTTTTTACAAATAGTGGTGGGTAGGGAATTCAGGTCCTTGCCACCTGCATCCAAGGTACAGGGTTCAAGCCTGAGTATTTCGACCAACCACTATGTGTTAACAAGGGCAGTGTACACACACACACACACACACACACACACACACACACACACACACACACACCATTACCTGTAAATGGGTCTGGAAGCAGTAAACCTCCATACACAAGGTCCAACTCCATTATCTCAAAACAGCAAACCTGCACTTGACTTAATGCTTCCCTGCAAGAGCTCAACTTACTCACTCCTGATTGGTCCTGTGCTTGAATCCCTGCTCACCTCTCTCCTGGTTGGTGCTGTCTGCGGATCAAGCAGTCTGGAGCGCCTCTGTTCTGTTTGGTTGTCTATTGCACAGATTTCTGGGCATCTGCGGGGCAGAAAATACCTTCTCTGCATCTGGACTGCTGACTCAGGCAGTCAGAGTTCACACAGATTCCTAGGCATGCGTGGCAGTTCTGGTACTTGTTAAAAAAGAACATTTTTTTTTAAAGTTTATGTTTCATGTTCTTTATTTCTTTTATTTCTAGGTGGGAGGGCTGCAGTCCTGCAGTCCGATAGCATGAGCCGCCCCTGCTTTTACTGCTCATTTATAACACCTGGGGAATGTGGTATCCCATAGGGAAACATGGGAAATGAAGTCGGGATCCATCAGATATGTGTGAGTTTATCAACAGCCCCTGAACTTATTGCTTGTCCCAGAGACTCTGGGACAACTATTAATTTATTTCAGAAGATATCCCATACGATAACATCAGAAGCCTAGGCAATTATACCCAAGAGGGTATTATTATCTATGCTAGAATATGTCTTGCCACTCTTCACTGACATACCCTTCTCCACCTACAGCTGACTGCATGTTGTCCCATAATAGGTTCATAGGTTGGTACTTGGCTATCTGCCTAAAGGCATTTATAAGCCTAGCCAGAATGTGTTGGCTTTCACTGCCCCTTAGATTAGTTCCCTGTGCCTCTGTCCAGCAGATCCACTGAAGTGATCCCCGAGGTAAACTTTCTGTTTCCCATCCACTCATCAAGGTTTCTTTTGAAGAGTGTTAGCAAGGAGCTCTGCCTAATGTAGATTGGGATCTTGTTCCAAAGTATGGGAAGTCTCTGGGACAGGAATCTATCCTTCCAATATGTCCTACTTATTACTGTGGTGAGGTTTAGATCCCTAGAGCGTGTGGCTTGAGGGGATAAGGTTTTCTTTAGGTGGAGCATGTCCATCAATTCTGGGTTGGACATGGCCTTGTATGTCAGGCAGAGATCACCTCTGAGTAGGCGGTATGCAACCGAGTACAAATGGAGTTTCTTCAGTTGAGCTGCAGAGGACATCTGTTTGAGGACAGTAATCTTCTTTGTGAGGTACTTCTGTGGTCTTTCCACCTGTTGCAGGTGTCTTGTAAGGTACATCCCAAATGCGGCTTTGTACTCTATGATGGGTCTGATGTGTGATGAGTAGAGGGGCATAATGACCTCTTTTGATCTGGATGCGAACCCTTTTGTGATTAGGTGGGCCACGTAGAAGGATTTTCTAACCACTTTGGCAATGTGATTATCAAAGGTGAGATTACTATCTACTTGGGTCCCCAGATCCCTTAATATATCGTCTGTATTTAGGGGACTACCACCTATGTGGTAGTTTGTGGGTACTTTGTTTTTTACAAAGGGGATGAGTATGCACTTTTTGGCATTTAGCTTGAGGCCATGATTTTGACACCAGGTATCCATCTCAGTGAGACCCTTTTGGAGGATGTCTGTGTCAGCCAGAGAGTCACTTATAGCCCCTAGTTTGCAGTCGTCTGTGAACTTTGTCAGCCATAGTCCTCCTGTGCTTGCCTGTACCTCTGAGAAATATATGCCGAACAGGAGGGGTCCTAGGACTGAGCCCTGGGGAATGCCACTTGTAACCGGTTTAGAGTCGGACCTAGCTCCCGCAACTTTCACCATGTGGATTCTGTCCTTGAGCCAGTTGGCAACCCATCTTGTGATGTAGGGGTTTATGTTCAAGCTGGTGAGCTTGTCTATAATACCAGAATGGGGAATGGTGTCGAAGGCCTTAGCGAGGTCTAGGTAGGCTGTGTGCACCACCTTTCCCTCGTCTATAGCCTTGGTAACTGTCTCAAACAAGTCCACCAGGTTTAGGAGGCATGATCTGCCTTTAACAAAGCCAAACTGGGTAGGGTACAGTGTTTGGAGGTTTCCAATGTCTCTGTTAATGTGTTCCATGATGATGCACTCCATAGCCTTCCAGACCAAACTAGTCAGGCTTATAGGGTGATAGTTCCCGGGGTCTGTTGTGGCTCCACTTTTGTAGAGCAGAATAACCGTTGCTGTGCACCACTCTATGGATATGTAGTCTGTAGAGAGGCTGAGTTTGAACAGTGTGTTTAGGTGAGGGGTTAGTTCATCTTTGAGCTAGTGTAGGATGCAGCTTGGGACACCATCCAGTCCCATTGATGCTGTATTTTTGGCTTTGGAGAGGGCTGTTTTAACCTTTTGGGGGCGAGAAGGGGGTGAAGTTTGCACTGAACCTGTCTGCCAGGATGTTGGCGATTTTGGTCGGTTCAGTGTATTTTGTGCCATTCTGCACTAACTCCGAGCAGATCTGAGCATTGCCACTTAGATTCTTGACATAGCTAAAGAATGCATTGTAGTTATCTTTGGAGTCCTTGGCAATTTTTCTTTCAAAGCTCACCTTGGATGATTATATGAGAGATTGTAGTTTCTTGCTGATACTGATTCAGGGATGTCTTCCCTTCTTGGGATTTTACTCTTTTCTGTACTAGTTGCCTCATTCTATTGTATAGCTTGTTTATGGCAGGAGTCCACCAGACTGGTTTCCTTTTCTTGGAGGAGTGAGTCTTGGTTTTGCTTTGGATGGCACGATCCATGCATTCTTGTAGTTGCCCGTTGAATGCATTAGTAAAGGATTTTGCAGCTTGGACAGTGTTATCCTTCAACATGAAGGCTTTGAAACATTCCACCTTGGTCTTAAGTACCATGAAGTTTGCTTTTGAAAAGTTTTTCAAGGTGGTTTTCTTGTCCAGGGGTGGGGCCAGAATATGGATATCCAAAGTGATTTATTTATGGTCAGATCTAACCAGCGAGGGGTTGATCTCTGGTGTGGATAACCGGTCATCCATGTTGGTGATGACCAGGTCCAATATGTTGTCACCTCTGGTGGGAGTGTTGACCAGTTGAACCAGGGCATTTATAAATTCTAGGAAAAGTTGGGCAAGGGAGTTAGTACTTGAATAGTTCTCCCAGTTGATGTTTGGGTAATTGAAATCACCCAATATTAGGGTGTTTGGTAGGACCTTTATGTTTCCTAATGTTTCCAGAAATGCAGAATGGGGGTCCTGGGACATGGTGGGTGATCTGTAGCAAACTACAATTGGAATTGCAGTTTTTCCCATTGTTAATTGCACATGGATGATCTCTGAAGCATCGTGCTGCTCCACTAACCTGGAGGTGTGGGTATCCTTGATGAATATGGGTACACCCTGCCTTTTTTTATTTCAGTTTGGGTTTTGTGGCCGAAATGTATGGTATGCGTAGTAGCCTAGTAGTACTGGGGTCCTCTCTCGAGCCTTAAACCAGGTTTCTGTTACTGCACATATATCAGTTTTCTCCATACTGAGGAGTGCCTCGAGTGCAAGCATTTTGAGGTTTAGACCTCTGGCATTGAGTAGCATTACCCTCAGTTTTTTGTTACTTGTGCTATTTACAGTGGTGCGTTTGTCTTTTGAGCCTTGCCTAAAAAAGGCAGTATGGGGGTGGCAAGAGCCTTGGCCAGTATTCCAAAGCCTAAGGGTAACAGGTGCAAGCCATCTCTAGCGAAGCAGCGTGGCTTGTCTAGCATGTCATCCCAGGTGGACAGACACTGGATCCCCTTTGAATGACACCAGAAACTTAGCCAATTGTTGAAATCGAGAATTTTTTCTTTATACCGTGGTATCATTCTTGGTGAGGGCAGGATGCTACTCAGGGTCAGGGTCATACTGGCCTGGTCTACATGATCAGAGAGCTCTTCCATATCTCTTTTCATGTAGTCCAGGGAGGTATGGCTCAGGTCATTCACACCAACATGGACAATGGCAGAGTCATATTTGTACTTGTTCTGGAGTGACCTGAGTACTTTTGTTATGTGTTGGATCCTGGCACCCAGCAGGCAGCTAACAGTAACTTTCTCCTTGCTCCATCATGCTGTAACCTGAGTTAGACCTTCTTCATCAGTATGCCTGACTATAGAGTCACCTATTACTAGTATGTTGGGTATGTTATTTTGCCTTAAGGGCTGTGATTGCATGGCACACTGGTTTTGTGAAGTATGTGTTTCATGGTTTGTGTTGGGGGGTGGAGGTTGCTTGGATGTTTGCTATGGAGGTCTCTGTTGGTTTTGCAGATTTTTATTTAGAGCTTCCGAGTATGTTTTCATGTATTTATGTTTGTTTTTTGCCGGTGCTGGTTTAATGGGTCTATGTAAGACTGGTGGTGTGATGCAAGTATTTACCTTCTCCTTTTGACTGTCTGATCCAGTCTTGGTTTGAGAGAGCTTAGCCTCAAGTTTGGCTATATAATTGCATCTCTCGCATGTATTAGTGTTTGGTGGTAGGAGGAGGGGGTTGTCTGTGTACATGAGGCAGTTGTAACATTGCCTCAAAATGCCAAGATTCACCAGTTGGACTGGAGAGTACACATTTGGACATGCCTGGATAGGTACAGTGAACTGTTTTATTGGATGGCTGATAAGGTCAAATAGAGAGCCTTGTCCTTCTGTACAGTACAGGAGGGTCTAGTGCTAGGGTTTATAAGTGCTTGCTATAAATTCTGAGCAAGTGCCAGGCTGAGAAATTAATGGCTTGAGTGCTTAAGTTGAAAGTTTGTTTAGTTCCAAGGGAAAAATTGAAGAGGAGACTTTGTGGAGCCGGGAATAATGTTACCCTCGCTAACCGACGCTGCCCAGCACGCAAAACTGGGCAAATATGATATTTATAGCAGGGAAATGAAAGAGATAGAAATTAGCCCAAAATGGCCAATAAACTACTAATTTCTGGGCTGAAACCACTCCTACAGGGACAGATAGGCTGCTCAAAGCTCCCTTCTCTCACAGGTAAACAGAGAAACTTCCATCTATCCAAGTAAGGTATGGGCAAACACAAAGATTTGTAACACAGCCCTGAATTCAGCACTAACCTGAAAACTGGACTATATTGTTTTTTGTTCTGTTTTTTTTTTCAGGAAATAAAGCATACACTCAAAAATACAGTTTAAAAGCACAGAAAATGATACTTGTTGTTATATATCGCAGATCAGAGTTGTAGTCAATGCCCCCAGTAATAAAGTAGGAAGAAACACAAATACAGTGAAAGCAGATGAATAAAGTGCAATTATTTATATATATATATATATATATATATATATATATATATATATATATATATATATATATATAAAACAATAGAAAATGAACAAACTGACTTAAACAAGTTATCCAATTAACCAGAAAAAAGCTCAAAACTGAGCCCTGTTCCAACAGTCTTCAATCAGACAAGTTCTAACTACACACCCCTGCTTACTAGGGTGCAGGGGAACCTTCTCCAAAAAAAGATGGCCTGAATCAGTGCTCAAGTTATACAAACAAAGCTAGATTCAGCAGGCCTGAATCTGGTCTATGCTACAGCAACAATGAGCACCAATTTCAGAAACAATGCAAATAAGCATTCACAATAAGCCTGTGACCAGAAATTCCCAGATCAGAAGGGCAGAATCCAACCTCTCCTCCCGCAAGAGTGCAGACCACAAACCTTCTTAATGCAGATTAACTGGCCTGAAGCCCAAGTGCTTAAGCCAGAACTAATACACTTTTAGAATAGCAGACACTGGGCCTTTAATAAGCAATTCCCAGCTTAGAAGGATGTAAGCTACTTGTCCTGCCACAACAGTGCAGACCACAAACCTTCCTAATGTAATACAGCCTGTATGAAGCCCAAGTGCTTAAACCAAAATACTTAAAATAATAGTTACAATTTAATCAGGCTATGACCAAGCAGTAATAAATGCAGCAGAATAAATAAAATTGAGTACTTTTAAGAAAAGCAAAATAAAGTAGGAGGAAACACAAATACAGTAAAAGCAAATTAATAAAGTGCAATTTTTTTTTGAAGTGCAAGAAGAGAGAAAGGAAGAATCTAAGTGGGCTGACCTTTTCAAATCTTCTCTCTGTATTAAGTAGAGTGAACACTAGACTCAGAATATGATCTAACTGTAATCGATTAAGTGAGCAAATGAGATGGACCCAGGAGGAGTGCTCTAATACAGACGTACAGGAGGGGCGGGCAATTTCAGAGCCACCAACACTAATACCAACAAAGGAACAGGGAGGGAGGGTGAGGAACTAACTGCAGAGAGACACACAGCACACTGTTCAGAAACACACAATTAGGAAACAAAAAAATGAAAATACAGTACTTTTAAAAATACAAGTTTGTACTCAACAGAAGACAAAAATTTACTACTGCAAGTTTCACTTAGCTTCAGCCTGTAATGCAGATGTTTGTAGCCAAGCAAGTCTCTCAGGAGTTTAGCATAAAATGATTTCTCAATCTTTCCGGCTATCACTTAAAGTACAGAGGAATCCCTCTAGGCTATTAAATAGATAAAATAGTGATAACACCACCCACTCTTATAACAAAATAACTGTAGAGACACAGCACACTGTTCAGAAACACACAATTAGGAAACAGAAAAAATGAAAATACAGTATTTTTAAAACTGCAAGTTTACACTTAACAAAAGATTAAAATTCACTACTGCAAGTTTCACTTAGCTTCAGCTTGTAATGTAGATGTTTGTAGCCAAGCGAGTCTCTCAGGAGTTGAGCATAAAATGATTTCTCAAACTTTGTGGCTAGCACTTAAAGTACAAAGGAATCCCTCTAGGCTATTAGATTTCAGATAACAAAGACGTGATAACACCACCCGCTCTTATAGCAAAATAGCTGCAGAGAGTCACACAGCACACTGTTCAAAAACACACAATTAGGAAACAGAAAAAAATAAAATACAGTACTTTTAAAAATGCAAGTTTGTACTTAACAGAAGACAAAAATTCACTACTGTAATTTTCACTTAGCTTCAGCCCGTAATGCAGATGTTTGTAGCTAAGCAAGTCTCTCAGGAGTTGAGCATAAAATGATTTCTCAATCTTTGTGGCTATCACTTAAAGTACAGAGGAATCCCTCTAGGCTATTAAATATCAGATAAAGTAGTGATAACACCACCTGCTCTTATAGCAAAATAACTGCAGAGACACACAGCACACTGTTCAGAAACACACAATTAGGAAACAGAAAACATAAAAATACAGTACTTTTAAAACTGCAAGTTTGTACTTAACAAAAGACTAAAATTCACTACTGCAAGTTTCACTTAGCTTCAGCTTGTAATGCAGATGTTTGTAGCCAAGCAAGTCTCTCAGGAGTTAAGCATAAAATGATTTCTCAAACTTTGTGGCTAGCACTTAAAGTACAAAGGAATCCCTCTAGGCTATTAGATTTCAGATAACAAAGACGTGATAACACCACCCGCTCTTATAGCAAAATAGCTGCAGAGAGACACACAGCACACTGTTCAGAAACACACAATTAGGAAACAGAAAAAAATAAACTACAGTACTTTTAAAACTGTAAGTTTGTACTTAACAGAAGACTAAATATCTGTAGATCTCTTGTACAAGCTCTCAAACATGAACACCTCTGTGTCTCACTACCCAAAGCTAAAATTCTCCTAGTCACTTGGGGGAATCTAGCTTGCCATTCCCTAACTTGTAAAAGTTCACCCTCAACTCTTAAATATTAAAGCATTCCATCTCTAGCTCACTAACTATGCAAACACAAATGCCACTACAGTTATTTAGAATGTTACATCAAATCCTTCTCGACTTGTGATCTAATAGCTTGGGATTCACTGCCAGTTGTTATTAGAAACTTATCCTCAAGTTATGCATTCAAATCTATCCCCAGGATTCAGCAAGCTCTGCATGGCATGCAGGAATAGTGCAGGAGCTGCTGGAGGCAATATGGCCACCGAGAGATTCAGGAACAAGCTCCTGGGACTTGCATGATTGCTCCTGCACTATTCCTGCACATACACAGCTCCTGTATGCTAATTACACATCTGCAGGTGAAAATTATTCAAATTAGGTGAATTAGCAATCCAGGAAGCTGACAGCCATCTGTGCAGGATTAGTGTAACCTGCAGAAATGTATTTTGTTAGCAACCGAGTACATTTCTGCAAACTAGAAAATGGAGCCATGACAGCTCCAAATAAAGGGTGTATATAATGTGGAAAGCATGCCAATGGCCAAATATATGGCCATTGGCATGGAAAACAGTTTCAAAATAACAAAAAATAACTTTTTCGGCCAATTTCGACCGTTTAAGCATAGGGCACTGGCTCGCAAATGGGATTGACCGAAAATAAAACTAAAACCTTGAAAAAAGTTTTTTTCTGCAAAATCACAATTTTGCCATTATAATCAATGGCAGGCAGAAGACAACAAGGCCAGTGAATAGTGGTTGCTAAGGGGGGAAGGCTCAGTGTCAGACTTGTAACTACGCATTAGCAGGCAATTCTATGCAAATGAGGGGAATGATACTGAATCACAGATTTCCCCTCATGGCTAGCCTGCACCTAACCGTGTAGGTGCAGGAAAATCATGGTGCAAGCCTAAGAGCTAGCTGACATCACAGAGGGGTGTGTCAGGCATACTGTAAGCTTATTGGAGCTCTGTGGCTCGGGTTTGCTCTTAGCTTAGCAGAGCTAAGGAAGGGGGGTGTGTGTCTGAAGCTGCCATGCACACTTTACATTTTCTAAACTGGTGTGCGCTCCATGCACCAGGGTTTTAACAAAAAAAATTAAACCAGGAAATAGCAGTTCCATTCACATGTGAGCACTGGGTTTGTGCTGCGCACCTCAGAGCTTAAACAGGAAGGAAATGGGGAGAGAAAACAGCAGTAGGAAGATAATCAAGGAGAACTAGAATAGCTGGCAGGTGAAATGTATCAGAATCAGCCAATTACACAGGCAGCAGCCCAGCACACTACTATAAACTATGCAAACACCTTTCCCTCTTTTTCCCACACAGTCTACACCACCGGTATACACAAATGGGGAAATTTTACCTAACAAAAGCAACAAAATGATAGGGGCTGCATATGCTCTCATAAATCAACATGTGGAAGAGGCTGAGGGTGGTGAGGATGAGAATCCTGACAACCAACCCACACTGAGGAGAAGGAGAAGGGTGTACAGACCCAAGGTAACCTACAAGGGGCTACATGAACTGGAGATAGTGGAGCACTATAGGGTGGACAGGGACCTTCTTCAGCAAATTGTTGAGCTGTGTCAGCCATGCCTCACACACAGAACCAACAGAGGAGAACCCATCCCAGTGGATACTAAGGTATGTGTAGACTTATGAATACTAGCCACAGGTACCTTCCAAAGGCCAACTGGGGATATGATGGGAATCTCACAGGCATCAGCATCCAGGGTACTCCACCAGTTCCTGGATGCCATGTCACCACATGCCGGTGAGCACATATATTTCCTCAACACCTGTGAGACGTTGACCAGCAATATGCATCTCTTCCACCAAACAGCAGAATACCCTGAGGTAGTGGGTGCTATAGACTGCATGCACATACACATCAAAGCACCACCCGGCTAGTGGGGTAGAGTCTACATAAACCACAAGGACTTCCCCTCCAGCAACTGCCAGGTTGTGTGCAATGCCCAAGGCATTATAATGAATGTGTGTGCTGGCAGCCCTGGAAGCTATCATGACTCCCACATCTGGCATATGATACAGCTGCACCAGACATTTGCCAGTGGGGACATCCCATATGGCCACCTAGTGGGGGATGCTGGTTACGCACTGGAGCCTTGGCTGATGACACCCATCAGAAATGCACATGCACCTGAACAAGACCTCCATAATGAGGCACACGCACAGACCAGAATCATAATAGAGCATGTGTTTGGGATGCTCAAGTCATGGTTTCAGTGCTTGGACATATCCGGTGGAGCCTTGCGTTACTCACCAGCTACATGCACCCAAATTGTCATTGTATGTGGCATGCTACACAATATGATACTACAGAAACAGCTGCAGCAGGGACAGCATGGGGCAGGGCCACACAGCCCCCCACCATTGCCAAAGCCTGCACAGGCACAGAGTGACTCAGAAGAGGAACAACCTGAGCCTGCCCCAGTAGGCAGAAGGAGGCATGCCCAGTATGACCAGGCCTTGGAAAAGAGGCAACGCATAGCACATACACTGACACGGTAGGAACCCAGGGAATGACACCTCACTTCGACTCTCACATACAGTAAAAGGGATGCCAAGCATGACACTACCTGTGCTTAACCATGTATAGGGAGTGTACTATGTGCATCCGACATAGTCAGCCCTCCAGCATTATCCTCAATACTGGCACAGCCACAAGGTAAGTCACGCTCACTATCAATTGCTGAATGTAGTAGTATGTTCTGCTATCTATATCGATGGTATGGATGTGAGCATGTTAGGGAATCGGGTGGCTGAATGGGATGCCAGCAGATAGTAGACACCTATATTGGCAGCATGAAATACTTAACAAATACTGGTGTTGACATAGTAGGCGGTACTAGACAAGGTGACAAAACCCACTGCAGGACATGTGGTGAGCCAAATGTATGTCCATAGGACACACACATGCATGTCAGTGAGGCTCACAAACCCAACAACAGCCTCAGCCAGCAGGACAGGTGTAAACAAACACAAAGACATGCTGTGTTAAGGCATCTGATTGATGGCTATGGAGAACAGCCCCCCACCAGACCTACACAGACAGACTACAACAGGTCAGGCAGTGTGATGTTAGTTCTGAAGGGTAAGAAGTCTGAAACTGAAATGTAGGTCAATCAAACCTAAGAACTGTAGTACACTGATATGACTCTAGTCTGCATGATAGGCAAGAATACAGAATGAAATGGAGTACCTGAAATACCAGTACAGTCATAGTAAATGTTTACAGTTGTCATGTGTGCCCCCCCCCCCCCACAATCCTATGTAGAAATACAATAACATGTATGTGTAGGTATAATAACAGTGGAGCACAGATTAACTGAGCTGGCCAAAGTGGCAGGATAGATTGTAGCACATGTACAATATGCAGGGCTCTGTGTGTTATGTTGGTGTGTGTTGTATATTGTGTGAAAGTGGTCAGCATGTAGGCATGAGGGTTGTGTCCTGGTGGTCAATGGCCAGTACTGTTGATGACAGGGCCAAGTTCTCACAACTGCAGTGCCAAAGACAATGGATCCCAGCAAGACACATTCCAGCAGTAATCCATACTAATTGTTTGGATGTAATATCTGTCACCATCTGAAAGATGGACATGGCATGAATGTGGGCCCAGACATACAAACAGTACACAGGTGGACACACCTTTGGAATTGTACATACAGGTTAGCAGCACATTAGTTGGCTGTGTAGTATGGAATACTGATGTTGTCTGGCCAAACACTGGCAGTCCATAAAAGGCACAGGTATGAAGTACTGAGAAACTGCTGATGTCCCTGCACAAGGCAGTATAAGTGGAATGCCCCACATATATCTGTGAGTCAGCTGCGAGTAGCTTCCATAGCACACAAGGACCCAGCTCACCCCCATCAGCCACAGGTACCTTACAGGTCTTATCCCTGCTGTTGGGCATGAGTACAATATGACCCCCACCTCTGTATGGGAATAGCCACAGAATACAGAATGCTGAAGAGGTGTCCCATGCAGGTGTGTCCATAGCTGTAAGCAGTACCCTGCCAGCATCCACACCAATGGATCAATAAGGACAGAAACTATTGACATTAACACCTTACACACTTACCCTGTCACCCCAGGGGAATATAGTGGCTTGCAGCCTGGGACTGTAGGAGTGACACAATGCACTGGCCTGCTACAGATGGCCTGCATCACTACCAAATGCCCTACAGTCCTCTGTTAAAGGCCTGTGTCTCACCCATACTGCCAATGTATATCTCATGGACTCCCAAATAACAACATAACACAGTCCACAGAACACAAATGCAAGGCCATGTTGACACATCCCAGTAGCATGTCCATCATGTTCTATTTCATGAACTGTGGACCAACCCCTAAATACTGCTGGGATGAAGTGATAACTATAGGGATACTTATCAGATAATGTTTGCATAATGTTCGGAAGAGGATATTATAACGGGGGGGTGGTAGAAGCATGGATGCCATGGAGTGTGTGAAGTCTGAAACTCATATGTGTGTGCACATACTATCCCTGCCTGCAAACACCGGAATGGGTGGCTACAAACCATCTCTTAAACCACAATGTGAAGGGGTAATGACCAGAAATATGAGCCCTGCCTCTGGGTAACCTGTGTGAATCTGTACAGCTGTGAGGTATGGCCACAGCAAGATATGGCCATACTGTCACATCGATGGATGTACAACCATGGGATCTTCAGCCACCACAGTACCAAGGTGCTGAACCATTTACACAGACCCATCAGCAAGTGTCTGCAACTCCCCTCCAGAATGGCATGATTGTGCAAGAATATGTAGGGTGCAGACCACTATACTGGACACAGCTTCATTCATCTTGTGTTCCCCAGGAAATTACTGCAATCAAATATGTATACCTGTCAGTAGTTGATGACATAAAACATCACAGTGTAAAACAGTACACATGTCTGAATATCTCTGCTAACACCAAAACCATGTAGCAGAAGCAGCAGACACAATTAGTTACAGTATCCCAATATCCTTTGCCCATTGTGACCCCATATTGTCAACCAATCTACAGATATCCTGCAGAAACAGGTTGCTAGCTGTAGGTGTAAAGCACAAAAGCCTGCACTGGAGTACAGCTTACCTGGAATGGATTCACACATTCAATACAGAAGGTCAAACTGGGCATGCTCCCACACTTAGAGAAATGAAGCCCATGTCTGACAACAAAATACTGAAAGGTCATACTGGGTGTGCTCCCACACTTATAGAAATGAAGCTCATGTCTGGCAACAACAGTGGACTATACACATCTGACAGTCACAGATGTCTGTGCACACACTCCACATTGCACACCAGTCATGCTTTGCACACACATCAGATAGGAATACACACATATATCCAAGGACAACACACTATAATAGGCCAGACTTACACATACATAGATGTGTGGAAGAGAGTGACAGACAGTGACAAACAGCTTCCCATCATGAGGCCTGTCCTACCCAGCACACATCCAATTGGCTAAAACCACATGATGTACAAATGTCAATCACTGTAGACATTTGCTTCTGGTATCCCTCAGCACTATAGTGTCTGTGTTGCTTGTGATAACTGTGTAACATGACTGTACAAGTCATTATTCATCTAGCAGTTGTATACATGTTCCTGTTAAATGTAAATTTGTGTGTGACTGAATGTTGTGTGTGTGCTTTCAGATGAATGGTTTATGGCCCATTTACACACACTGCACTCCCCATTACCCTACTTTGGCAAGCCTGCTGATGTCATTCAACTTGTAATACACCTTTGGGGAAGGAGTAGCCCTATAAGCTCCGTGGTGTGTGCTATAACTGCGTAATGCTATAGTGTGATGTATGAGTTCTAATCTGAGATATGGCAACCTATACAACGTTGGAAGGCAAGTTATTGGTCTAATACTTTCTCCATTGTTTAACAGGGGTCCAGGGAATTAAATAGTGTGGGAAGAAATAGCCAGAGAATTGTTATGGCTAGGCTTGTATAGGCCCTAGGGCTGATAGCCTAGTACCAACCTATGAACCTATGCCTTATTCAGTGGTTCATTGATAGTTACTCCTGAACTTCTCTAAAACAAAAACAAGGCTTTTTGTCACTAGACAGAAGCTCACTTCTATCTCCAGGTCTCTACAAATTCTCCATCATCTGAATAACACTTTTCAGTTTGTTGCTTCATTCAAGTGCCTAGGGATTTGGTTGGACCCCTTCCTAAATTTCCATCTCCATCTGGACTATACACACAAAAAAATAACTTTTTCCTATTTTGGGCTAATATGCTTCCCCTTTTTCTTTTCTGACCCTTTAGGAATGTATCTTACTGGCTCAGCTAGAATATGGTCTACTCTGATTGCTGCAGCCTCTAAAATAAATACATCCACCATTTAACCCATGTCAAATGCAGCATGCAGATTCATCAGTCTCTCCCAAAGAAATGAGTACCACTGAAAAAGCTAACTGGCTACTTGTGAAACAATGACTTTCTACTTACCTCTCAACTATAAAAATTTATCAAGAATGACACCACCCCCCCTCCCCGCCCAGTTACCTCCAGACTGTTCAGAGATGCATCAGCATACAGCCTTAACTCTCTCCCCCCTAAACCTCCCTAGGCTTTATAGCACAGACAGTCCTTGGTCCCACATTGTGAGAATCTCTTTCTCCTTTTCTTAAAGATTATTCCTCCTACCTAATTTTCCAGTCAGAGGTAAAAGCACATTACAAGACTCTAAGTAATGTGACAGCTCTCTTTCTCTATGGTTATATAACTTCACCTCTCCCTATCCTTCTTCTGAATATATTCCTTGCTCTGATACAACTATTCATTGTGATTTTTCAGTATGCCAACTTTGGTATCCACTCTGTAATAGTGCTTGTATATATTGTGTTTTGTCAGTCATTCTATATATTATGTCACACATTTATTGCACCCTCAAGTCAACTCTGATATTCACTTTGTATGTAATATATGTATATATTGCATTTTGTCATTCACTCTGTATATATGTATCTTTTATGTTTGGCACTGGGCTGAGAACGAATTAGGTCCATGGGATCAGTGCTTTACCACAGTTAAATTCAGCATAAAGTAAAATACACATATTCCGTCACATAGTTAAATAGCTTGGCAGAGCTGATCCGAGTTTGGCGACTTAGCCAGAGATCTGGAGTAAATCTGAACTAAATCCAAGGCATCCACTGTGATCAATAAAATGATGTATATTCTAAGCTTGCATTGCACTTTTTTTAAGTGTATTTTGCTTAATTGCTGTTTCATTTTTGTTGTTGTTACTGCTGTAACTGTTTTTTTCTGTACTTGGAAATCCTAATACTTGTGTATTTCATAGCATGGGCTAGATTCAGAATTGCTGAATCTAGGCTGTTTGATATTAACTGAGCACTAAAACCAGTCATCCTACAACAGGAAAGCCCTCCTGCAGTCTTGTGGCAGAAGTATGTAGCCCAAGACCCATCTGAATTGGGGGATTGCTGGAATAAATCTCAGTTTTGAGCTTTTCCATTGGTTAGTTTGTGTTAAAACTGTTTAACTTTGCTTGTATTTAAGCACTGCATTTACTTGTAGGTGTGCACCATGCAGTGTGGTTTAGTGCTGCCATGTATAGATGCAAATACTTAGAAACAAAAATTGTCACTTGATGCCTGCTAGAAAACTCTTCTTAGCTCCACTGCCTCTCTGTGCACAACGCAGTTGCACATTGCTACCCAGCGAGCAACTCAGCTGTGCATTCTGAGGTGCTGAAGCAGTTTTCCACCCTTAGCCTTCAACAGAATACCTGCCTTTGTTAGTCTCACAAGCCAACCCTGGTCCATCTAGCTCATCCCCACTAGTCACTACAATATATACCTGCCATTATGGATGGACAGTTTTCAGCCATTTCTCTGACCAACCTGATTGACATGGGCATCCTGAGGCAAAGTAGCAATTGCCTCATATATACTGACAACCACTTGCTCCTAAAGCAAACAAATACAGTATGTGAGAGATGTAACTATACCATGAAATTGGAATCAGTCCTCTCACATAATAACAAACAAGATATACAACAGGTTAGCAGCACACACACCTCCCTTCTCACACAAGATAAGGTCAAGACACATAAACCCACATACATGGAGATACTCACTAAGAGCCGACTAAAAGACCAGAGACCTCACAAGTGCAAAAAGCACACACACATACTGGTACACAAACAGAATTCACCGCCACACATAACACACATATCAGTCTCTCAACAATTAAGCCCCTAAGGAAAACACCTGAAAACCTAATGCTCTAGTCATTGGCAACTCAATAGTGAGACACACTGATGTCCTCCTGACCGGGTTGAACAATGAGAAGGTCACAGTTAGCTGTCTGCCAGGTGCCAGGATCTGTCAAATCTCACACACACACACACACACACACACACACACACACACACACACACACACACACACACACACACACACACACACACACACTCTCAAGTCGCTCAGCAACAATTACCATTATGACTCTGTCATAGTGCATGTTGGTATGAATGTCTTGAGATGTACCTCTCTGGACTATATGAAGAGAGGCATGACTGAACTCTCAGATTATGTGTCCCAGGCAGGTATGTCAGTACCCCTAAACAGCATTCTACCTTGGCCGAGGATGATGCCACAATACAGACAAAAAATTATTGATTTCAATAATTGCCTTAGCTTCTAGTGTCACTCCAGAGGGATCGAATATCTGTCTGCCTGGGAAGACATGGTCTATAGTCCATGCTGATTTGCCAGAGATGGCCTTCGCCTGCCTCCTCAAGTTTTTTGGATACTGGCAAAGACACCTGCCACCCCATAGTCTCTTTTTTAGGTAATGTTCAAACAACAAAACTTCTGATGTAAAGAAGTCCACTAAAGAAAAACTCAGGGTTATGCTGCTTAATGCTAGGAGCTTAAACATTAAACTGCACTCCCTGGAAGCACTCTTCAACTTGGAAGATGCTTAGGTTTTTGCCATCACAGAGACTTGGTTCAATGCCACTGAGATCACCATGGCCGTACAAGATTACAATGTCACCCATATGTTCAGACCCCAAAATGAGAATGAAAGAACCAAAGGTGGAGCTGAATCCATCTTCATTAAATCCAAATAAACATTGAGACTGGTGAAACAGTATGAACCTCTTGAGCTACTCCAGGTCCAATTAACTAAAGAAAAAATACCCTTCCACATCATCACTAGCTACAGGTCCCCCACCATGAAACAGGAGAAGTACACTGCCTAAGTGGACTTGCTAGAGTCATCGCTCAGCAAACAGCCAAGCACCTTGGTCATGGGAGATTTCAACTATCCTTCCATTGATTGGGTCACTTACATGATGCCCTGGAACAGTTGGCCTGCACCCCCACAAGGGGTTCAGATGTCCTGGACCTAGTGCTCAC
The DNA here is from genome assembly GCF_019279795.1 of Protopterus annectens. Classification (NCBI taxonomy): domain Eukaryota; kingdom Metazoa; phylum Chordata; order Ceratodontiformes; family Protopteridae; genus Protopterus; species Protopterus annectens. The sequence continues at coordinate 1,690,626,334 of NC_056728.1, forward strand.
CAACTGGGGGGGGGTGTTGTCCTTCCTGTTAAGGTCAGACCATAAATCTGTCTCATTTGAAGTAAATATCAAACCTGACACCCCCACAGGAGTAAAAAAAAAAAAACAGAAACATTTCTCCAAAGCAAAGTATTGCCTACTAAGCGATGGTATAAAAAGTTTTAAAGCCCCTGCCAACATAGACAACCATGACTCCTATACAGAGGAATACACAATTGCCCTATATAGCCACTTAAATAAATGCATTGATTTGGCTGCACTTAGGAACAAAGCTAGGTCTTCCGAAAAAAAAACAAGCCACCCTGCAGGACTGTAAGTCTAAATAACTTATACAACAAAAGAAAGAAGTAAACTGATATCTAATAACAAGAGAGAACTAACTCAACAGAGGAGGAATACCCTCCACAGCTTGAACAAGCAAATTGGATATCTTGTTAAGTCCTCTAAGGTTAGCTACAAGTCTAAATTAGCATCCCTAGCTAAAGACAATCAAAAGGCAGTCTTTATCTACGTCTGAAACCTAAGAGGGAAAGCCCAGTTGTGTGCCAAACTATAGGGGATGGTAACACTCACATTGAACCTGAAAAAATTACCATCCTGCTGACAGATCTGTCAATAACTTCAGCCCACTGTCCTCACTTGACATACCCTAAAACATTCCCGACACCAGTCCTCTACCAAGTATCTCCAAAGAACAGGTCATACAAGCACTCTCCAAGACCAAAAGCATGGCCTCTGTGGGACCAGATAACATCCAAGGCTGCTGATTAAACAATCTAAAACAAGACTCAATGGAATGACTCAGCATTCTCTTTAACCATATTCTGAGAACTGTCTTTGTCCCGTCAGAGTGGAGAACAGCAACAATAATTCCTTTGCACAAAGGGGTTCCACCAACTGACCCTGAGTACTATCAACACATAAGCTTAACCAGCCTTATCTGCAGGACCATGGAAAGGATCACCATGGACCTTATCCACAAGGACATAGGTGACTTTCAAAATTTTTACCTAACTCAGTTTGGTTTTGTCAAGGGTAGATCTTGCTTATTAAACCTGGTGGACTTCTTTGAAAATGTCAACAATGCCCTGGATGAAGGCAAAACTGTACATACCACCTATCTTGATTTAGACCACCTATCTTGATTTAGACAAGGCCATTGACACAATCCCCCATTAAGGTATTATAGAGAAACCCTCCCAGCTGGGGATTAACCCATACATTACTAGATGGGTAGCCAACTGGCTCACTGATAGAATGCACACTGTCACAGTTGGGGAGTCCACCTCCACCAGTAGATCAGTTATCAGTAGGGAATGACAAGGATCTGTGCTGGACCCTCTGCTGTTTGGTTAAGGTCGATGGCCCATGGCTTACCAAGTTTGCAGATGACTGTAAACTGGGTGCAGTCATAGAATCCCCCAGTGATGTTAGCATATTACAGAAAGGGCTGACACAGACAAATGATTGGTGCCAAACTCACAGACTTACACTTAACACAAAAACTGAATCAATAGTGGTAAGAAAAACATTCTACATTGTGCATCTCATAAATAAGGGCATTGGATCCAAGACCAGGGAGGATATGCACCACTGTACTCAACCCTTATCAGACCACTAAATGAGTACAATGCTCCCTTCTGTATGTACCTCACCAGACACCTGCAGCAACTGGATAAACCGCAGAGTTTTCTTACCAAGAGAATCCAGGGCCTCCAAAACATGACATGCATGGAATGACTGAAAGCACTGTCACTGTACTCAGTATCATACATGCTGCTGAGAGCTGACCTGTACCTGGCCTACAGAGCAGTCTCAGACCCTGCCCTAATGGAAATGCTGCACATCCACAAATCAAATGGTACAAGAATAACTCACTCCAGGGATCTCAACCTAGACTGTGACATTAATAGGACATACTGGAGAGAAAGATATTTCTCTCAGCTATTGCTTCTCCTCTGGAATAAGCTTCCACTCCATGTGAAGGAGAGCGCCTGAATGGCACTATTCAAGTGCAACCTTGACAGCTGAATGGGTGATCGCACATTTTTCCTGGGGTGGCACCTATGTCCCTCATAGACAGGGCAGTCAGTGCTGATCACAGAACTGCTCTGCTAACAATGACCTTCTAACTATGGTCAATAAGGGTACACAGGTTTTTACATGGCTAGGCTTGTAAAGGCCCTAGAGCACTATCCTAGTAACCTCCTATGAACCTATAAAATGGTCTGTGATAGATTTCCATTTAACAAATATTGTATCCAACCTGGGGGGATAACTGAAATGCTCTTATATGACTACAGATTGTTAAAAAGAACTTGCATACCATGACAGACTGGAGATGTACATTTAGTCATTATTCTGGTGTGCATGCTGTGATAAAAATTATGTATGTAAAACATATATTCTATTCTATTATATATAGTATGTTATTAGAGATTCATACAAATCCCAACCAGTATATGTTTGAGACAGCTTATAGATCACTACCTTTTTTTAAAACAAGTTTAGTAAAAAAGACAACATAAGGCCAAGACCATGCAATTGAGTTATGATACCATTAGGATGACACATCTTCTTGTTCTAAATCTTCCTTGAGCTGTTCCATTTTGTCTGTAAGATCACTGATGTCCTTGCAGATCTTTTGAATTTTTTCTTCCACTGCATGAATTTTCTTCTCTTCCTCCTCCTTAGGGTTACAGATGAAAATGTCTTCTTCGGTGAACAAAAACTGGTGTAGCTTCTCAAACTCCTTCTTTATCTATTTTCCTGTGGCTTGGCTATACACAGCTATGTGATAAATAGTGGATGTCAGCAAAAAAGAGATGAGGTAAATATCCAAATGTTATCAATTATAAAATAAGTAATCTTACTTGATTTGTTGTACTGATCATTAACAATAGCAATTTAAATTATAGCTAGTTTGTTGGGAAGTATCCAAATCTGATTTACACTAAAATATAAGTAGAAGGGCACAACTTTTAGTTTTTAGTTTCACTACTTGCAGTACTACTAACACAAAGAAAAGGTCAGTAGAAACTATCATAAAGAAATGCAAGTGAGAAGACACATATATGTAGGTTTGTGTGTGTGTGTCAGACAGGCTCAAGACTCAGCATAAGAACAGTATAATACTTAATCCTCGGGATTCAATAAATAAAAATTCCATGCAAGAACAGTATAGCTGCTCTTGCATGGAATATGGCTGTTGAGCAATCCAGTAAACGGCTGTTTCGACATGCACGAGCCTGCCTATACTGCTCTTGCACAGAAACCAGTGCAGAATGCTAATTACCTCATTTTCTGGTTAAAACCATGAAAATGAAGTGAATTAGCAATTCAGCAAGCAGGCAGGTATCCATGCAAGAACAGTGTTAGTTGCAGAAATGTATTCGGTTACTAACTGAATACATTTCTGCAAATAACAAAGCGGAGGCATAACAGCTCAAATAAAAGCATGTATTATAGTCCTTAGGCATTCCAATGGCCAAATATATGGCCATTGGCATGGAAAACTGTTTAATTTTTATAAAATTCCAAGTTCTTTTTTGGCTGATCTCAGCCATTTAAGCATAGGGCAGCAGCGCGCAAACGGGATCATGCTGAAAATAAAAAAAGGGAAAACTCAATTTTAGGGAAATCTGCATTTTTCCATTATAGTCTATGGCATGCAGAATCAAAAGAAAACCAGGGAACAGTGGTTGTCAAGGGGAAAGGCTCTGTGTTAGTCCAGTTACTATGGACTAAGGCAGTGGGGTATGCAAATGAGGGGAAATTTACTGAATCACAGAAAATTTCTAAGTGTCAAACTGCACCTAACCGTTAAGGTGCTATAGCATGATTGTGTAATTAGGGGGAGCAACAGACATGAAAATGGGGTGTATCAGGCATATTGTAAGCACATTGGAGTCCTATGGTGCAAAGATAAGCTAAACTAAGCACAGCTAAGCATGGGGGTGTGGCTGAGGCTACACTGACTTATTCCATGAAATGAAGAGCATGCTCGCATACAGGGCAGGGCCATTTCTCATTGCTTACCTTATCTAAATGGGTTTGCGCAGAGCGCACTGGGTCTAAAACAAAACAAAAAAAAACACGGAAATAGCAGGACAGTTTACATATGGGCACCGGGTATGAGCAGTGTGCCTTAGGGCTTAATAGGGGTGGAAATGGGAAGGGGAAGAAAGGAAAAAAGGGAAATAGCAGAATAAAAGCAATCAAGCACAAATAAAATAGCAAGCAGCTGGAATGTATCATAGTCAGCCAATCACACAGGCAGCATCAAACAGCACACCACTATCAACTATGCAAACACATTTCAGTCTGGCTTTTGCCACAAACTCTACAGCATAGGTGTATACACACAAGGGATTTTTAACTGACAAAACTAACAAAAATGTTGTTGGCTGCTGTCACTTTGATACACTGGTATGTGATAGAGACTGAGGGTGGTGAGGAAGATAATGCTGACAACCATTCCAGACTCAGGAGGAGAAGAGTGTTCAGACCTAGGGATACCTATCAGTAGCTACATGTTCTGGAGATAGTAGAGTGCTACAGGGTGGAAAGAGACATCCTTCAGCAAATCATTGAGCTGTGCAGGCCTCAATTCAGACCCAGAGCCAACAGAGGGGAACACATCCCAGTGGATACCAAGGTATGTGTAGCCTTAAGAATACTAGCTACAGGTACTTTTCAAAGACCTACTGGGGACATGATAGGGGTCTCACAGGCATCTGTATCCAGGGAAATATGCCAGTTCCTGGAGGCCATGCTACCACATGCCGGTGAGCACATTTACTTCCCCAACACCGTGAGGAGAGGACCAGCAATATGTGTCTTTTCCACCATGTAGCAGAATACCTGGAGGTACTGGGTGCCATAGACTGCATGTACATCCACATAAAAACACCACCCATTGAACAGGGTAGGGTCTATCTAAACGGCAAAGGCTTCCCCTCCATCAACTGCCAGGATGTGTGCAATGCCCAGGGAATTATCATGAATGTGTTTGCTGGCAGCCCTGGAAGCTATCATGACTGCCACATCTGGCATTTGTCACAGCTATACCAGGCATTTGCCAGTGGGGGCTTCCCATATGGCCATCTGGTGGGTGATGCTGGCTATGCACTGGAGCCATGGATGATGATATCCATCAGAAATGCATACACACCCACACAAGAATGCCATAATGAGGCACATGCACAAACCAGGATCATTACAGAGCATGTGTTTGGGATGCTTAAGTCACGGTTCTGCTGCCTTGACATTTCCAATGGAGCCTTGCAGTACTCTCCAGCCACATAAGCACACATGTTCATAGTATGTGCCATGCAACACAAAAAGATCCTGCAGAAACAGCTGCAGCAGAAACAGCACGGGGAAGGGCCACACAGCCCCCACCATTGCCAAGGTCCCCACAGGCACAGAGTGGCTCAGAGGAGGAGGCTCCTGAGCCTGCTCCTGTAGCAGATGGAGCATGCCCAGTATGTGCAGGCCTTGGCAAAGAAACAACGAATAGCACACAACATTGACACTGTAGAGACCCCATGGACTGACACCTCTCTCTGACTTGTATAAACAGTAAAATGGATAACACACACATCACATTAACTATAACTTATCACGTATAGGCAGTGTACTGTGTGCATCCAACATAGGTGATCCTCAATTATCATCCTCACAACTGCCACAAGCACAAAGTAAGTCTGTCTTTTTAACAATAAATTAATGGATTAGTATGTTTTGCTAGCATAGCTATGTTAATGCTGCATGCATGCAAGGGAATGGGTGGCGTACTAGGATAGCAGCACACAGCTGACAGCTATGTGGGACACCAGAAAATGTCTGGCCAAAACTGGCCTCCAAACACTATGCAGTCGTACCCAAGGTGACAAATCCCACTGCAGTATATGTGTGGGGGCAACTGACTGGGGAATCATAGGTCACAGGCATAGATGTCATTGTGAAGGTCCCATACCCACCCCTCACACCCACACAGCAAGTCAGCTGTAGAAATCCACCAAGAAATATCTGGTAAATGCACACAAATGGTGGCAATGTTGAATTTCCCCCCTAAAGACTTACACAGTGATAACACAGCAGGACCCTCAGTTGCAGTAAGGCTATGAAGGGCAAGAAGTCTGAAACTTAAATGTATGCCATTACAATCTGACCTGTGCTCTTTACTGATATGCCTCTAGTCCCCAAAACAAGGCACAATAGTATGATAAATGGAACCAAAATGTAAAGCAAATATCAGCACAGTCTGTGCAAATGTGTACAGTTGACAGGTGTGCCACCCCCCCATATACCCACACAAATGCAGTAACATGTATGTTTGCAGGGAAATAGCAGCATAGCACACATTGGCAAGGGTGTACCGATACACAAGAAATTATGTTGCCTGTTCACAATATGCAGGGATCTATGAGCTATGCTTATGTGTGGTTAATACTGTCTGGAACTGGCCAGCACCTTCTCCTGACAGTTGTCTTGTAGCGCCATAGGTACAGTGCTGTCTTTGACAGGGTCATGTGCAGATAACTACAGTACCAACTATTATGCATGTCAGTGACACCCACTGCTCTGCCACTGACATACCTGGAAGCCACAGTGCTATGTGGAACACACTACATGTATTAGTGACATCTTGATAGATGTGTAGATGAGATGCCAAGGCTTTTGTGAATATAAATGCTTTTTAGTACTGTTGCCAGTGGTTATTCTCAATAATCCTTTTTTCTCATGTTTGCTTTTACATATAGTGGACATGCCTGCAAAGCAGAATGAACTCTGTACCCACACCTATAACTTTCAACCTCTGACAGCAAAATATCTGGACAAGGGCAGAAATAAAAGTGGAACAAAGGCACAGTGATAGGCATGTGTTGTAAATATTGCCCTTACATACTGAGAAAGTTGGTAGGGTGAGGGGTTTGCAGTAGCAGGAATTGTCTGAAGGTTATGTAGTCTGAAACAGTAATGTCTGTAATTATTTTGTAACATCTCTCTTCAGTTATATGTAACTAACTTGCCATAAAAGCACAAGTTCACGTAGACAGGATGAAACCTCTAGATAAACACCTGGACAACCTGCCAAAAAAATATACAAGTGAGAGGTATGCCCACACAAGGATATGACATCTCAGGTTAGAAAGATACCACACAAGCAGGAGATCTGCAGCCAGTATATCACCAGGTTGTTGGACTGTTTACACAGCGAGTCATTGCTAAACTGACTGTAGCCACACCTCAGAAATGTCCTTGGTGGGCAAGAATGTACATAGCTGCCCTCATAATATTGGTATAGGCATCATACAACTAGTATTCCTCTAGTAAAGCACTGTGATGATCTGAGGATGTCTGGCACTAGGTAATGGCACAATACATTGCAGTGTCAGACTACAGATATGTCAGAAAAGGTCTGCTAAACAAACCAAGTACCTTGAGGAAAGTCTTGTGTACTCCTGAGAGGTATGGCTGTAGTACACAAAACCATGGACTGGAAAACACCTATCTCTGGAATGGAGTCCCACTCTAACTATAGAAGGTCACACTGGGCATGCACCAACACTTAGAGAATCACAGCACATGTTGGAACCCACATCGGAATATACGACTGTATTGTGTTTATATGTCTGTGCATACAAACATCTATGTACACCTCAAGTGTCCCCACATAAACATATCAGACAGGATTACCATCAGCTAACTGTAGGTGTCCCATATGTGATATATCTGCATCTGTTCTGTGAGATACACACACACACACACACACACACACACACACACACACACACATATATATATATATATATATATATATATATATATATATATATGGGCAACAGATAACAACATATGTCAAGCATACACACACACAGATGTGGGTAAGTGAGAGACAGACAGTGATAGAGAGAGAGAGAGAGAGAGAGAGACAGGGGGACACAGAGTTGGTTACACAAATGGATACCCTGAATGGCATACAGTGATTGATGTCCTGCTGTGGATAGTGGCATACCAGTTGTAAACAGTTGCACGTGCCAGCATAAATAGTGAATCACATTGGTTAACAGTACTGAGGTTGGGTTTATAATATCACATCACGTGTGTGTGTGTGTGTGGGTGTGTGTGTGTGTGTAGGTCTAAGTATTAGGAGACTGTTCCGAGTCAGTACACTTCACATTGCCCTACTTCACAAGATCTGCTGCTATCATTCACCTTAGAAGAACCATTGGAGACCGATTACCCCTATAAGCTCTGTAGAGCATGTGATAACTGCATAACACTATAGTACAAATAACTAGACAGGTAGGGATTCTAATCTCAATACTGGCAACTGTGTGTGTGTGTGTGTGTGTGTGTGTGTGTGTGTGTGTGTGTGTGTGTGTGTGTGTGTGTGTGTGTGTGTGTGTAGTTGTGTATGTGAGAGTGAGGGAGTGTGTGTTTGTAGGCAAACAGTTTTAGGCCATTCCCACCCACAACATTTCTTGGTACCTCACTTTATCAGTCTTGCTGATGTCATTCCACTTATTGGCACATTTGGTCAGTTGTCAGCCCAGTAAACTCTATACTGTGTGTGATAACTATGTAACACTATAGTACAAATTACTAACTAGGCAGGGGTTCTAATCTCAGATCCAGCAAATGTGTGTGGGTATGTTTGTAAGAAGAAGTATTTTGATAAATTTCCTACTCACTACCCTACTTTATCACTCCTGCTGATGTCATTCCCCTTATCAGCACCTTCAGCCAGTAAGCTCTGTAGTGCATTTCATGACTGTGTAACACTACAGTACAAATAACTACATAGGCAGGGGTTCTGCTGTCAGATCCAGCAGATGTGTGTGTGAGTTTATAAGTGTGTATGTTTGTAGGAAGAAGTATTTTTATACACTCCCCCCACTGCCCTACTTTATCACTCCTACTGATGTCATTCTCTTATCAGCACCTTTGGCCAGTTGTTAGCCCAGTAAGCTCTGCAGTACATGTGATAACTGTGTAACACTATAGTACAAATAACTACATAGACAGGGGTTCTTCTCTCAGATCCAGAAAATGTGTGTGTGGGTGTATAAGTGTATGTTTAAGTCTGTATGTTTGTAGGAAGAAGTGACAAGTATGTGTGTGGTGTCCCATCACCCTACTTTACTAGGCCTGCACCTTGGGACAAGGTGATATCATATAATCTCCATGGCGCATCTGTTAACTGCATAACACTATAGATAGGTATGGGTTCTAATCTCAATACTGGCAACCGTTTGTGTGAGAATCATATACTGTGTGGGTTATACCATTTTGAGTTGTGTACCACCCTGTACACTTCCCATCACCCTACTTTACTAGGCCTTCTGATGTCATTCACCTTAGAAGTACCTTGGGCAAAGCAAAATCTCTCTCTATGGGGCTCTATGGGGCATCTGATAACTGTGTAACACTATAATAGTAATAACTAGATAGGTAGGGGTTCTAATCTCAATCCTGGCAACTCTGTGTGTTTGGGTGAGGATCATATCCTGTTTGGCTTATACCATTTTGATGTGTGTACCATCCACACCTGTTTACCACCTCCCAATGACATTGCTTTATATAGCGTGGTAATGGCATTGGCCTCACATGCAACATGTCAAACCATTGTACAGGTTATATCTGTCCTCTGAACTGATGTCTATGGAATATCCAGATGTTTGCAACCTATATGTGGTTTGTGTCCCTTAACAATGCCCATGTATGTGATATTGTTGCCAAATCAGCCACAGTGAGTGTAGTGATACACATGCCAGCATTAGGTATCATACCTGACTGAAACATCATGCTGATACAACATCTGCTGCCCTGTCACTTGTCCAGGCTTGTAGGAGCAATACATGACTGCAGATGCTAGTTCTGGTGGGTTATCTCACCATCCATGATGGTATTCACATTACATGTTGTAAGAGGTGGTGGGTTATGTCCCGTGCATATAATCTATGTGAGCCATGTCATGTGTATGTAGTGCTACAGTACATCAACGTGGATATGTAGTTTTCCTAATATGTCTATTGCCAACTGTGCTTGTGTTACTGTATGCACATCCTCTTTTTTAGTCCTTACTGTGTGTATGCAAAGGATATGCCATTTTGTTTCCCTGTTCCACTCTGTAAACTCAGGAATATATACTACAAACCTGTCATACACAGTATCATGCATGACCTCACCAACTGCATCAGGGTTGAGTGTAATTGAAAGAAATGGCAGGGCCAACAGGTGTTGAGAGGTGAGCCTGTTGCAGTTAATGTAATGGCTACGCTTGTGCAGGACCTGCTGACAGTACTGGTGGTACCTGTGGTACTACACAACACTAAGATGCTATGCCTGAAGGTTACTTGTCTGTGACAAGAGGTATGTTTGCAAGGTCACACTATCTAACAACAGTGCCCCTCACACACTGTTGCATGCATTCACACCTGGTGCATGTAGATATAAAGCTGTACCTTGCCTATGACACTGTTAGTGTATTCCCATTCTGCCATACTCCCTCTTGGTAATGTGTGCAGGGTCACAGCCTGCAGACATGCAAACACCTGGAACACAAACAGAACACAGCATGTCAGACGACATTCAGACAGTGGTACTAACAGCAATAAGGCATCCTAGTTAATAAAGTACATACACTCGTATATGTACCCATAACAAATGCAAGCATTCAGCACCTTATACAGTATTACACAGCTACACTGTACTATATTCACTCTGTGCATCAGACCTATATTAGCATGTCCCTGCATTGATGGTATGGATAACAGGGATGTGGCACAGGTATCATCATATGCACAGGGTGTCATGTGGGTTTGCCAGAGGCCTAGGCTGGGCCATACGGTTGACATCATGTGTGTGTGTGTGTGTGTGTTTGGAGGGGTAGCCAATAGATGGGGTGTGCAGAGATGTTGTGTGTGTGTCTGGAGGTGACCTGCCTGTGATACAGATGTGTGTATATGCATGCATACAGTCACACCATGTGGCTGCCCTACACAGGGGTATGTTGGACAGCTGTGGACTGTACATGGCAGGGTGTCCAGTTCACCTTCTCCGGCCACAGACACAGGAACTGGTCCTGCCAAGGGTCTCACTGGCACCATCAGGCCCAAGACCAGATGCAGTAGTGATTCCTGACAGTGACTGGTGTCTGCTGGATCTGTGTCCCTGATGGGACCGGCCAGGACCACTTGCCCATGACCTGTTCCAGTGTGTTGTGGACAGCAACCCCCCTTCAGTAGTGCTGGTGTCACTGCCACTGTGGGAGTGTGAAGGTGCACGGCCCCGTAGAATCTCAGCTGTTGTTGCTGCTGACCTGCGTCCACATGGCCGCTGCCCATCTCCCACCACATGCTCTAGCACAGACATGCCATGGTCAAGGATTGTCAAGGTCTAACCCCACCATCTATTCATGACCTCAGTATTTTGATGTGTGGCCTCAACAAGGTCATGTATATTGCCACATAAATCAAAAAGACTTGCATCCAACACTCTGAGTATTTGATGGTGTTGTGTTCACTACATGCCTGTGCATCCATAACAGCCTGAAGCATGTGTTTGATGACACCTGCTGTGGCACTAATGACAGCAGATTGATGAGCAGCAGTTGTCCTGCGAGCACCCTTGTCCATCCGCCTGTGTGGGACCTTGCCTGCACTCTGGTTATGGCCATTGTCTACACTCACACCTGCCATAGTCACCACACTAGCCTGTTCCAAGCCACCAGCTGCCAACTGTCCATCATCTGTGGCCATTGGTGATGGGGGTATGTGTGGGCATTGTCACAGTGTGTGGTTATGGTGTGGACAACAGTGGGATGCTTACCAATGGTACAGATTCAGCCCCTGACAACCTCAGCTGTACCTCACTATTCCTATCGTCATTGTCAGAGTCTGCAGAGACACTGACATCAGTTTCAAAGCTGGAGGGACCCCAAACCCCATCGCCACCTGTGAGGGGAAGACAACATATCTACATTAATACCTGCACTCTAAGGTTGGTTGGTACACACATGCACACACATACACACACACACACACACACACACACACACACACACCCAAATGGTGACATGCATGACACATGGCTCTCGACATCATGCATTGCAGCCAGTTTTACTACATGTAACTAACAATATAGAGATCTGGGATATGTGAGTAGTGTTAGTAGGTGATGGCCATTCCCCAGCACAGACTGCAGCCATGTACACATCATTGCTGTTCACCTGAATAGGACAGTGGCAAGTACTACAGAACATACCTCACAACTGTACAGATCCTTGCAGGATGTATAGATGTCATTTGTTTGCTCTGTTTCTCATAACCCCTGTGTTTGTCTGATATATTACTGGGATGATCTGAGGAGTGAAGTCACTAATTAATGACATACATTTGAGTCTCAGAATTCCAAATGAGCAGTAAATGTATGGTCACATAATTCCTGTTAACCCACCAACCTTCTAAGCTTACAGTGGATATGTTAAGTATAGACAACTCTGTTAACATGCCATGTTCTTGTGATATATAAACTGAGACCACAATAATGCATTTAAAAATATTACCCACCTTTCATGTGACATATGACCTATGCAATCCAACCGATTACGTGTAAAATATAATGAATGAAATATGTACAATATGGTGGTTGCACAAGTGTGTACACCCTTAAAATGATACTTTGTTGAAGCACCTTGTAAGTGATTTACAGCATTCACTCTTCTTGGGAAGGTGTCTATCAGCATGGTACATCTTGACTTGGCATTATTTGGCAACTCTTCCTTGCAAAGGTCCCCCAACTCTGTCAGACTGCAAGGGCAGCTCATGTGCACAGCCCTCATCAGGTCACACTGGGGTTTTGCTATTGGGTTTAGGTTTAGGCTCTGGCTGGGCCAATCCATAACCATGAGTGTGATCAGGTGGAGCAATTCCTAGGTAGCTTTTGATGTATGCTTTGGGTCTTTGTCATGCTGAAGTCTAATACTGCTGTAATGGCTTAGTGGTTAACTATTGTGACAATAGTGTACAGGCTCCTAGGTTCAAGACCTACAAAGGCTGTTTATTTTAGCTTTGTTTGTATAACTTGATCACTAATCCAGACCATCTTTTTTTGGAGAAGGTTCCCCTTCACCCTAGTGGCAGGATTGTGCAGTTAGAACTTGTCTGATTGAAGACTGCTGGAACGGAGCTCAGTTTTTAGCTTTTTATTGGTTAATTTGTTTAAATCAGTTTGCTCATTTGTTACTGTTATATTAAAAAAATACACTTTTATGCATCACTGCTTAGCTAGGGTTAAACTATGTCTGGTGCCATAAAGTCTGCTCTTCAAAATTGTCCATAGAACTAGCCAGTTTTTCAGTTTTAGCACTCAAATCTGTTTGAGCTCAGCACATGTTCAGAACTCGTTGTAAGCATTAAATAAGCTACAAATTATTACAGCACTCAACTTTCTTCACTTGTCTAATGGAAAACAGTTTTTAGTACTTAATAAATAAGCACCTATCCAGGCATGTCTAAGGGTCAGCTTCTGGTGCTTTTTCATGTCTATCTGATGAATCTGGGCATTTTGGAGAAATGCAGCAATTGCCTCATGTACATAGACAACCCTCTCCTCTTACCACCCAGCACTACAACCTGTGAGAGATGCACTTATATAGCCAAACTGGAAGCAAAGCTCTCTTCTCCCAAGACTGGACTAGACAGTCCAAGAAGAGAAGGTAAACACCTGCACTACACCACACTCACCACATAGTCCCTCAAAACCTACACCACCAAAACACACACATAGCAACACAAAACACACACCTACATTTGCAGAGGCTTTCAATAAAAATCTGCTCAAGCAACAGAGACCTCCAAAGCAGAAATGCATACAACCTCCACCGCCTAACACAATCCAAATGATACATAGCCCACAAACTCAGTGTGCCACTCAATTACAGCCCATAAGTCATAACAATATACCCAACACTCTAGTCATAGGTGACTCTATAGTCAGGCAAACTGATGTTCCACTCACCAGGCTAAACAAGGAGAAAGTTATTGTCAGCTGCCTGTCGGGTGCCAGGATCCACCACATAACACATGCACTCAGGTCACTCCACAACAAATACAAATATGACTCTGTCATTGTCCATGTTGGTGTGAATGATCTGAGATGTACCTCCCTGGACTACATGAATAGAGACATGGAGGAGCTCTCCGATCTTGTAGCCAAGGCAGGTATGACCCTAGCCCTGAGTGACATCCTGCCATCATCCAGAATTATACCACAGTACAAGGACAAAATGATTGACTTCAACATTTGTCTACACTTCTGGTGTCATTCTAAGGGGATCCAGTATCTGTCTGCCTGGGATGACATGATCGACAGACCGCAATGCTTTGCCAGAGATGGCCTGCACCCGTTGCCCTTTGCATTCCAGATATTGGCTAAGGCTCTTGCCACCCCTATAGTGCCTTTTTTTAGGCAAGGTTCAAATGACTAACTCACCACCATAACAGGTACAAGCAAGGAAAATCTGTTGGTAATGTTACTCAATGCTAGAAGTCTAAACCTCAAAATGCATTCACTTGAGGCACTCCTTAAAATGGAGAACATCAACATCTGTGCAGTGACAGAGACCTGGTTCAAGGTTCCAGAGAGCATCCCTGCATTACCAGGCTATAATTAATACCACACCTTTTGGCCACCTAACCTGGACCAAAACAGTAAAGAGAGAGGTGTGTTCATATTCATTAAGGATATCCACACATCCAGGCTAGTTGTTCAGCATAATGCATCCGAGATTATCCAAGTGCAACTAACTCTGGGCAAGACCCCAATCCAACTTGTAACTTGCTACAGATCCCCCACCATGCTCCAGGATTCCCATTCCTCATTTTTTGATACACTGGAAAATATTAGGGTACAACCCAACACCCTAATAATGGGTGTCTCTTTTGGTCAACGTTTTCTGGAATCCATAAATTCCAGCGCCTTGGATCAAATTATCCACACCTCCACCAGGGGCAGCAATATCCTAGACTTGGTCATTACCAACATGGGCGACCGGTGTTCCACACCAGAGGTCAATTCCTCATTGGCCAGATCTGACCACAAGCAAATCAGCCTAGACATCCACATACCGCCCCCACCACCCATTAGGTAAACCACCATAAAAAATTTCTCCAAAGCCAACTTCACATTTGTTAAGACAGAAGTGGCAAGCTTCATGACACCCATGCAGACAAACAACAGAGGTAGAACTGCTGAAGCCTACACAAATACACTTTATAAGCACTTACACGAGTGAATGGATCGTGCTATCCCTAACAGAACTAATGCTATTCTCCAAAAAAAGGAAGTCAATCTGGTGGTCCCCTGCTATAAACAAACTCTACAACAGAAGAAAGAAATTATTGCAAAAAAGAGTAAAATCCCATGACTGGGAAGAACTCCCTGGTCAGCCTCAGTAAGAAGCTGAGATCCCTCATAAAATCCTCCAAAGCTAGTTATGAAAATAAAATCGCTACTGATTCTAAAGACACACACACACAAAGCATTCTATAGCTATGTCAAGAATCTCAGTGGCATCACTTAGATCTGCTCTGAGTTACAGCACAATAGCACTAAATATACAGAAACAACTGATATTGCCAACATCCTGGCAGATAGGTTCAGTCAGTGGCAGCTGGTGACTTCAAATTCCTTTTTGTACACAAACCAGAACAGGTGATAAAACAATAATCTTATTTATTAACAAGGGATAGACCCTATTTTGTTGCAAGCAGAAAATGTCATTTAATATCTGTTTGACCATGGAGGTGGGAGGTTGGAATAATGGTTAAGATTTTTACTTAATATAATGCTTAAAATATTCCCTCCACATATAAAAGTACAACACATTTGATCTCACTCTTGGAAGATATATGAAAGGTCCAAATATCCACTCCAACAGACAGACCAATATATAAAGCCGCACTGTATTATGTTTGCCAACAATTGCATAAGAACCACGTAAAAACATTTGCCCAAAACCGTGACTTATTATTCTGTAATTTTGGGATTCTTCTCTCTCTCAGCTTGAAGTACTATAATATGGGTGCATGATCAATGAGCATTATTAGATGAATAGCTGTCAAGATATTAAATATAGACTCTGTTTAGATATATAGCTTGATATTTGTCTGAAAAAATGTAATCCTTGTCATCTTGTCATAACAATGCTCTCATATTTTTTCTAAATATCTTTTCCTCTCATCTTTTTTCTTTTTTTTTTTTTTGGACTCCTGACACTGACTTAGAGTAGTTCCACCTTGTTTTCAGTCCCTGCATTTATCCTAATACCATTCTATCAGTTTCATTATCTAGTTTAGTTTAGATCTCAACTGCTTTTGGTTTCAGGATCGTAAAAAAAAAATTACCATTCCACCTTCCCTTCACTGCTACTTACTTACCTTGTCTGTCTTTATGCATTAAATCACTATACCAAGTATTTCTGGTGCCTCTACTTGGTGTACAGTATCCATTAGTACTGGGTTGGAGGAGGATGCTTTGTTGTGTAGGCACAGTCCAGAGCCAGATCATGGTAAATGAGGCTATACTTAGCACAGTAAACTTTTTCTTCTTCACTTGAAAGATACATTCATTGAAAATTTGTTTGACCAGTGGTGGCTTGTGTATATATATATACCCAGGGTATCTCCCCAAACCCAGCAATTACAGCTACATTGTTGACTATATCTTTCTCAACAATTAAAGAGCAGTTTTACTAATGCAGTTGGCTGCTGAAAAAAAAAAAAATTCATCATCAAAAAAAATAGTACTGTTTGCCCTTGAAGAATAAAGTGCCTGTGTTGCGTTAAAATAGTGATCTAAAAAGAAATCCTTTACAAATCAATCTCAGAAGAAAAGATTGTACAATAATATACAACCTCTAGTGCATATGTGCCCTGTGGACATGGAGTCAAAACCCTTTCACCCTATATGGTTCAAACTGCATAGAGACTGCTGCATCACACACATGCCTGCCTTAATATCCAGACTGCAGAGCTCTAAGAGAAAAAAAAAACTTAATTTTTAAAACCCGCTGCAACCGAATTTGTGGGATCAGTGCTAACTTTACCCCCCCCCCCACACCCCCTAAAGGGCCCATCTCTATACCAGTAGAATGCAAAGTTCCTGAAATCATGGTTGCACAGGTAAAAACCACACTCTCCAAGGCCAAGAACATGACATCCATGGGACATGACAGCATCCCAGGCCGCATTCTACATGAACTACCAAATGAACTGGCATCCCACCTAAGCACCATGTTCAATCATAGCCTCACCTCAGGCTTTGTGCCTGCTGAATGGGGCACAGTGACGGTTATCCCACTCCACAAAGGGGGAGCCACCATGGATCACAGGAACTACTGCCCCATTAGCCTAATGAGCCTGGTCTGCAAGGCCATGGAACGTATCATCATGGAACTTATAAACAAAGACATTGGTAATCTCCAAACTCTGGACCCCACCCAGTTCGAGTTTGTAAAAGGCAGGTCATGTGTCCTAAGCCTGATTGACTTCTTTGAAGCAATCACCAAAACTGTATATGAGGGTAAGGTGGTTCACACAGCCTATCTAGATCTCACCAAGGCTTTTGACACCATCCCCCACTCTAGAATTATAGATAAACTCACTAAACTAAGTATAAATCCCTATGTCATAAGATGGTTTGCCAAATGGCTCACTGACAAAACCCACACTGTGGAAGTAGCAGACTCGAAATCAGACTTCAGACCAGTGACAAGTGGAGCACCATAGGGTTCAGTCCTGGGTCCTCTCCTGTATGGTATCTACTTTTCTGAAGTACAGGCTAACACAGAAGGTCTTTGGCTAACAAAGTTCGCAGATGACTGCAAACTAGGAGCCATAATTGAAACTCCTAATGATGTGTACATCCTACAAAAGGGCCTCAATGAGACAGATGCCTGCTGTCAAAGCCATGGACTCAAGTTCAATGCCAAAAAGTGTACTGTCATCCCTTTTGGTACAAACTCTGTACTCATGAGCTACCACATAGGTGGTAGTCTACTTAACACTGAAAGTGTGATAAGATACCTTGGGACACAGGTGGACAGTAGTCTCTTCTTTGATAATCACCTCACCACACTAGTCAGGAAATCCTTCTATGTGGCACACCTCATCACAAAAGGTTTCTCATCCAGGAAAAAAGAGGTAATTGTTCCCCTCTACTCATCATTCATTTGACGCATTATAGAGTACAACGCCCCTTTTGGTATATACCTCACATGACATCTACAACAACTGGAAAGGATGCAGAAATACCTCATGAAGAGGATAACCAGCCTCAAACAGATGCTCTATGCAGACCATCTCAAAAAAACTCTCTGCCTAACATACAAAGCTATGTCAAACCCAGAGCTTTTGGACATACTCCACTTAAAGAAATCCCAATCCCTCTGAGCTACATGCTCTAGGGACCTGAGGCTTGTCACTACAATAAACAGAACATGCTGCAGGGATAGATTCCTGTCCCAGAGACTTCCCATACTCTGGAACAAACTACCTATCTATATCAAACAAAGCTCCTCATTAACACTCTTCAAGAAAAATCTTGATGATTGGATGGGAAATAGGAAATTCACTCCGGGGATCACCTCTGTGGCTCTGCTTGACAGGGGCACAGTTAAATAATTATCTTGGGTGGCGAAACCCAGGGTACCTTTTTGGCTAGGCTTGTATAGGTCCTAGGGCTCATAGCCTAGTACCTACCTATGAACCTATGAACACTCCTCCCCATCCTCAGCGTTCTTGCAGACACCTGATAGATGTGGGCCAGACGTGTGTTATTTGAAACTGTTCAGAGTTTCCACCACCGTGACTACAGGCACAGTTCTGGCTTTAGAACAGCATCCCCACAGCAGGCCAGTGCCACCAGTGTGACTCACCATAGGAATGGTGGTCTTCAGGTGAAGAGAGGTGTTGCTTGTCCACCACACGTACCTTTTGGTACTGTGGCTGTGAGGTCAAGCCATAGTCTCATTACACCATAACACATTTTCACACATGCCTTTGGGAAACTTGATGTGCTGTATTGCAAATTGTATTCACCTCTGGATATGTTTTGGTGTGAGGACATGCTTCCATCTTCTGACCATACCCCATAGTTAGACTTATGTAGAATAATGGAAATTGTTCTCACATGTAGTACACAACACCAGTACTTGCAAGAGATTCCTGCAACTTCTCAGTGTTGCTGTATGTCTCCTGGCAGCCTCCCTGACCATGTTTGGACATGTCTTTTCATCAGTTTTGGATTGATGTCAGGTTCTTTTCAACAGCATTGTTGCCCCATATTCAATCCACCTTTTGATGACTGTCTCCACTGTGTTCCATTGTGTAAGCAATGCTGAGGTAATGTTGTTGTACCATACTTCTGACTGATACCTTTCAAAAATAAGATCCCTTTGCTGCTTTGTTAGCAGTCTGCAAGCCATGGCTGTTACTGTTGCAGGTAACCGAGCAAATGTCATGATTATCCTACTTGGACAGCAGACTGTTATTTGGTGTTACTCAGAGTGCCTTTACTTGATGGCAGGTGTGTACTCAAGCAGACTGAATGCTGTCAGTAAATCACAAGCTGATGTAATAAAATATTATTTGAAGGATGTGCACACGTATTCATCCAGCTTATTGTAATGTTTGTATACTCCATATATGGTGCCCAACAGACTGGTTGGTTTTACAAGTGACTGTTCATGTTATGGGTCACATTAAAGGTTGGAAAAGGTGTGGACTGACATATTCTGGTCTCAAATATGGCATCCTAACAGGGGTGTGCACACTGTTTATATCCACTGTATAAGACAAATGTTTCACACATGTCACTACATTATGCAGTTTGCCCCCCCCCTTTTTAATTGCTGTCTGTCCAGAAGTCTTGCACTGACAGGTTGTGAGGTATGCAACAGGAATGTTTCATTCTCTTCAGATAGCCCCCTGTGGTGCCCACTGTGATGCAATGCAGTTAACCCCACCACAAGTGAACTTGCACATAAAGCAATACGGCTATGAGTGGCAGTTGGGTGCATGGTAAATTGCATGCCCTTCACATGCCTGGGGGTATTGGCAAACCACAACAGAACAATTCCATACTCATCAGCTTCAGGCTGCTGTTCCACATGCAGACCAGAGGGACCAAGGTAGTTGTGGGAGAGAGATATTGTCAGCAGACTCACATGTGGCATTGGTACAGGATGGATGTAGCTACTTCACAATTTGCTGTTCTTCACCATAGATGTGCACGTCTGTGCATTAGAAAACCCAATCCACAACTGCAATCTGACCTGACACATGAATGTAGATACTCTACAGATACAAATATGTCTGCTACACTAGTCTAGTAATCTCCACTGTGGCCTTACCTGCATGCTCCTAGTCCATTGTCAAGGTGCCACCCACCTCCAGCATGTGAGAGTCTGTACCCTGATGTTGTACTGGGATGGGTGCCCCAAGGTTGGTGAATAGCTCCCGTGTAGGTGTCAGTGGGGGCTGCATGGCTGGGCCCCCACCTGTGGCTGTGTGGTCCCTGGGCATGGTGTATGAGGTTGGTTACATGATGCTGGACCTGCTCGTATGTATGTGCGTGCAGGCTGACATCATTTACCCTTTGGACAAGATCGTCCCACAGGGTGGTCCTCTCCCACAGATGTTGCTGGCTCTGGCAAAACATTATTGCATGGTTCTGTAGTATGGCTTTTATGATTATAGTTGTCTCAGCCGCTAAAAAGGTTGACCTTCACTGATGCAACATTGTACCTAGAAGACATAAACAGGGAAACACATCACAGGACGACATACATTTGGCAACAATATGTACAAAACCTGCATATCTACATTGAATACAAGTAGCCACCACTCACAACCACAACATAGCCTTGTAATCTATCAGCACAGTATCGGCTTGCATTCTACTCCTGGTCTTGATGTGTCATATTCCCCCCAGTGAGGGCCAGTTAATTGCATAATCCTCTATTCCTCATTCAGGTCTGTATAGAGAACATTGGCCATCTTCCATGAGGATGGGGTGTTAATGGTGCTGAAGCTTGGTGTGACTACAGTGTGTAATGGAGCTAGGAGCACATGCTTGAGTTCATGTAGGATGTGGACAGGGATGTTATCATGTCCCATGGATACTTACATTTCTTGCCTGTCAGTAAGCAATATATATACCTGCTCACTGGTGATGAGTGGAGGGGTGCAGATGCTGTGCATATCCACCTATAGTGATGCTGAGCCGGGGGGGTGATGTTTACCCTAATCTTTTCTGCAGCAGGTTGACTATAGCTATGTTGTGTGTGTATGTCATCTGACTGACCAACATTACAGGTTGGGTTGGTTTCCTGCCTCTGAGTTTGCAGACATATGTGAAGATGGCCTTGTGATTTGCCTTGTTGGATGTGTTCAATTTGTATTCATAGTTAGCCTTACAGTAATCTACCTGTGACCTTATATACTTATTCAGACAATGGCTGACTTGATACCAAGTTGGTGCCTGCTCCTACTTTGTCCTGTACAGCCAATATAGGGACCAGGTCTGTGGTTTGTGTATTGGTGCTGTCCAGCAAAGGGGATTACTCTACTTTGGTGGAGGCAGGTTTTACAAGTAAGGTATTGCTGAGTCCATACAGCTATGTAGGTGTTCATATAGCTGTTTGTAGTAGGCGTGGACATAAAGTCATAACACAGTTGGACACCTCTCCAATTTATAATTGATAATCATGCTTATTGTAGTACTCATGGCTGTGTCAGGGCAATGCAACAACAAGTAGCTGTATAAATGTCAATCTGTTGGATGCACAGTAACTAAGATTACACATGTATACAACATATATTGCTTATTTAACTGACATTTTGCATCCCATGTCTGTTACGAGGCGGCCAGATACACCTACTCATACTGACATGTGCACAGGTAATATCTGATATACATTTCTGTTCTTTGTCAGTATGGCACACTGTATTCACAGTCTTGTTGCCCAGTCATCCCTCTCAACCCATTAGAGCAGGATATCTGTAGGGCACCACGGCAATTGGAGAAAATTAGTAACATTGTCTTAATATTGCTGCAACACACTTGAGTCATTCGATAGCACAGTAGCCTTTGCATTAACAGGCATACCTCAGAAGATGACCAACACTCATATGACAGGAAGAGAGGAGAAAGGCTAGGACTGTGGTAGTGAGTGTAAGAGCTTTTAATGTTGGCAGTATGACTGGTATAGGGACTGAGCTAGCTGATATGATGGCCAGAGGGAAGAGCCAGAGGAAAAATGAGATGTAATGTCAGTCTTCACAGATTTGCCTAGGATTTGCCAGACATAGCAGAACTCTATGAATAAATGGCTACACATATGAGGCACACATATGGTCAGTGTGCATAGCACTTGACAGTGAAGTGGTATGAGCTCAGTGTATCACATATAGTTCAATACACACAACTGCAACAGTACTTTACTATACAAAAAACATGTATAGGTCTCTCACATTTCCGGGACAAACAAGTATATCATAGCTGTATTCCCAAGTAAAATATGGATATGTACAATATCCCAGTAGCTGGCCTAGCATTGTCACAGTCAGTATTGTTCAACAGACACTCTAGTAGTAGTCATACGTGAGCCATCCTTTCCTGGGGCGAATCAGAGGCCTGACCTATGATCTATGTCACTGCAGACAGACCCAGATGTTATGGCCATAGGTTCTGATCAGCAATATATCAGTACAGCAAGTCTTGTTGAGACATATATGTTAAGCTTCCTATTTCCCATTCTTGCATATCACCTACTACAGTCCATTACATGCTTATTTGTTTGACATGCCTGTTTTTTTCCAAGTGTAGGTGGTTATGTCAAGCTTGTTTTTATTTTTCTTGTCACTGCTTCTCTCTCTCTCTCTCTCTCTCTCTCTCTCTCTCACACAGATGTAGGGTGTGCATCTGTTTTGCATATGCAGCAGCTTGCCATTTGTAGGAAATGTTCATGAGCA